>NC_044041.1:148520858-148834304 GCF_901765095.1 Microcaecilia unicolor | reverse complement strand
TGCCCTATCAGCACGTGGACGCCGTCGTAATCATAGTTGTCCCTGATGTGCATGAATGGTTGTTATGCATGCAGGCCCTTGATGCATGCAGAACTTGCCTTATATAGATCAGTATGAAGCACACGAACCTTTTCACATATACACAATATGCATATAGCTGCATGTTCAGTAGGTACAGTGCATGCAGTTCCGGATATCCAGATAGGGCACATATGAGGAATATTCGGTGGAGCAGCATGATCTTCCTGTATTTTACGCGTATGAACGTTCCTCATATTTTCCGTACCTGGATGTTTGGAACAGCATGCACTGTACTTGCGGTACAAATTGTTTTACTATACTTTCTGATTTGGTCATTTTCACCTGCGATAATCGAATGTGTAAGGGCGCCCTGTTTACTAACCTTTATGCGCCCCTCATTTGGTCGATTGTCGAAAAACGTCCATACTATTTTTCAATTATACCTGCCTGATTTTGGACGTTTTCTTAAGGATGTCCTAATTCGTACTTGGACGAGCTTTCGATTATGCCCCTCCATGTCTGTTTGTCTGAGCTTATTATCAGGGATTAGCATATAACTAATGGGTGGAGGTGGGGGGAAAGCGGGGGGGGGGGGGGGAAATGTTAAATGTTCGATGACGACTTACAACTTTTAGTACTCTTATGTATGCTCTGACAATTGAAGCTATGTTCACGCAAAATCTGGATGTGCTTTTATTAATCTGTCATCAATAAAAATGTTGTACTATAAAAAGGTACAATGGGGGAGACCATGTGATGCGTTGAGGGAGTAAGACATGTCGACATTCTCTCTGAGGTTCCCACTCCCACATAAACCTTACTTTTAATCATCATCCCGAAAATTGATTCAATGACACAACGAGACCTTCCTTAATGGACAAATATATCACCACAGTGACAGGAGATATAGAGGGGCATAATCGAACGAAAACGTCTATCTCCATGGGCGTTTATCTCCGAGAACGGGTCCGTGAAGGGGCGGACCGAACCGTATTTTCGAAAAAAATAGACGTCCATGTTTTATTCGACAATTTGTGAGCTGGGCGTTTTTGTTTTTCAGTGATAATGGAAAATGAAAGCGCCCAGCTCAAAAACGAATAAATCCAAGGCATTTGTTCGTGGGAGGGGCCAGGAGTCGTAGTGCACTGGTCCCCCTCACATGCCAGGACACCAACCGGGCACCCTAGGGGGCACTTTTACAAAAACAAAAAAAAAGGTAAAAGAGCTCCCAGGTGCATAGCACCCTTCCCTTGTGTGTTGAGCCCCCCAAATCGCCCTCAAAACCCACTGCCCACAAGTCTACACCATTACTATAGCCCTAAGGGGTGAAGGGGGGCACCTACATGTGGGTACAGTGGGTTTGGGGGGGATTGGACGACTAAGCATTAAGCAGCACAAGTGTAACAGGTAGGGGGGATGGGCCTGGGTCCACCTGCCTGAAGTCCACTGCACCCCCTAACAACTGCTCCAGGGACCTGCATACTGCTGCCAGGGAGGTGGGTATGACATTTGAGGGTGAAAATAAAAAGTTGTGAAACATCATTTTTTGTGGTGGGAGGGGGTTAGTGACCACTGGGGGAGTCAGGGGAGGTCATCCCCAATTCCCTCTGGTGGTAATCTGGTCATTTAGGGCACTTTTTGGGGCCTTATTCGTGAAAAAACAGGGTCCAGGAAAAGTGCCCTAAATTCTAGCTACAAACGCATACTTTTTTTCCATTATCGGCGAAAGGCGCCCATCTCTGTTTGGGTGATAACCATGCCCCAGTCCCGCCTTCACCACACCTCCGACATGCCCCCGTCAACTTTGTACGCTTCCGCGATGGAGTGCAGTTGAAAACGTCCAAGTTCGGCTTTCGATTATACCGCGTTATTCGTTTTTGGGAGATAAACGCCTATCTCCCGATTTAGGTCGCAATATAGGCATTTTTGTCTTTCGATTATAAGCTGGATGGTCAGCAAAGGTACTAAAAGAGAAAAAGAAAAAGTCAGTTCACCCACCGATGGACGGCTCAGAGATGCATAGCAGCCAGTCCTTTTCCACTGAACAACTGATGCAATTGACCGCCGCGGAGGAAAATGCGATAGAGCCTAAGCTGGACAATCTTTCTAAGCATACAACCAGTTTTGAGAAAACTCTAACAGACGTTGGTGCAAAACTGGGTAAGTTTGAACAGTGTGTATTGGCACTGGAGGACAGAGGCAGCGGCGGTAAAACTGCAAAACACAGTACAAGAACTCATGGAGAAGATAGATGGCCTAGAAAATCGATCGCGGAGGGAGAACTTACGGATAATTGGCTTTCCTGAATCGGTCAGCAATAATGCATTATCTTCAGTGCTGAAAAAATGGCTTATCTCAGAATTTAAGAGAAAATCCGCCACAAGGCGGAGAACTCAAGACTCCCCACGGAGAACAACAATAATACAAAAAGTGGGAGGACGACCAAGGATCCCAAAGACTGAGAAGATGTATAATAAAAGAGAAGTTTATTGTGATATAAAGACTCGACACAACGTCGTGTTTCAGCCGTTAGGCCTGCATCAGGAGTCTATAACCAAATTTAAAAACATAAATTATAAAAAACAATACACAAATAAAGAACATATTAAAATATGCAAAGGGATAAGTAAATGAGATAATAAAAGTACATTACATTTTAATTCAAGAACAAATATAAAAATAGACAAATACAGATTAAAAATTAAGCAATAATGTAATAAATCAAATGTATAAAGACAAAATCATATGCATTTGAAAGAGAATACAGCAGGAAATATATTTTTTATAAAAGCAGGAAATATGGTTTTTGTAAAAAAATATATACCGAGATGTGTATGTACGATATTAAAAGCACATTATATTTTTATTCAAGATACAAGTATGAAGATAAAAAATTAAAAGTGGCGTTTAAATTTGAACAAAATGTAATAAAACCAAATGTATGAAAGACAAAATCATATACATTATTAAAATAGAATGTAACAGGAAATATATATATTATTTAAAATATCTTTTGGTAATAAATTATATGGCAGATAGTAGGTGTGCATGTACGAGATTAGTTTTATACTAAAATAAAAACTATACCAACAACAAATACAAGTAATAATACAAAACATGTAGATGTGAATTTAAAAGTAGCCTTTGAAAACAAAAAGTGATATACTACTGCAAAGAATAGAATAGCACAAAATTTATTAGAGTAAAAGAGAATAATAAATGGCAAACTTAATGGTATGATTATGCTTGAGGCAGAAAAGACCATGGATATAAATGTATGTAAATGTAATGGCACTGACCTTATTCGCAGATAACTCCTGAACAGATGATGATTAAAAATCTTCATTTAAAGATAGTCTAATTGGAAAATAAAGTAATGAGTAAACTGCAAATGAATAAAAATATAATATATTATGCAAAAAATAAATGAATAAAAGGTGTGTTGAGTGTGTGATGAAAAAACATTTACGAAAAAAAGTCTTACTAAAAATACTCTGAATACTAGTTCAAAAAGCTTAAACAAACCATGTCTGAAAAATTGAAAAAATAAAATGTTTATGTCTATTTTTATATTTGTTCTTGAATTAAAATGTCATGTACTTTTATTATCTCATATACATATCCCTTTGCATATTTTAATATGTTCTTTATTTGTGTATTGTTTTTTATAATTGATGTTTTTAAATTTGGTTATAGACTCATGATGCAGGCCTAATGGCCGAAACACGACATTGTGTCGAGTCTTTATATCACAATAAACTTCTCTTTTATTATACATCTTCTCAGTCTTTGGGATCCTTGGTCGTCCTCCCACTTTTTGCATTATCTCAGAGTTTGCAATATCGTATCGCAATGGGCCATTATGTTTGGAGCAAGTGCATCGAGTAGGCCGCCAACAAGATGGCCGACAGATGCCACATGCAGTTATAATGAAAATCCATAACTACACGCATAAAATGGAGATTTTACACAGCTACAGATTGAAAGGAGGCAAAGTGCACTATGACTGGCACCCAGACTACTCTGCTGCTTTGCAAGAACGCAGAAAGAAATTCACGCCACTTTGTCAACAGTTACATGGGAAAAATGTCCGTTTTATGCTTATTTACCCAGCGACACTTAAAATACAGAAGCAGGGCAGATGGCGGACTTTTGACAAAGTAGCAGCCGCACAGGACTTTATAAACAAAGAACTAAATGGATCAGAGGAGAACAAGTAATGTATGAATGCATGTGCAATGTTTGTGTGATTGAAAGGCACTGGAAAGATTGTAAGCAACAGTGCAAACTCGGGGATGTAACAAATTTTGATGTGCGGAGTGGGACCTCAAGCACAAAGTGAGTTTCCTCTCGGAGGGAGAGGGGGGAAGGGTTTGGGAAGGGAGTTACAAAACGGAAGAGAAGGATGAGGAGAGGGACAAGCGGAAGATCACTGTGAGGTCAAGCAGCATGAACAAGGGGTTTGGCGGGAGGCAATATTATATCACCCTTGGAGGCTAGAAGGAATGTGGAGGTCTAATACAAAGCCAGACATCGAGAGAATTGGTACAGGGGTGAGGCTGGGCACACCAGGACAATTAGAGAAAATGGAGATCAGCAGAGAGTATCAAGGTAACCTGGGAGGTGTCTAGAGTGTCGAAACATAAGACGCGTCTTGTATCCTGGAATGTAGGGGGGATTTCTTCTCCCATCAAGAGATCCAAAATTCTAGCGGCCCTATAGACATATAGCGGACATAGTTTGTTTACAGGAGACTAGGCTCACAGCAGAGGAACACCTAAAGCTACAACGCAGGTGGGTGGGGAGTGTATACTGTTTGCCGGCATCTGGACGGCGGGGAGGGGTAGCAATACTGATTCATAAATCGGTAGCATGCCAAGGAAAGTTGTTGTTTAAAGATAGAAGGTACATGGGAGTTCAACTTAACTTGCAAGGTAGGGAGCTAGTATTGGTGGCAGTATATGCGCAGCTGCCAATAATTGTAGCTGGAGACATGAATTTGACATATGATCCATGTCTGGATCAGTTGAACAATCCACATCGTAAGGTCCCAGGGTCTCCATCGATTCTGGAGACGTTTTGTTTAGCGCTAGATCTGGTGGACCCTTGGCACTTACTACATCCTGAGGAAGTGGATTTCACACATACATCAAGAGCACATCAAACAATGTCACGTTTAGATTACATTTTCACTTCCCAAGAGCTGTTTGCCCAGGTGTCATCAGCAGTAATAGGTCCAGAAGAAATATCAGACCATGCCATGATATGGATTGATATGGGAGTACCACAACACTTTCAGCAAATGCCAGGCTGGAGATTTCCGGCGTATCTGTTTGCTTCCCAAGATTTTAGTAAGTGTTTAACTGCCAAGTGGCAGGATTTTCTAGTGACAAATGGGCAACATTTGGATGATCCCATTCTATTCTGGTGCACAGCAAAAGTAGTTCTCAGGGGATAAATAATTGCATTTGTTAGTAATAGAAACAAATAGCAAGAAGCATATCAGCGCTAAGGGATCAGACCGGGGTAATAACAACCCAACAAGAGAAAGTTGCAGAGTTATTTAAACAGCATTTTAGCACTCTGTATGCATCAGAGGGAGGGATCATGCCATCCAGAGAGATAATACAGAATTACCTTTGTAAGGCGGGGATGCCCAGGCTTCCAGCAGAGGCAGTAGATTCTCTTAATCTGCCACTCTAAGCACAAGAGGTGCAAAAAACTATTAGGAAACTGAAATTATATTCAGCACCAGGAGCAGATGGCTATTCGAGTGAATTCTACAAAATGTTGCAGGCGCAATTAGTGGGACCATTACTCGACTTTTATGAGGCAGTGATAAAGAATAACACCTTCCCACCGTATGATACCATATGATACCGCCTGATACCAAAACAGGAGAGAGAGCCAACAAGGCCCAAATTATACCGTCCTGTTCTTTCCTGGTTCTCCTCCTACCTCTCACTTCGCACTTTCAGTGTTCACTCTGGCGGTTCCTCTTCAACTTCTATCCCGCTTACAGTTGATGTGCCTCAGGGTTCTGTCCTTGGACCCCTCCTCTTCTCCATCTATACCTCTTCCCTTGGTACCCTGATTTTGTCCCACGGCTTTCAGTACCATCTTTATGCGGACGATTCTCAGATCTACATCTCCACCCCTGAAATCTCAACCTTAATCCAGGACAAAATTTCATCCTGCTTATCTGACATTGCTGCTTGGATGTCTCTTTGCCATCTGAAGCTAAACATGACTAAAACTGAACTTCTCATTTTTTCCCCTAAACCCACCTCCCCTCTTCCCCCATTCTCTATCTCTGTTAATGGCTCTCACATCCTCCCTGTATCCTCGGCTCGTAATCTTGGTGTCATCTTTGATTCCTCTCTCTCCTTCTCTGCACATATTCAACAGATCACCAACCTGTCATTTCTTTATCTACAACATTAGTAAAATTCGCCCCTTCCTTTCTGAATACGCTGCCAAAACCCTTATCCACACCTTTGTCACCTCTCACTTGGATTATTGCAATTTACTTCTTACTGGTCTTCCGCTCAGTCATCTCTCTCCTCTCCAGTCTAGCTCCATCTCTACCTGTTTTCAAATCTATGCTGAAAACCCACCTTTTCACTGCTGCTTTTGGCTCCTAGCCATTACTCATTTGCCTCCCCCTTGTTCCTTCTCACCCAGTACTTCCCTCCCCTTATTGTCTTGTCTGTCTGTATTATTTTTAGATTGTAAGCTCTATTGAGCAGGGACTGTCTCTCTATGTCAGGTGTTCAGCGCTGCATGCGTCTAGTAGCGCTATACAAATGTTAATAATAATAATAATCAATGTTGATGTAAAAATATTCTCTAGAAGTTTAGCAGACAGGTTAGCGGCCTTTGTACCCCAGATAATACAAAAAGAACAAGTGGGCGTTGTAAGGGGCAGACATTCAGTGTTGAATGTGTGACAGCTCATACTGGCATTGCTTCAAGGGAGAAACTCTGACACCCCATATTTAATTGCCAGCCTAGACGCGGAACAAGCGTTCGATAGGGTAGGGTGGCCCTTTCTATTTCAAGTGCTGTGTTGGCCTGAAGGGGTGGTATCTGCAAGCGATTATGTCATTGTATTCCTTACCTAGGGCAGCAGTATTGGTAAATGGTGTAAAGACAAAGTAATTTTCTATAGGCAAGGGCACACGTCAGGGATGCCCCTTATCTCCACTGCTGTTTCTCCTTTCGCTAGGCCGTTATTATGTATGATACGGACAGAGAAGGGGATACAGGGAGCGGAAGTGAATGGCCACTCAATTAAAATATTAGCTTGTGCAGTTGATTTGCTTTTAATATTGAAAGAGCCGAAGAGGTCATTACCACTAGCAATGCAGCAGTTTTTTTTCATGGAGAGAGTAGTGGATGCTTGAAATGCCCTCCCGCGGGAGGTGGTGGAAATGAAAACGGTAACAGAATTCAAACACACGTGGGATAAACATAAAGGAATCCTGTTCAGAAGGAATGGATCCTAAGGAGCTTAGCCGAGATTGGGTGGCGGGAGGGGGGGATAGTGCTGGGCAGACTTATACGGTCTGTGCCAGAGCCAGTGGTGGGAGGCGGGGCTGGTGGTTGGGAGGCGGGGATAGTGCTGGGTAGACTTACATGGTCTGTGCCCTTAAAAGGACAGGTACAAATCAAGGTAAGGTATACACAAAAAGTAGCACATATGAGTTTATCTGGTAGGGCAGACTGGATGGACCATGCAGGTCTTTTTCTGCCGTCATTTACTATGGAGCATTGTCTGGTTTTCATCTAAATTTGGATGTCAGTGGCCCTTCCTTCCAAGGACTCCATTAAAACACAGTGGGTGGGGGATTTTCCCCTTCAGTGGGTGTAATGCTATGGATTTACAGCCTGTCTCACTAACACAGACTGCTCAATGATTACCGTGGATTCTTTTGGATTCGTAATAAGTAAATGAAACCTTTATTAGGGAAGCTAAATTCTACAGTGGTTAATATATATATAATGGTTAGCACATATACAATGATTAGCTGTATAAACAATTATACAATATACATACATACAATCATCACTGGTCTCCATCATCCAGGCTCTTATCATCAGCTGGGGGGCCCGGTACAGCGAGAGCTAGGAGCTTTGGACCAGGAGCAAACCCTCTGCACAGTCCATAAGTTACTCACAAATGAACCCCCCACCTTACTGTGACAAGCCCTCCCTTTTTATTAGGCTCTGAACCCATGTCCAGAGCTAAGGAAAGTTACAGAAAGCTTTATGGAACATGACAGAATGCTTACGTCTGTGGGAACGTGGTCACATGCTTTCCCACGTCCAGGTGGCCAAGCTGGGCCTGGGAAATAAATGCCATCCTCCCTTTTCATACCAAATTAGTTAGAGCTCTGTCTTATCTTCCAAGAAAAGTTACTTTCGGTCAAAGACAAGATTTCAGAGTGTATTATCGGACAAAAGCAGGGTTGAAAAGCAATCCTTTAAGGTAACACTTAAACAATCATTTTTAAGCAGAATTACTTCTAATCAAAAATACAGGCCCCGAGTGCACTGGTCGTTCAAGACAGGGTTGAAAAACAGTCTTTAAAATTCACTTCCATTACAGTGGGCCATTCATCAAGTTAAATATTTAGGAGTTAATGTAACCAGGGATCCATCACAGTTGTACGATATGAATGTACGGCCTTTGCTAACAGAAACTAAGAGAATGTTACAATTGTGGGTGGAAGGTCCACATTCCCTTGCCGGGAGGATAGCCTTGGTTTAACATGATGCTAGCCCCCCGTTGGTTATACCTGTTCCAAATGTTGCCATTATACCTGAAACAGAGAGACGAAAGACTGCTAAATGCAGCAATCCAGGAGTTTTTATGGAGAAGGAGATGGCCTTGGCTACCCATTGCAAATTGCAAAAGCCAAAACCCAGGGAGTTATGGGGCTGCTCAGTATACGATATTTGTCAAAAGCCTGTTCTATGAGACATATAAATGACTGGTACATGAAGCTGGGAACGTTTTCTGATGTGCAGTTGGAGGTTGACATGTCACCTAACGTACATATTAGTTGGTTACTGCACACCATACCAGGAAAGACGGACACTGCATTACATCATAACCCGCTCCTGCTATCAGCAAGAGCAACCTGGCTTTGGCTCTGCAGGCATCATCATTTCTCCTCGGCAGCCTCATCATACCTGTCTATATTCCGTAATCCAAATTTTCCGGCAGGTACTACGTCTCCAGTGTTTGCCCGGTGGAAACAAATGGGAATCCAATATTTGGTTCAACTACTGGACGAGGAGGGAAAATTAAAGCCCTTCACGGACTTGCAGCACGAACATAATTGGCCTCTCACTGACTTTTTCACATACCTACAACTGCGGCACTATGCTAGAGCATTGGGCTGGGAGAACCTGACAGAGGATGTACAAGACACTTTGAACACAGCTCTGACACTAGAAGCACAAACAATGATAACATTACGATTCCACCATAGGTACCTATTGGATTCCACAGAGGATTTGGACTACAGTTTCTTTGCTCAAGCATGGTCCAAGGAGTTGGAGGAGGACATAACAATGGAACAGTTTAAAACATTTGTGATGGACATACAAAAGCAATCATCTTTTATACAATTATGGGAAGCACAATATAAATTTGCATTGAGGCTTTATATTTCACTGCTTAGAGCACACCAAGCATCCTTTGCCCAAAGTATAATCAGAAGTGGAGGAGTGGCCTAGTGGTTAGGGTGGTGGACTTTGGTCCTGAGGAACTGAGTTTGATTCCCACTTCAGGCACAGGCAGCTTCTTGTGACTCTGGGCAAGTCACTTAACCCTCCATTGCCCCAGGTACAAATAAGTACCTGTATACAATATGTAAGCCACATTGAGCCTGCCATGAGTGGGAAAGCGCGGGGTACAAATGTAACAAAAAAAAAACTCAGCAAATTTGAGCCATATGTTTTGGAAATGTCCTTTGGTCAGCAAATTCTGGACACAGCTGTTACAAAACATAAATGTGCTGTGGAATCAACAAGTGAAGAGGAAGGCATTGATGCTGTTCAATGTATTTCAATGCCGAACACTGGCTTTGGTGGGATTTAAACGCTTCCTACACCACGCTGTTATGATTGGCCAGAAAGTCATACTGCTTTGCTGAAGACAGCCCATGGGCCCTACTTTCACAATGTGGAGAATGCATATGATTGACTTGCTTAAATTGGAACGCTTTGATATCAAAGACATTACCTCCAAAGAAGGAGAAGCCTTTCAGAGTCCCAAAAAACAACTAGGCAAACGATCTGCAAACTCCAACGTAGAAAACAAAACAGCAGATACAAAATGGAAGAATATTCAAAAATTTATTGATGATGTCAAATATCAGACTTATTGCCCGACACAGACCGTGTTTCGCCCAAGAAGGGCTGCGTAAGGGGCAAAAATCTCAGAGATATCATTCGTCGTAATAAATGTTATTCACGTGAACCTTGAAATGCTAGGTTCTTGATAGAATAATGAGTTCTTGAAAAAACAGCAGGAAGGATATACTAATGATGAACATCACATGCCTTTCCTTTTAGCACTGGAGGAAAGGCATGTGATGATCGTCATTAGTATATTTACATTTATTACGACGAATGATATCTTTGAGATTTTTGCCCCTGATGCAGCCCTTCTTGGGCGAAACGAAGCCTTTCAGAGTGTCTGGGAACGCTTTTGGGATACCCTGCACCCCAGGGCGAGGAGCCAGCTGTTGAATCGGCCATGAGGATGCCTCTAAGAGACTGTGATGAATACCAGTGGTCTCCGTTAACTGTGGGAGGAGGGGAAGGTGGGAAGGGGAGGGAGGTAGGATGGGGGGGGGGGTTAGTAAGGTTTTGGACAAAAATTTCAAAATGTTTATTGGTTTTGCTTTGAGTAACAAGATCTTGTGAATCTTAGATGTTTTGCTTGTAATGTTTCAAACAGCTCCAAATCCCACACTTACGTTTAACCGCCAATCTTTCTTAACTTTTCCACTTAATGCTTTTATTCTTTTAATTCATTTTTTGGGAACCTCAGCGGTGCTCATTGCTAATGCCTGTGAGAAGCAATGTATCTAGCACCCACCTTTTCATTGGCTCACCCGATTACCTTATCTTCCTATATATTTGTATTAAGCATTAGACATCATTTTGCTTTGAGCTTAAGTCTGAAACTAAATACTCATCTTTTTTGTCTGGCTTAGGGGGTTAAAAGCGTCTGACACGCATGTTTCGCCCACCCACGGGCTGTCTCAAGGACTATCCCCTGAAAAAGAGAAAAAACATAATTCAAGGTGCTGCAAGGGCTTACTAACTTCATTCACCCCTGCTATGTACCCATAAAATACGTGACTCTTCTTTTCTTACCCTCTGCCGTAAATAGCACCAGCTCTGCTACTATTTTCAGGGACCACCCCTCTGCAAAGATGGCGACGGCATTCATCTATTCTTATTTAAACCATTTCCCACTTGTGACGTCATGTTCCCCCCGGCTCCCATAGGCTACTACATCTCCACATTACAACAGAGAAGCCCATTCTAATTCTGCATTTAGCCCACTCGGTGTCACTGTTTGCAGACTGTAAATATACCACAGTTCCCTATAATTCAGAAGCTTACTTATAGAACCCCCCTCCCTGCCCAACTGCACCTGTTCCACTATCCTCCATCTCATGTCCTCTATCGTATGTTGTTTCTCCAACCAATGGTCCACTAACGAGGCTTGGGTGTTCACCGTGGTAATACGAGACTTATGTTCTGTCAGCCAGATCTTCACTGGGCGGGTACTCCTCCCTACATACACTAATTTGCAAGGGCATTCTATTACATAAATAACATTGTTCGTATCACAATTTGTAAAATCATTCGCTTTCAGCAGCCTGCCCATATCCGGCACCACCCATTCTAATCCCACTATTGCTAGTCTGCACCACTGGCACTTCCCACACGTGCAGTGCTCCCCCTGGCTCCTCATACCATATGGTTCATGGAACTTATTGGGAGCCAGCCGTTCCCCCACCGTTTTATCCCTGGTGTATGCCACCATAGGGAAATCCTGAAAGCAAGGGTACAATTGGACTATATGCCAATGTGACCTCATCGACTGCACTAATTTCTTGCTTATTTCCGTGAATGGAAGCACACATGTCAATTTATCCTGATCGTCCTCTTTACATTCCTGTTCCATAATCTTATATTCTTTCAACAGGAGTGGGCGCTGGGCAAAGCGGGCTGTTAGGTATGCTTTTCTAATCGCCAATTTAGGATACCCCCTCGTCATAAATCTCTGCTACAGATCTTTGGCTTGTTCATTAAACGCTTGCATAGAAGAGCAAACGCGTCTAGCTCTAAGAAACTGACTCACTGGGAGATTGTATTTCAAGTGGTATGGATGAAAACTTCCAAACTGTAACAGAGTATTACGATTCGCCAGTTTACGGTACACAGTTATGGATAGCTTTGTCCCTTCTTTGTATACCCATAAATCTAAAAATTCAATGGCCTTCCTACTTGCTGATTTAGTAAATGATATGTTAGAGTCCAAAGTATTAAGCCATTCTATAAATTCATTCAATGATTCTTCGGATTCTGTCCACAGAAAAAATATGTCGTCCAAAAAGCGTTTCCACAATGAGACTCCTCTAAATTTTTCAGAAGGGTAAATCAGCGTGGATTCCAGGCGAGCTATGTACAGGGTGGCCACCGAGGGGGCTAACGTGGCACCCATTGCAAAGCTCTGCGTTTGGAGATAAAACTTATCTTGGAACCAAAAATAATTGTTGAAGATGACTAATTCTGCCAGTTGTATTATGAAGTCAGATGAGATCTGCTGCGGGGCCGGTCTTGCTTTCACAATTTCCCTTATTATATCCATTGCCCCCATTTGGGGTATTTGCGTATACAGCGATACAATATCCAATGTCACTAACCAAGTCCCTTCTGTGATCACATCCACCTGCTCCATTTCACATAGGAAGTGGGAAGAGTCTTTTATGTATGATGGCATCATAGATACATGATCCTTTAAAAATTGATCAATAAATTTTGATAAGGGCTCCAAAATTGAAAATCTGGTGGAAACTATAGGGCGGCCCGGTGGACCATCCAACCACTTATGTATTTTCAGTACACAATAAATTTTTGGGGTCTGTGGATTTTCTTCCATCAGAAACCTACTTTCTTTTGATGTTATCATCAATATCTCCCTTGCTTGTGTCACCAATCCTTTTATACGCTTTTGTAGTTTGTTCCTCCATGGTGTTCTCTGAAAGTGTTCTATAAAATGTAATATCCATTAGTTGTTGCATGGCCTCCTGTTGATATTGTTCCCTTCCCCAAATTACTGTCGCCTCTCCCTTGTCTGCCTTCAGAACTATAATAGATGATTCCTTGCTTAGAGGAAAAACAAAGCTGCCCATTGTTTCTTTGTCAGATTACCTGCACTTCGACTTTTTATCCAAATCTTCTCCAATTTATCCAGATCCCAAAGAATAAGATCTTTAAAAGTAGATACCACCGCATTCGTTAGACCCTGCGGATGCCATCTAGATGTTGGCTTAACCACTGAAATATCTATTGAACCCGGGTGGTCCAAAAAATAGATTTTTCAATGTAACTTTCGAAAAAATCTATAGAGGGCTATTCTCAGGCGAAATGGGTCATGCTGGGTCATTGGTATATACCCTAATCCTAAAGCTAACAGTTGAATCTGATCTGGCATAAGGATGTAGTTTGAAACATTTACTACTGTCTCCGTGACGATCGGCCCCGTGTGTCCCCTGGCTGGTCTCATTCCTTGTATGCCTGATGTTTCTGTTGAACTGTTCTGGCTCTCGTCTTCATGGTGTTCGATGCACAAGCTTCCCCCACCGACTCACTTGGTTCCGGGTCACTTCCTGTACTGATCTCATCACTATCTCCGGATGAGCCCTCAAAGGCAACCTTCTTCCTCGTCATGGTGCTCAATTCTTTTTTGTGCCATGTATATATCCTTCCAAACTGATAGTCCCGTTCATCCCTCTTCATCTTTTTAATTTTTACTTGTCTAATCGATTCTTTCATTGATTGTACCGTTTTCTTCAACTCACTCATCCTCTTATCATAATCTTCAGGAATTTGACTACTTTTCAAACTGTCCTCCACTACATTGATTTGATGTTTTAAATTCTTTTCAACCTGTTCCGTTGTCTCTACTATCAAAGCCATCAAGTCGCGGCTGCATTTATTCAAGATGGCTGACCATTTTTCTACAAAGATTTTATCGGATGTAAATATCTTAGGTTCCTTTATAATCCTTAATCCTCTTGGGATCCATGCCTTCTTTACGTAATGTACCAGTTTACTCGCATGAAGCTCCGCCCTTGTGAGTCTTTTCTGCAGATTTTCCAATTCAGCCCAGGAGCCCGAGGGGTCTAACCCGTCATCTTCCTCAACTAGCGTAGGACGCTGCAACAGTCTCTGTATCTGTTCTTCCATATATCCTTCAAAATCGTGTGCCATAGTTAAATGTGAAAAACTTGTCACTTTGGCCAAATTTTAATCAATTATGTTTCAAATGGCTCCAAATCCCACACTTATGTTTAACCGCCAATCTTTCTTAACTTTTATTCTTTTAATTCATTTTTTGGGAACCTCAGCAGTGATCATTGCTAATGCCTGCGAGAAGCAATGTATCTAGCACCCATCTCTTTTTTAAAAGAATAAAAGCATTAAGTGGAAAAGTTAAGAAAGATTGGTGGTTAAACATAAGTGTGGGATTTGGTTGGAGCCGTTTGAAAGAGTTGGTTTTGGACACATAGAGGGGCATAATCGAACGAAAATGTCTATCTCCATGGGCGTTTATCTCCAAGAACGGGTCCGTGAAGGGGCAGACCGAACCGTATTTTCGCAAAAAATAGACGTCCATGTTTTATTCGACAATTTGTGAGCAGGGCGTTTTTGTTTTTCAGCGATAATGGAAAATGAAAGCGCCTAGCTCAAAAACGAATAAATCCAAGGCATTTGTTCGTGGGAGGAGCCAGGATTCGTAGTGCACTGGTCCCCCTCACATGCCAGGACACCAACCGGGCACCCTAGGGGGCACTTTTACAAAAAAAAAAAAAAAAAGTTAAAGAGCTCCCAGGTGCATAGCACCCTTCCCTTGTGTGTTGAGCCCCCCAAATCGCCCTCAAAACCCACTGCCCACAAGTCTACACCATTACTATAGCCCTAAGGGGTGAAGGGGGGGCACCTACATGTGGGTACAGTGGGTTTGGGGGGGTTGGACGACTAAGCATTAAGCAACACAATTGTAACAGGTAGGGGGGGGGGGATGGGCCTGAGTCCACCTGCCTGAAGTCCACTGCACCCCCTAACAACTGCTCCAGAGACCTGCATACTGCTGCCAGGAAGGTGGGTATGACATTTGAGGGTGAAAATAAAAAGTTGTAAAATATCATTTTTTGTGGTGGGAGGGGGTTAGTGACCACTGGGGGTGTCAGGGGAGGTCATCCCCGATTCCCTCCGGTGGTAATCTGGTCATTTAGGGCACTTTTTGGGGCCTTATTCGTGAAAAAACAGGGTCCAGGAAAAGTGCCGTAAATTCTAGCTACAAACGCGTACTTTTTTTCCATTATCAGCAAAAGGCGCCCATCTCTGTTCAGGTGATAACCATGCCCCAGTCCCGCCTTCACCACGCCTCCGACACGCCCCCGTCAACTTTGTACGCTTCCGCGATGGAATGCAGTTGAAAACGTCCAAGTTCGGCTTTCGATTATACCACGTTATTCGTTTTTGTGAGATAAACGTCCATCTCCCGATTTAGGTCGGAACTTGGGCATTTTTCTCGTTCGATTATAAGCAGGATAGGCTCCTGAAAACATCATTGATTAAAATTTGGCCAAAGTGACAAATTTTGCTTGTAATGTTGGCATCTGTTTAATAAAGATGATTTAAACATAAAAGGGTACAATGTGTCATAAGTGCTAAAGTATTATGTAAGGCTGTCATAGAATAACTGCACATTGCGTGACATGCCATTTTGATAGATTACTATCCTGCTTATAATCAAAAGAGAAAAACGCCTATATTCTGACCTAAATCGGGACATGGACGTTTTTCTCACGCGGGTGCCCAAATCGGTATAATCGAAAGCTGATTTTGGGCGTTTCCAACTGCACTCTGTTGCGGGAACGAATAAAGTTGATGGGGGGTGTTGGAGGCGTGGTGAAGGCGGGACTGAGGCGTGGTTATCGGCTGAGCAGAGATGTGCGTGCTCGGCCGATAATGGAAAAAAGAAAGGCGTTTTTAGAGAGAATTTAGGTCACTTTTGTTGGACCCGTTTTTTTCACGAACAGGTCCCAAAAAAGTGCCCTAAATGACCAGATGACCACCGGAGGGAACCGGGGTTGACCTCCCCTGACTCCCCCAGTGGTCAATAACCTCCTCCCACCAAAAGAAAATGAACGTTAAACACTTTTTTTTCCAACTTGTAAGCCAGCCTCAAATGTCATCCCCAGCTCCATGACAGCAGTAGGCAGGTCCCTGAAGTAATTTTAGTTTAGTTGGTGCTGCGCGGGACCCATGCAGATAGGAAAAATTGGAAGAAAAAAAAAACAAGCAAGCAAGTGCAGTCAGGGACGTCCAAATTAAACCAATAGTAAAAAAGGGGAATTGAACCAGCAACCTTCTGATTATAAGCTCAGTGCTCTAGCCACTGCACCACATTACTCAATTGTTTAGGCATCCTTCCCTTTCCATTAAGTCCCTCCAAGTTTCTGTCAGCCAATCACAGCTGTTTAGCTGACACCGATGTCAGCTAAAGGAGCTGTGATTGGCTGACAGAAACTTAGAGGGACTTAATGGAAAGGGAAGGATGTCTAAGTAACTGAATAACATGGTGCAGTGGATAGAGTACTGTGCTTGTAATCAGAGGGTTGCTGGTTTGACTCCTACTTTTACTATCGGTTTAATTTGGATTTCCCTGACTGCACTTGCTTGCTTGTTTTTTTTTTCTTCCGATTTTTCCTCTCTGCATGGGTCTCGCGCAGCACCAACTAAACTAAAATTGCTCTGGGGACCTGCATACTGCAGTCATGGAGCTAGGTATGATATGTGAGGCTGGCATAGAGGCATCTCAGGGGGACCAGTGCACTACGAATGCTGGCCCCTCCCACGACCAAATGCCTTGGATTTGGTCGTTTTTGAGCTGGGTCGCTTCGGTTTCGATTATCGCTAAAAAACAAAAATGCCCAGCTCAAAAAACGCCCTAATCCAATGTATTTTCGAAAAAAAAAGATGGACGTCCATTTTTTTCGAAAATACAGTTCGGCCCGCCCCTTCACAGACCCGTTCTCAGAGATGGACGTTCTTACACATAGGCTTTCGCGTTTGATTATGCCCCTCTATAGGGCCCAAGGGACATTCCTGTTACTGTATGATGGGAATTGAACAAGTCTCAAAACGTGGACAGTTACAGTGTACCTCTTGGAGACCCTGGCTATCATATTTCATGCGGAGAGAAGGGGTACAGATAGGAAGGCTGAGCAGAAAGACTTGTGATAATCTGTCCATACTGCAGCCTGATGACACCTAGATGCCTTCACTCCTCCCCTGTGGTTCAGAGACTAAAGCCCCTGAGGAGGTGTGAGTAAATGGCAGAGGACATAGCACAGTATTCCCCCAACCTGGTCATACAGACACCCCAAGCAGTGAGGTTTTCAGGATCTCCACAATGAAGACTCATGACAGATGTGTATGCACTACCTACACTCAATGCAAATCTATCTCATGATTGTTCATTGTGGAGATGGTGAAAAGCTGAATGAGTGGTGTTTCTTCAGGATGCAGTTTGGGAATCTGTGGCATAGCACATAAAGTAGAGTCACGTTTCCCCCACCCACACAAGACCCACATCTTCTGAATGGAGCCTAGGTAACCGGTTGAGAGAGGAGATTTGGTATTTCCAGAGGGAATGATATGAGTCTTTAACAACATACATAGCAATGTGCTGGTTGTCATTCTGAGCACCTTGCTCCTTTGCTACCACCCCCCCCCCCCCCCCCCCCCCCCCTGCCAACTTTGAACAAACTGTTCCATGCATTTGATTCTCCCACTCTTATTCTTTGTCTGGTCTGACTTCTTTATTAACCACATTTTGTTGATACAGAGTGTTGTTTGTGATCTGATGTCAAGATGACACCATCTATGTTGTTTGTTTGTCAAACCATAAGTACATAAGTATTGCCATACTGGGAAAGACCAAAGGTCCATTGAGCCCAGCATCCTGTTTCCAACAGTGGCCAATCCAGGTCACAAATACCCGGCTAGATCTCAAAAATGTACAAAACATTTTATATTGCTTATACCAGAAATAGTGGATTTCCCCCAAGTCCATTTAATAACGGTCTATGGACTTTTCCTTTAGGAAGCCGTCCAAACCTTTTTTAAACTCCGCTAAGCTAACCGCTTTTACCACATTCTCTGGCAACGAATTCCAGAGTTTAATTACACGTTGAGTGAAGAAAAAGTTTCTCCGAATCGTTTTAAATTTACTACATTGTAGCTTCATCGCATGCCCCCTAGTCCTTGTATTTTTGGAAAGCGTGAATAGACGCTTCACATCTACACATTCAACTCCACTCATGATTTTATAGACCTCTATCATATCTCTCCTCAGCCATCTTTTCTACAAGCTGAAGAGCCCTAGCCACTTTAGCCTTTCCTCATAGGGAAGTCGTCCCATCCCCTTTATCATTTTCGTCGCCCTTCTCTGCACCTTTTCTAATTCCACTATATATTTTTTGAGATGAGGTGACCAGAATTGAACACAATATTCGAGGTGTGGTCGCACCATGGAGCAATACAAGGGCATTATAACGTCCTCATTTTTGTTTTCCATTCCTTTCCTAATAATACCTAACATTCTATTTGCTTTCTTAGCCGCCTCTTTCCCACATGCATCACTCTGCAATTGCTCACATTAAACGTCATCTGCCATTTAGATGCCCAGACATGTAAGTCCTGGGGAACTGAAGAACTGAGTTTGATTCCCACTTCAGGCACAGGCAGCTCCTTGTGACTCTGGGCAAGTCACATTGTGCCATGTAAGCTGCATTGAGCCTGCCATGAGTGGGAAAGCACGGGGTACAAATGTAACAAAAAATAAAAATAAGGTAATTTTTTCTCAATCCTCTTCCGATTTAACAACTTTGAATAACTTTATGCAGCAGCACACTGAGCAGAAGGTTTCAACGTATCATCAACGACGACACCTAGTTGCCTTTCTTGGTCTGTGACTCCTAACATGGAACCTTGCATGATGTAGCTATAATTCGGGTTCCTTTTTCCCACATGCATCACTTTGCACAGGCTCACATTAAACGTCATCTGCCATTTAGACGCCCAGTCTTCCAATCTTGTAAGGTCCTCTTGTAACTTTTCACAATACTCCCGCGATTTAACGACTTTGAATAACTTTGTGTCATCAGCAAATTTAATTACCTCACTAGTTACTCCCATCTCTAGGTCATTTATAAATATGTTAAAAACCATCTATGTTGTTTGTTTGTCAAACACATAGCAGGTTGCCTAACACTGAAACATCTACACCAGACACCATTCTTTGAGTTCATGAGACAACACTGAGGACCATGAGGCCTGTCTACTCAGAAGTTCTAGGAATCCACCAGACACCCATATAGATACAATTTACCTAGACACACATTACCATGTAAACTGTTGGAGGAATGAGTCATAATCACATGTAGCTGTGGGCCATGTGACGCTAACCCTTCTTTCCATCACCTTCACTTTGCCCTAGTCTCTTTCCTTTCTCTGGATTAAGCGGGGGAGGGGGAGTAGGACCGCATCTGGACACTACAAGATAATAGCAAGTGGCATGAAGGTGTGTCCAGTGGCGTACCAAGGGCGGGGCGGTGGGGACGGTCTGCCCCAGGTTGCCAGCTGCTGGGGGGGGGGGTGCAGAGAGCAGCTGCGTGCCTGTCGCTCCCTCTGCCCCGGAACAGGTTACTTCCTGTTCCGGGGCAGAGGGAGCAGGGAGCCAGCGGAGCTGAGAGCCGCGCGGCTGTTCCCAGCACAGCAGCTAAAAATGCACCCGGGGGGGGGTCATTGCGCTGGGGGGGGGGGGGTGTCGTGCTGCACCTGGGGGGGTGCGCGTAGGCGATCCGCCCTGGGTGGCAGCCAACCTGGGATCGTCACTGGGATGTCACTTGTTCCACTAGGTGGATGCTACCTTCCTTCTGTAGATATTGACTTATAAAAGCATCTGAACCATCTCCCCAGTAACCTAGATCTAAAGTGGTGGGGCTACTGTTTACAAAATACACATAGGTGAGAGATAGGACATCCAAACAGGCAGTATAGCACCTAGGCATTAGCAATCAGTACTTACAAAGGTGTTTCCACACCATTCCCCCAAAGTTGTCTACCTTTTGGGAAGCTTCTAATGATCATATCCTTTGCTGACAGGTGCCATGAGATAGCAGTTCACACCCAGCACAGTACAGAAACTGACACCAGGCTGCCTAACCGCCTTATTTTCGAAAGAGAAAGACGCCCATATTTTGACCCAAATTGGGAGATGGGCGTCTTTCTCCCGTGGGCGCCCAAATCGGTATAATCGAAAGCCGATTTGGGGCGTTTTCAACTGCAATCTGTCGCGGAAACGGCCAAAGTTGATGGGGGCATGTCGGAGGCGTGGTGACGGCGGGACTAGGGCGTGTTTATCGGCCGAGGAGAGATGGGTGTCCTCGGCTGATAATCGAAAAAAGAAAGGCGTTTTTAGCGCAACTTTGGGTCACTTTTTTTGGATCCCTTTTTTTTCAAGAACAAGTCCCAAAAAAGTGCCCTAAAAGACCAGATGACCACCGGAGGGAATTGGGGATGACCACCCCTGACTCCCCCAGTGGTCACTAACCCCCTCCCACCCAAAAAAAAACAACTTTAAAAACTTTTTTTCCAGCCTGTATGCCAGCCTCAAATTTCATACCCAGCTCCATCACAGCAGTATGCAGGTCCTTGGAGCAGTTGTTAGTGGGTGCAGTGGACTTCAGGCAGGTGGACCCAGGCCCATCCCCCCCTACCTGTTACACTTGTGGTGGTAAATGGGAGCGCTCCAAACTGCCCCCAAAACCCACTGTACCCACATCTAGGTGCCCCCCTTCAGCCATAAGTGCTATGGTAATGGTGTAGAGTTGTGAGGAGTGGGTTTTGGGGGACTCAGCACCCAAGGGAAGGGAGCTATGGACTTCAGAGGTAGTTAACCTTTTTTTTTAATTGTTACAAGTGCCCCCTAGGGTGCCCAGTTGGTGTCCTGGCATGTGAGGGGGACCAGTGCACTACGAATCCTGGCCCCTCCCATGACCCAATGCCTTGGATTTGTTCGTTTTTGAGCTGGGAGCCTTCGGTTTCCATTATCGCTGACAAACGATACCGCCCAGCTCAAATCCGTACAAATCCGATGCATTTGGCTGGCACAAACTGTATTATCGAAAAAAAGATGGACGCCCATTTTTTTTCGAAAATACGGTTTGTCCCGCCCCTTCACGTACCCGTTCTCAGAGATAGACGCCCATGGAGATGGGCGTTCGCGTTCGATTATGCCCCTCTAAGTACTATTGCCTAAATACCTAGCGATAAGTGGTGCCCTCCTGTGTGGGCAACATATTCCAGTAGGCTGATAGAAAAAGGCACTAAGACATATGTTTGCTCACCAGATGAACTGTCACCACAGCATCAAACAGTCCAAATATCACAAGCTGCTATTCCAAACCTGCACATGTTGTAACATCCTTGCAAAGGTACCTACGGCATTATCTCTATGAATGCATCTGTACAGACAGCATGAGGAAAGATCCATTGCCAAAGAGTGTATGTCTGGCTGTATACATAGACTGACATATCCAGTTTGTTGGGAGATATTCTTTTGACAATGGGACAGCCAGCAATGACTGCAATGGTTGAGATCAAATCCTGTAAAGAGCACACAGCTTTGGACAGTACATACCAAAAAAAGAGGGTTGATCAGAAATCCTGGCTGCTATGCGTAAGTTGCTATGTAGGCCAACGCAGCTCCAGCTGCTATGCATGGCACCTTTACATAGAGGTGTATCCAAACCTGCAAGAGGCACTGTGACTGCACAGGTGTACATTGCAAGTTGGAATAGTGGTAACAAATTTCACCAGCTGTGACCCTACCAGACAAACAAAGGAAGCTTGTAAACATGGAGAGTTCACCATTTCCAAGCTTACCTGATGAGCAGATATCTGCGGATGTGGAGAACTCAGTCTGAGACCAATACATCACTGTAGTGAGAGAGATGAGAAAGGACAGGGGCAAAGGAGGCAGACCCTGTGAAGACAGAGCTAACCAGTGACAGGTAAACTGCACCTCACAGATCTGCACTGAAGCCATGTTACAATCCAGAATGGGAACATGATATGTGGCATGTAACAAATGTTACAAATTTGTGAGAACCAAACATCACCCCTGACAGGAAGGTTTGTTTGAAATGATGAACCAGGTAGAGATGAGTCAAACAACCAAAAAAGCATGGAGAAAGGCCAACAAAGCAAACAATATTCAAGTTATTTGCACACCAGATTATTGGAGGGAAGAGGATGTGTGGGATGTTTTGTAGTCTGCTCTATCATTCTCTTGATCCAAATATATTGTTCTCTCCTATGGAGCTTCCAACAGTCGTCACCTGTAGTTTGCATCCGTCCACCGTTATACCAAAACATGGAATGATGTCACCATATACTCAGACATGCCTATAGGCCACCCGGAGCTGAAGCTGCCATGGCATTTTTCATCATTGCCTATGGTGCGACCCCCTACATCCACAAATTATCATTTTCTGACACAATTTGACCATTTATGTAGGCACAGGAAGCCTTCCTAGTTTTGAAGGCCATGAACTAAGCTATTACACAATCATGTGCTGAACAGGTGGGAGTCATGTTCACACAAATATACAGCATAATGCTTAGATTATAGAATAGCGACCCCCTACATTCACAAATTATCATTTTTTGACACAATTTGACCATCTATGTAGGCACAGGAAGCCTTCCTAGTTTTGAAGGCCATGAACTAAGCTATTACACAAACATGTGCTGAACAGATGGGAGTCATGTTCACATAAATATACAGCATAATGCTTAGATTATGAGACGATGTAATTGGGAACCCAAACCTAGGCACAGCACATTTCCTGTCATGAACACATGACAAGACTTCAGCTATTATAACGCTAAAAAGGATAAGTGACACAGTGAGCAGAACACACCTGACAGGAGACATTCTGGCAATTTATCACTGTTCAGAACATCAATTTCAGTTATAGATTGGTCTGTATAGTGCATATTTTCCCAAGACCCCGCAGGTGTACACTTTGTCCCCCCCCCCCCCCCCCCCCCCCACTGTAATGTGCAGGACTTTGGTTGGCTTAACATTTTAGATTCTCTCACCCCTGATACGGTATTGTTGTGAGGTCCTCACACAGCCATACCACAGATACTACAGCTGACATTGCACTACATTAGTGATGGCGAACCTTTCAGAGACCGAATGCCCAAACAGCAAACCCAAAATCTAATTATTTATCTCAAAGTGCCATTCCCCCTCCCCCTCTCATCCCCCTCCCTCTTGTCCCCCCTCCCTCGTCCCCTTCCTCTCCCCCTTCCTCCTCGTCCCCCCTCCACCTCCCCCCGAGTTCAAGGGTCCACCTCCCTCCCAGTTCCAGGGCCAGGATCCTCCCTCCCCTCTCCCTCCCAGGGCCAGGGTCCCCCTCCCAATTCCAGGGTTGTCATGGGAGGAACCAGAATGCTGCTCATTCAATGACTCTCTCCTATCAACATTTTCCTACTACTGTGGTAGCCAATCTTTGTGCCCCACAAACGGAACAGTGTTTTATTTAATCCTGCAGTGCTGTCATAGTGAAAACAGTGATTTCCTGTGAGGCGTCTGTGGCTCAGCCCTGAGGGAGTTTCAATCCGGCATGCAGCCATTTGATGTGTAGAAGAAATTTGATGGTGGTTCCTCCTGAGGAAGATTTGTGAAATGCGGTCCTGCATTGGGGAACCGGCACAATATGAAACAGATATGGTGGACTGTTGAATTAGTCACCGAGCACACAGCACTTGTATTGTGATGCATACAGATGATTGGAGGTGGCGTATTTAATCAGCCAACGGAGGGTCAACAGACATACAGTGTTTTTCCATGAAGAGCAGTCATCCAGCGTTTACGTGGAAACACTTTTACAGCGTCCAAGCGGAAGGTGTGGCATCTGTAGGAAAAGGACTATCTAGCTGGCAGGACTGAGTTTTGATCATTTGTGCATGATATAATGTATAAGTATGGTAAAACATATGTAAAATAAGAAACAGCATAAGTATGCAGTTTAAAATGTAAAACCAGTTGTTTTGTATTTAAATACAGGTGGTGCAAGATAAGTGGAGGAATGAATGTGAGAGGTTTTAACATAAGGTAGCAGTGCTGGTGAGGTTAGTGGGCATTGCAATACAATAAAATGTTTTTGTGCTATGAAAAAAATACTGGAGTCTTTGTGTATTAGATAGTGAAAACACACCAGAAACCCTACATGGAGGCTGGTTTGACAAGGAAAACCAATGGCGTCAAAGACAAAAGCTTTTCCAGAGCAGCCCGCCCTCCCTCCGTCCGAGTAACAGGGCCCCCCTCTGAAATTTAAAAGTCATACCTGGTAGGGGTTAAGGCGGCGGCGGCAGCAGCAGCAGTGAAAAGCATGTTGACTCAGTGCGCCTTCAGCCTTCCCTTCTGTCTCTCAAGCTCTGTGGTCCCGCCCTTGCAGAAACAGGAAATGAGGGTGGGACCAGAGCTTGAGAGACAGAAGGGAAAGCTGAAGGCGTGCCGAGTCAGCACGCTTTTCACTACTGCTGCTGCTGCCGATGCCACCTTAACCCCGACCAGGTATGACTTTTATTCGGAGGTGAGCCCTGGTGCTCAGAGGGCGGGGCGGCTGGAACTGGCTGAGGCGACAGCTCTGCGTGCCCTCTCTGGCACGCAAGCCATAGGTTCGCCATCACTGCACTACATTATGCTCTATCATGATCTGTCTCGCCCAAACTGATATACTTCAGAATGTGTCCCCACTCACTGTGCAGTGCATCTCTCAATGGGGTAGACCTTGCCATCACTGCTACTTCCATAATCAGAGATCCATCCATGATGGGGCATATAATTTTAGGCACACCAAAAGCAGACCAAGTGACTACAGCTGGATGGCTGAGTTGGGAAACATCTACCCCATCAAGACAGGAACCCAGAGCTACACACTGGTGAGCACAATGTTGAACAGTTATTTGAAAAGTGATATGCTATGCTCAGCTTAGGAGAGGCTGTTCCACGACTGGCACAAGACTCAGGGTGGTGGGTAATCAGCAAGAACCTCTAATTCTGCCAAAAGACACATCTCCATCACTGACGTGTCTAAAATGATTAGGCCACCTCCACCTATGTATACATGAATTGATGGACAGTGCACATACATATGAGCATTATACTCCTTGATGACCCGGTGCTGTACCAGTTTCCCAGCCTGTGTATTCTCCCATGTACCTGCAGGGTGACAGGGTGGATCTGTTATTAAACCTAGATTAATGTCCACTGAGACACCGTGCCTGAGAGCAATATTGTGAAGCATGCAACAAGCCAGCACTATCTCAGCAACAGTCTCTGGGGCATACTATAAGGCACCTCCGGTTCTATCCAGACATCTAAAGCGGCTTTTTAACACATCAAAGGTGCACTCAATGATGGAGCGAGTGGCTATCCTGCTTATAATCGAACAAGAAAAACGCCCAAGATCCGACCTAAATCGGGAGATGGACGTTTATCTCATAAAAACGAATAACGCGGTATAATCGAAAGCCGAACTTGGACGTTTTCAATTGCACTCCATCGCGGAAGCGTACAAAGTTGGCGGGGGCGTGTCGGAGGCGTGGTGAAGGCGGGACTGGGGCATGGTTATCACCCGAACAGAGATGGGCGCCTTTCGCCGATAATTGAAAAAAAGTATGCGTTTGTAGCTAGAATTTAGGGCACTTTTCCTGGACCCTGTTTTTTCACGAATAAGGCCCCAAAAAGTGCCCTAAATGACCAGATTACCCCCAGAGGGAATCGGGGATGACCTCCCCTGACTCCCCCAGTGGTCACTAACCCCCTCCCACCACAAAAAATGATGTTTCACAACTTTTTATTTTCACCCTCAAATGTCATACCCACCTCCCTGGCAGCAGTATGCAGGCCCTGGAGCAGTTGTTAGGGGGTGCAGTGGACTTCAGGCAGGTGGACCCAGGCCAATCCCCCCCTACCTGTTACAATTGTGCTGCTTAATGCTTAGTCGTCCAACCCCCCCCCCAAACCCACTGTACCCACATGTAGGTGCCCCCCTTCACCCCTTAGGGCTATAGTAATGGTGTAGACTTGTGGGCAGTGGGTTTTGAGGGGGATTTGGGGGGCTCAACACGCAAGGGAAGGGTGCTATGCACCTGGGAGCTCTTTTACCTTTTTTTTGTTTTTGTAAAAGTGCCCCCTAGAGTGCCCGGTTGGTGTCCTGGCATTTGAGGGGGACCAGTGCACTACGAATCCTGGCCCCTCCCACGAACAAATGCCTTGGATTTATTCATTTTTGAGGTGGGCGCTTTCATTTTCCATTATCGCTGAAAAACAAAAACACCCAGCTCACAAATTGTCGAATAAAACATGGACGTCTATTTTTTTCGAAAATACGGTTCGGTCCGCCCCTTCACGGACCCGTTCTCGGAGATAAACGCCCATGGAGATAGACGTTTTCATTCGATTATGCCCCTCGTGTGCTCATTATACCACTGTTCTGCATGTGTTGCGGGATGACGCACTGGCGTGAGAAGCCAGGCACAACAGCCTTATCCTCCTGCATCACCTAAAACATGAATGATACATATTGTTACCATCAGGTGACAGGTAAGGTATTCCACATCACATAAGTACTAATTGGCCACTTCCACTGAGAATCAATTAGAATTGTCAAGTTCAGAGTTGCCTTATGCCTGGGACACAACTAGCAATCTGAGGAGTCAATCACATTTCCATTAACATCTGTGAAAGCAATCCAACCTATCTACATGGACACACTGGGCAGATTCATCCTGATCAGCCATTCTGTAACACTTTTCAGATCCTTAATGCACATTAATATAATTTATATTTGATGACTGTGAGGCCATGCAAACTATGATCAACTTCCTCCTTGAACTGATCATCATTACAATGGCCAAGACACTTTCATGGACATTCTGATGCATGCACCCTAGACCAAATCTGACAGGGTAATGAAAAGCTAATTTCAACCCCCAATGTGAACAAATACTTATTGTAATATGAAAAACACATATACAAACACAAACAACCATCTCTGTGCTTATGGGCCTGACTTGGCCGTGTCCATGTCACAGTACAAGCAAATACATTGGCTAGCCTGTGTGAACAGCACACACACACATCATTCGAGTAAGGCATGTGTGATGAAGCCCTAGTTGAACACACACATGAGCTGTGACAGTCATAGAAGAGGGATCTATACAGACCTTGTACACTCACACTTCAATGATGTGTAGGCTGCTAGCAACCTACTCGGCCCAAAAGAGATATAGGCACACTTATATGGTGAATAGAGACCTGATATATACAGGCAATGACCTGACCCCTTGCTGTGTAGCTAATCGCATGTGTCTCACCACCAAGCATGTCTGTTTGAAATATATAAGCACACGTCCCCTTGAAACCTGGCCCCTTGTTCAAAACTTGTTAACAGACTTTACCATCACTTGCCATAATGTAGAGCGATTCACCTAGACACCACATACCACAAACGCTGATTAGAATAGGCACAGACAGAGATGTAAAATAACCCAATCCATGCTGGAGATTTGATCACAGTCCAGGATTTCTAAGCAACTATCCAAGTACATTATGGGACATACTGCACTGGTTTCAAGAGCAGTATCATGCAGTACATGTCCCACATTGCTCTGGGATGTAAGTTCAAAGCCAAGTGTGTTCCAAAATCTGGAGCCTGGACCTTGGCATGTTTGCACACTACAAATTGCTATATTATCCATACAGTTAGGGAACATTGACTAGGTGATGGACTGGCTTACAGATCACACTGCAGGTGTGTGTTATCTCCTAACTCCATGTTTCTGAATTGGGCAATATTAACATGCAAAGACATGATTGAAAGGGACTACATATAAATCTGCTAAATGTACAATGTGGCCACTTTTTTAAAGGCATTTCTACTTATTTTCAAAACTGTAATACTTCACACCCTAGACCTGTGGTTCTCCAACCTGGTCTGGGAATCACAGTAGCCAGTTGTGTTTTCAGTATCACTACCATGAAGTCATGAGAGAGATTTGCATGCAATGTGCAAATCTCTCTCATGACTTCTGATTGTTGAGATCGTGAAAACACAAGTGGCTTGTGTGACTTCATGATCAGGTTGAGGAACCACTGACCTACACATCAGTTGGGGGTGCGCACACAGACATGTCACATAACCTAGTTTCAAACAGAGGAATGCCTGCTCACCCCAGGTCCTCGCCTAGCATCCCACAGCATTGTAGGATTAGTATAGGACTATTTACAGCACAGTGATATGTCTCACAGATCCCATAATGGCACAGGATATCTGTGTATACGAAACAGAACAGAGTGCTGTGATAATAAGGGAAATGTATGTCTTCTACTCTGTGCATTATCTAAGATGTCAAGTTAGACAATTCCAGCCTGTAAATTAAGGGACAGTCTTGAGATTTCTGAGCAGACTATGTTGGTGCATTATGGGACTTGAACCACTGATGTGAAAGCCATTATCAAGCACTACAACTCACACACTGCTCTAGGATATTATTTCCATAACAGGACTACACTACAATCAGCCTACCACTGGATAACTTGCCATTATAAACAGCGATGAAACCTTCAACAATTGTGGAGTAAGATCTTTAGGCTGTTCCTGTTTGGAAGATACTTCCCAAACCACTGTAGTGTTTTTCAGTCTTTGAGATGAGTATTGTGGATGGCACAGAGACTCATTTGAAAGATGAGGGTTTAAAAGAGGAATTGTAAGATATTGATAAACACAGAATTTTAAATAAAAAAAGCAAACAAACTTTATTAGCTAGTCTCCATACCCTTTCCCCCATAGTTTTGAAACTTAAAGTTTCTGACACAGCTTAAAGATTAGGATTTAAAAGAGGAATTGTAGGATATTGATAAGTCTGAATTACATTTAATTAGTTTCTAAGAAGCAAACCCTAAATAAATTACAAATTACCACAGTCAAAAGGATCATTATATTCATCTGATATCCCTAGTACCTTAAGTTTTAATTAAACAACTCTATAATACTAACATGCAGACAATAAATAGTCCAGCAGCGAGAGGGGTGCTATCCAGTCTTTCGCATTGAGTGTCACATGTATGATTATCTCCCATTTGGTGAGATGTCATATGTGTGTGCTCGATGCAACGATCTCCTAACTCTCAGAGAACTAGTTCATTCTCTTGAGGCTAGAGTAGTAGACTTGGAGGAGCTGAGGGAGACAGAGAGGTACATAGAGGAGGCCTACAGGGTTGTTGTAGAGACGTCCCACCTCCAATCTGGCAGCCCCTGTGCTACCTTGGAGGAGGGAGGCCTTCTAAAAGAGAGCATCACCCTGAAGCTACAAAGTAGTAAATTGAATACGAATTGGAGAAAATGTTTCTTCACTCAACATGTAATTAAACTCTGGAATTCGTTGCAAAGAGAATGTGGTAAAGGTGGTTAGCTTAGCGGGGTTTAGAAAAGGTCTGGACGGCTTCCTAAAGGAAAAGTCCATAGACCATTATCAAATTGACTTGGGGAAAATCCACTGCTTATTTCTGGGATAAGCAGCATAAAATGTATTGAACTTTTTCGGGATATTGCCAGGTATTTGTGACCTGGCTTGGCCACTGTTGGAAACAGGATGCTGGGTTTGATGGCCCTTTGGTCTGTCCCAGTGTGGCAATACTTATGTATTTATGAAAGCACATACCCTTACAATGTTCGATAGATGAATCAGCTACTTTTTAAGCCTATGTGCTCTGAAAAATGCACCTCACAATGTACCTTGATGATGTGTGCTTAGATCCTGGCCCACAACAGATGTTTACCTCCTGGGATGGTGAACTTAGCAGCTCTGTACTTACATTGTGACAAGACGCCCCCCCCACACCTGCCCTCTAAACAAGGCACTAGCCTACATGGAGTGGCCTAGTGGTTAGAGCACCAGTCTTGCAATCCAGAGGTGGCCGGTTCAAATCCCACTGCTGCTCATTGTGATCTTGGGCAAGTCACTTAACCCTCCATTTCCTCAGGTACAAACTTACAGTGTGAGCCCTCCTGGGACAGATAAATATCCAGTGTACTGAAAAAGGTGTGAGCAAAATGGAAATAAAATAAATGGCCAGTATCAGAAATACATAACAAACTGAGTACATGTGAGACAAATGCCTGATTCCATACAGTACTTACCCAGCAGCCATCTGTGGCCTTACCTGCCCTCCTCGAAGGAATGGGGGAGGGCACAGAGATGCAGGATGTAGGAGTCATGAGCAGACCCTGGGAAACTGATTACCATGTTCATGATGTGAATGTGGGCATCACAGACCACCTGGAGGTTCAGGGAGTGGAAGTGCTTATGGTTCTGATATGCGTTCTGACGCTGGGTGGAATGAGTGCCACATGGGTGTAATCAATTGCACCCATTACTTGTGATAACCTATGGATGTTATAGAAGTGTTCCTTCACAACTGCCCACTATTCCCGGTTGTTAGGGAAGACGATGTAATTCCTAACCCAGCTTATCATGGCACACAGTACCTGGTGGAGGCACCTGGAGGCGGAAGGCAACCCTATCCCATCAACCGTGGCCATAGATGGTTGGAATGAGCCAGAGGTGAAAAACTGTAATGTGCTCAGCAGTTTATGAGACCAAGTATAGCATGGGACTTGTCTGTGAAGGGGCCAAGATCAGCCCTGACTTTTTCATAGAGCCCCATAATGACTGCTGAGTTCAGCCGGTACAGGTTCACCACCTGGTCCTTGGGTTACCCTAGCAAGATGGTGCGTGTACAGAAAATACGTGGGTGTCGTACCTCCGGTCTCTGAGGACATCAGTGACCCTGGCCCAGCTGCTGCTCGTGTTCCCGCTGTGATGGAACAACCTGCACCACCTGAACTTGTGCTTCATGCTGGCCCTCTGGTTGTGGCAGTGGCTGTGTATTACACTGTCTTCCCTCTGCAATATCTGCCCACACTGGGGCATAGAGAGCAGCCATTTTGTGCATATAAGCATGCTAGGATAATGCTGACCTTTTATTGGGTGACAGAAGATGTTTGTAGTGTTGGTGGAGGTGTACTTATGAAGGCCTAGACCATGCAGATAAAGAATTAATCTACAGACCATAAGAAGTGAAGACTTCTTTTTTTTCTATGGATTACTATGATATTAAGCAAGGCCATTCGGTGTCAAGCAAGTACCTCACCCCTCCCTACTTCCTCTGGGCAGGTAATTGAAAGACAGTGAGTCATACCATCCACTGTTTATGATGAGTGTGTTCAAAGAGCCTCTAGAGACTTTTAGGCTGCGAACTAATTTCAAGGTGACAGGGGCGGGGTCCTGGCAGAGGAGAGAGACAGAACCCTGCAATCTGGACAGGATAGGAGAATGGCATGGGTCAGTGGGAATGGAATCCTAACTCCTTTGAAGTAAGATAAAGATTGTTTTACTGAGGATGTATCTTTTAGGGAAATGCAATATGTGCCGGTTGGCAATTGTAACAAACAAATGACATATCCTGCCTGACGTATTCCTGTGTGATGTGTTCCTTTAAAAAAAAACCAGTTCTTAACCCTATATAAATGCCTGGTCTGGAAAGCGAGGGGGGGGGGGGTCAATGAAAATCTTCCCCAGCCCCTATTAGGGCTTAGGAATATACGACCATTTCCATGGCATTTCCCTTTTGTCTATGCTCCCTCACCATCCTGTTTCTTGTATGCTGTTCCTAAACTTTTTATTATTTCTTATTTTTCCTGTTCTTGGATTAGAATAAACTTTAGTAATGTAAGAAGCTTCTTTTGTTTATAGTTGTTTTTGGTACTTACCAGGCCGGTGATGCTAAGAAACCAGTTGGGGAATTTGTATGGGTGAAGTGCTGGGTTTTTGGTTCTGAGACGCAGCACCAACAGGCCCAAACAGTAGGTGGAACTAGAGATGTTATACATGTACGTGCGTGCACGCAGCCGTGTGCTACATTGTAAATGCATGCACATGCGCTTGGAATCAGTTAACACCAGCCTTTACCCTGGCGTTACTGAAATCTGCAAAAACACCCATAAGGCGTGTCATTAGCGCCATGTCCTGTCACTCATATGATGGCATGCCTACCTTCCACCCACTTCTCTGCGCATCTCCACCCATTCATGCGGTATGTAGTACCGCTGGTATTGGTGCACGCTGATCCTGTTTTTCCTGTGTCTGGAACTATACGATGACTATATATGCACGCCAAACCACATGTTAAACCCTTACCACAGCTTAGTTAAAGGGCCCTGTTTACAAAAGCACGCTAGCATTCATTAGTACGTGCTAAAAATTAGCATGCACTAAATGTGTAGGCGCCCATAGGAATATTACGGGCTTCTACATAGTTAGCACACGCTAAAGAATGCTAGTGAGCCTTTGTAAACAGGGCCCTAAATCTATTAAAAGTTTTGTCATTATTTTCCAATTCCGTGAAAAGTAAGACTAGATGTTCAGCCAAATCATAATTAAATAGTTTGAAAAATTCACTAGAAAGTTCATCGGGACCTGGGGCTTTTTTGGCAGGTAGTAATTTAATAGCTTCTAATATTTCTTGAGTGTGGAGAGGAGCATTTACTATTTTTTATTGGCGTCAGAGAAAGTTGGCTTATCTAGAGAATTCAGAAAGCTCTGTAGGCCCTCTGAATTCAAAAGAGATTCAGAAGCACAAAGATCTGAATAAAACTTATGGAAAGCGTTGAGGATGTCTGAAGACTTGATTAATGCTACTTTATTTATATTGTAGACTAATGGGATTTTAATTTTTGTACGTTTTCTTTTTAAAAATTGGCTAACATTCTACTGCTTTTATTCATTTCAGCATATTAAGTGTGTTTCTGAAAAAAATCTAATTTCCAGCTCTGTAAGCCAATATCTTGTTATATTCATATTTATAGTGGATAAGTTTATTAAGCAAATTGGAGTCAGAGGTATTTGAATATTGTAGTTCCAGTGATTTAAATTTCTGTTTCAAATTCACTCAGGGATCCTTTTACTAAGCTGCAGGAAAAAGGGCCCTGCAGTAGTGGCAGGGGCCATTTTTCCCACGTGCCAGGACCCTTTTTACCACAGCGGGTAAAATGCCTCCCAAAAATGCCCATGTGGTAAGATAACTCTTACTATGTGGCCATGCGGTGGGGAGCACTTACTGCCACCCATTGAAGTGTTGGTAAGGGCTCCCACGGTAACACGGCTGTACCGGGCAGGACATGGTGACGCCTGATTACCTCTGGGTTAGTGCCACGCTATAACAAAAAATGTTCAGGCTCGCTGGAAATGGCATGTGCTGGAGCCAGAAATACCACTGGCGGGCGCATTGGGCCAACAGTAGTTCTGGAAGAGTGTGCAGTAAGCCCACATTGGGCTTACCACCGCTTTGTAAAAGGGCCCCTCAATTTTTGGTTATTCATTTTATGTAGGTGGGCTGCTAAGGATAAGCAAACTTTGAATGCCTTCCAGTTGGTAGTGGAATTAGTGTGTGAGGATTTGTTAATGCTGAAAAATTCTGATGTAAAAATTCTGATATAAATGTGGATTTTAGAACTGTTATCTTCGTCAGTTAACAAACTGGAGTTCAAGCTCCATATAGGATTTTTAGTATTACATAGCACGTTATTCATTTTATGTAGATGGGCTTAAGCAAACTTTGAATGCCTCCCATTTGGTAGTGGAATTAGTGTCTGAGGATTTGTTGATGCTGAAAAAGTCCGATATAAATTTGTGGATTTTAGAGATGTTATCTTCGTTAGTTAACAACCTGGGAGTTTAAGTATTACATAGTGCATTTAAGTGAAGTTGAATGGAGATTGCGGCATAATTGGAGATAGTAATCAATTCAGTTTTAGACTTGTGAATATTATCTAAGATTGAAGAGGATATAAGAAAGTAATCTATATGAGAGAGACTCTGGTGAGGGTTAGAGAAGTAAGTGTAATCTCTACGGTCAGGATTATGGGTGCGCCATGGATCAAGCAAGTCATTGATTAGTTAAGGAGAGTAATATTGTATGGGATTTAGTATAATGAAAAACAGAATGAGACTGATGATCTAAATTGGGGTCTAAAGGGAGATTAAAGTCACCAGCCATGATGATTGGATTATGACCACATTCGGAGATTTGCTCAAATAAATGAAGAATTCAGATGTATCTAGGTTAGGAGCATAAATATTAACAAATAATTCTGTATTGATTAAGTACATAAGTGCATAACTAATGCCACACTGGGAAAAGACCAAGGGTCCATCGAGCCCAGCATCCTGTCCACGACAGCGGTTAATCCAGGCCAAGGGCACCTGGCAAGCTTCCCAAACGTACAAACATTCTATACATGTTATTCCTGGAATTGTGGATTTTTCCCAAGTCCATTTAGTAGTGGTTTATGGAGTTGTCCTTTAGGAAACCGTCTAACCCCTTTTTAAACTCTGCCAAGCTAACCGCCTTCACCACATTCTCTAGCAACGAATTCCAGAGTTTAATAATGCGTTGGGTGAAGAAAGATTTTCTCCGATTTGTTTTAAATTTACTACACTGTAGTTTCATCGCATGCCCCCTAGTCCTAGTATTTTTGGAAACATGAAACAGACGCTTCACATCCACCTGTTCCACTCCACTCATTATTTTATATACCTCTATCATGACTCCCCTCAGCCATCTCTTCTCCAAGCTGAAACCCCTAGCCTCCTTAGTCTTTCTTCATGGGGAAGTTGTCCATCCCCGCTATCATTTTAGTCGCCCTTTGCTGCACCTTTTCCAATTCTAATATATCTTTCTTGAGATGCGGCGACCAGAATTGAACACAATACTCAAGGTGCGTTCGCACCATGGAGCGATACAACGGCATTATAACATCCTCACACCTGTTTTCCATACCTTTCCTAATAATACCCAACATTCTATTCACTTTCCGAGCCGCAGCAGCACACTGAGCAGAAGGTTTCAGTGTATTATCGACTAGGACACCGAGATCCCTTTCTTGGTCTGTAACTCCTAATGTGGAACCTTGCATAATGTAGCTATAATTCGGGTTCTTTTTTCCCACGTGCATCACCTTGCACTTGCTCACATTAACGTCATCTGCCATTTAGCCGCCCAGTCTCGTAAGGTCCTTCTGTAATTTTTCACAATCCTGTCGCGAGTTAACAACTTTGAATAACTTTGTGTCATCAGCAAATTAATTACCTCTCTAGTTACTCCCATCTCTAAATCATTTATAAATATATTAAAAAGCAGTGGTCCTAGCACAGACCCCTGAGGAACCTCACTAACTACCCTTCTCCATTGTGAATACTGCTCATTTAACCCCATTCTCTGTTTCCTATCCTTTAACCAGTTTTTAATCCACAATAGGACATTTCCTCCTATCCCATGACCCTCCAATTTCCTCTGTAGCCTTTCATGAGGTACCTTATCAAACGCCTTTTAAAAATCCAGATACACGATATCAACCGGCTCCCCTTTGTCCACATTAACTAGTTGCCATCATTAACTATTCCATGTATAAAAGGGGAAAAAACGGTGATAGGAGTGTACTACCGTCCGCCTCTACTACTAACTACTACTAACTAGCATTTCTAAAGCGCTACTAGGGTTACGCAGCGCTGTACAATTTAAACATAGAAGGACAGTCCCTGCTCAAAGAGCTTACAATCTAAAAGACAAGAGAACAATCTAAAGACAAGTGAACAATCTAGAGGACGAGTGAACAGTTAATCTGATAGGGTGGATAGATTGGAGGACGAGTGAACAGTTAATCTGATAGGGTGGATAGATTGGGCCATTTCATATTTCTAGAGCGGTTAGGCGCCGAAGGCAGCATTGAAAAGGTGAGTTTTAAGCAGAGATTTGAAGATGGGTAGGGAGGGGGCATGGCCAGGATGAGCAGGAAGACACAGAAATGATAAAAGAAATCAGAGACGCAAACAAAATGGGCAATATGATAATAATGGGTGACTTCAATTATCCAAATATAGACTGGGTAAATGTAACATCGGGACACGCTACAGAGATACAATTCCTTGATGAAATCAAGGACAGCTTTATGGAGCAACTGGTGCAGGAGCCGACGAGAGAAGGAAATATTCTAGACTTGGTCCTTAGTGGAGCGCGTGATCTGGTGAGGGACGTTATGGTACTGGGGCCGCTTGATAACAGTGACCATAATATGATCAGTTTTGATATCGACCTTGAAGTAACTGTACACAGAAAGTCAAATACGTTAGCGTTTAACTTTAAAAAAGGAGACTATGATAAAATGAGAAGAACGGTAAAAAAAAACTTAGGGGGGCAACTGAGAGAGTAAAAACAGTACAACAGGCGTGGACGCTGTTCAAAAATACCATCCTGGAGGCCCAGGCCATACATATTCCGCGAATTAGAAAAGAAAGATGGAACTCCAAAAGACAGCCGGCCTGGTTGAAAAGTGAGGTGAAGGAAGCTATTAGGGCTAAAAGAAACGCCTTCAGAAAATGGAAGAAGGAACCGTCTGAAAATAACAAGAAGCAGCATAAGGAGTGTCAAAGCAAATGCAAGGCACAGATAAAGAAGGCCAAGAGGGATTATGAAAAAAAGATAGCATTAGAGGCAAAAAAAACATAGTAAAAAAATTTTTCGGTATATTAAAAGCAGGAAGCCGGCAAAAGAATCGGTTGGGCCGCTGGATGACCGAGGGGTAAAAGGGGCGATCAAGGAAGACAAAGACATAGCGGAGAGATTGAATGAATTCTTTGCTTCGGTCTTCACCGAGGAAGATTTGGGTGGGACACCGGTGTCGGAAATGGTATTTCAAGCGGACGAGTCGGAGAAACTTACTGACTTCACGGTAATCTGGAGGACGTAATGGGGCAGTTCGGCAACTGAAGAGTAGCAAATCTCCTGGACTGGATGGTATTCATCCTAGAGTACTGATAGAACTGAAAAAATTAGCTTGCGGAGCTACTGCTAGTGATATGCAACTTATCCTTAAAATCGAGTGTGGTACCGGAAGATTGGAGGGTGGCCAGTGTAACGCCCATTTTTAAAAAAGGCTCCAGGGGAGATCCGGGAAATTATAGACCGGTGAGTCTGACGTCGTTGCCGGGGAAAATGGCAGAGGCTATTATTAAAAACAAAATTACAGAGCACATCCGAGGACATGGATTACTGAGACCGAGTCAGCACGGCTTTTGTGTGGGGAAATCTTGCCTGACCAATTTACTTCAATTCTTTGAAGGAGTAAACAAACATGTGGACAAAGGGGAGCCGGTTGATATTGTGTATCTGGATTTTCAAAAGGCGTTTGACAAGGTACCTCATGAAAGGCTACAGAGGAAATTGGAGGGTCATGGGATAGGAGGAAATGTCCTATTGTGGATTAAAAACTGGTTGAAGGATAGGAAACAGAGAGTGGGGTTAAATGGGCAGTATTCACAATGGAGAAGGGTAGTTAGTGGGGGTTCCTCAGGGGTCTGTGCTAGGACCGCTGCTTTTTAATATATTTATAAATGATTTAGAGATGGGAGTAACTAGCGAGGTAATTAAATTTGCTGATGACACAAAGTTATTCAAAGTCGTTAACTCGCGACAGGATTGTGAAAAATTACAAGAGGACCTTACGAGACTGGGAGACTGGGCAGCTAAATGGCAGATGACATTTAATGTGAGCAAGTGCAAGGTGATGCATGTGGGAAAAAAGAACCCGAATTATAGCTACGTCATGCAAGGTTCCACGTTAGGAATTACGGACCAAGAAAGGGATCTGGGTGTCGTCGTCGATAACACACTAAACCCTTCTGCTCAGTGTGCTGCTGCGGCTCGGAAAGCGAATAGAATGTTGGGTATTATTAGGAAAGGTATGGAAAACAGGTGTGAGAATGTTATAATGCCGTTGTATCGCTCCATGGTGTGACCGCACCTTGAGTATTGTGTTCAATTCTGGTCGTCGCATCTCAAGAAAGATATAGTAGAATTGGAAAAGGTGCAGCGAAGGGCGACTAAAATGATAGCGGGGATGGGACGACTTCCCTATGAAGAAAGACTAAGGAGGCTAGGGCTATTCAGCTTGGAGAAGAGACGGCTGATGGGAGACATGATAGAGGTATATAAATAATGAGTGGAGTGGAACAGGTGGATGTGAAGCGTCTGTTCACGCTTTCCAAAAATACTAGGACTAGGGGGCATGCAATTAAACTACAGTGTAGTAAATTTAAAACAAATCGGAGAAAATTTTTCTTCACCCAATGTGTAATTAAACTCTGGAATTCATTGCCGGAAAATGTGGTGAAGGCGGTTAGCTTAGCAGAGTTTAAAAAGGGGTTAGACGGTTTCCTAAAGGACAAGACCATAAACCGCTACTAAACGGACTTGGAAAAATCCAAAATCCCAGGAATAACATGTATAGAATGTTTGTACATTTGGGAAGCTTGCCAGGTGCCCTTGGCCTGGATTGGCCGCTGTCGTGGACAAGATGCTGGGCTCGATGGACCCTTGGTCTTTTCCCAGTATGGCATTACTTATGTACTTATGTATGTACTTAACTAGTTGCCGTGGAGGGGCATAATCGAACGTCGCTGGCCAAATAGGTCGCCGGCGATCTATAGTGGCAGTGGTGCTACAGTTGGCCGGAAACCGTATTATCGAAAAAGATGGCTGGCCATTTTTTTCGATAATACGGTTTAGCCTGGCCAAATGGCGTGGATTTCCCCGGGTTTGAGATGGCCGGGTTTGTTTTTCAGCGATAATGGAAAAAAATACCGGCGATGTCCAACCCGGCAAAATCCAAACCATTTGGTCGTGGAGGAGCCAGCATTTGTAGCGCACTGGTCCCCCTGACATGCCAGGACACCAACTGGGCACCCTAGACATGTGGGTACAGTGGGTTTTGGAGGGCTCCCATTACCAGCACAAGTGTTACAGGTGGGGGGGGGGGGATGGTCTGGGTCCGCCTGCCTTAAGTGCACTGCGGTACCCACTAAAAGTGCTCCAGGGACAGGACTTGTTGCTGCTGTATAAGCTTGCCACACCAGTTGACACCTGAACACTAATCTCTTTGAAAAAGTCCTTTATTTGAATAAGCACGTTTACTCACAGTTAACTGCAGATCAGAGGTTGTGCCCCACTGGCAAAGAGTCTTCCTGGTCCTGAGATTAGCAGTAGGTCAGAGCTGGCAGAATCGTGTACAATGCCCTCTTTCAGCCACATTCAAGGTAAGAACTAAGTTCTCTAACGTGGCTAACACATGAAAGGGATCTAAAACTGGCTTACAAACATGGCCACTACCTCATGGACTAACGGAAGTAAAACAGGGCACACTCTGACCCCAGTTATCAGGGGGAAAAGCACCATGGGAGTACAACCCAGTACCCTACACCCACCACAATGCATTGCTGATGTGACTCTGCAGTGCACCTAACAGAAAAGGTGTCACACTCACCCGAGAGCCACATCACAACCAGGGAAAGGCTGTCGGAGGACAGAACACATTCTGCTGTCATGGAGGTGGGTACGGCTTTTGAGGCTGGCATACAGGCTGGCAAAAAAGGTTTTTAATTTTATTTTTTTAGTGTGGGAGGGGGTTGGTGACCACTGGGGGAGTATGGGGAGGTCATCCCCCATTTCCTCCAGTGGTCATCTGGTCAGTTGAGGCACCTTTTTGAGGCTTGGTCGTGAAAATAAAAGGACCAAGTAAACCCGGCGAGATACTGCTTATCACCGGGTTTTTTTTTTCCATTATCGGCGAAAGCCGGCCATCTGGTAGCCACGCCCACGCCCACCCATGTCCCACCTTCGCTTAGCCGGCGACACGCCCCTTTGAACTTTCACTGGCGAGGCGACGGGAAAGCAGCGATGCTGTCAAAAACGCAGCTTTCGATTATACAGATTTCGCCGCTTTTCCGAGATCGCCGGCCATCTCCCGATTTGTGTCAGGAAATGGCCGGCGATCACTTTCGATTGTAAGCTGGATAGTGTACAAACCCTTTCCCCATAGTTTTAAACTGAAACCTTTTCTAGAGGTAGAAACTAAACAGCCCAAAGCTCCTTTGTTCTAAAAGGCAGTTATTTTCTGTTCCTTGGCTGCTGGAGAGTTAGCTCATACAGCGACCTCAATTAATTGATAATTAGGGTGTGGGGAAGTAGAATATTTGCATAAATTGCTGAATCAGCTCCAAAGAGCCTGTTTAAAAGAGGCCCCTTAGATTCAAACTATATAAAGAGGAAAGGTCCCACTGAACTTTATTTCTGAGAAGTTCTGAGAGAAGAGGACATTTCTTTGGTAAGTGAACGCTACTTTGATTTGTGCTTTGGGAACTTAAAGATTGGGGTTTAAAGGAGGAATTCTAGGCTAGTGTTAGGCAAAAATAAAAATATAAAAAGCAAATTTGAACACTAATCTTCATAGTCTTTTCCACTTAGTTTTAAAAGCTTTGTACCACAGCATTAACAGATAGAATATAACAGCCACTGCAGGATCTAATTAGTATTCCCACCCACCCTACGACAACTCTTCATTTATACTCAGTTATTGTAATTAGAGTAACAAGCAAGGAGTGCTCTCACAGAGTTTTAAATACATTTCATTACCATCTAAGAAAGAAACACTAAATAAATCATAAAATGTACTCACATAAACTAAAAGACCACTTTTATATTAGGCTAATATACTTAATACTGTAGCAAGTTTTAAATTATTGCAAAACTCAAAAACACTAAGATGGAGTCAGCAGTCCAGCAGCGAGAGGAGTGCTATCCAGTCTTTTGCACTGAGTGTCACATGTATGATTATCTCCCAGTTGGTGAGATGTCATATGTGTGTGGCCGATGCAAAGAGCTCCTAGCTCTTAGAGAACGTGTCCGTTCTCTTAAGGCTAGAGTAGCAGACTTGGTGGAGCTGAGGGAGACAGAGAGGTACATAGAGGAGACCTACAGGGATGTTGTAGAGAAGTCCCACCTCCAGTCTGGTAGCCCTTGTGCTACCCTGGAGGAGGGAGGTCTCCTAGAAGAAGAGCATCACCCTGGTGAAGTAGGAAGTACTCCTGTAGCCAGGACCTGCCCACCAGGGGATGTACTATCCTCTCGCACCGAGGATATGTCTCCAAGTGCTGCCCGGGAGGGAAGGTTAGGACAGCTGTTGTAGTTGGTGATTCGATCATTAGGCATATAAATAGCTGGGTGGCTGGTGGACGTGAGGATCGCCTGGTGACTTGCCTGCCTGGTGCGAAGGTGGTGGACCTCACGCGTCACCTAGATAGGATTCTAGATAGTGCTGGGGAGGAGTCGGCTGTCTTGGTACATGTGGAAAAGGAAGAAAAGTCCTATTGTGGATTAAAAACTGGTTGAAGGATTGGAGAGTGGGGTTAAATGGGAAGTATTCACAATGGAGAAGGGTAGTTAGTGGGGTTCCTCAGGGGTCTGTGCTAGGACCGCTGCTTTTTAATATATTTATAAATGATTTAGAGATGGGAGTAACTAGCGAGGTAATTAAATTTGCTGATGACACAAAGTTATTCAAAGTCGTTAACTCGCGACAGGATTGTGAAAAATTACAAGAGGACCTTACGAGACTGGGAGACTGGGCGGCTAGATAGCAGATGACGTTTAATGTGAGCAAGTGCAAGGTGATGCATGTGGGAAAAAAGAACCCGAATTATAGCTACGTCATGCAAGGTTCCACGTTAGGAGTTACGGACCAAGAACGGAATCTGGGGTGTCGTAGTCGATAATACACTGAAACCTTCTGCTCAGTGTGCTGCTGCAGCTCGGAAGCGAATAGAATGTTGGGTATTGTTAGGAAAGGCATAGAAAACAGGTGTGAGGATGTTATAATGCCGTTATATCGCTCCATGGTGCGACCGCACCTTGAGTATTGTGTTCAATTCTGGTCGCCGCATCTCAAGAAAGATATAGTGGAACTGGAAAAGGTGCAGCGAAGGGCGACTAAAATGATAGCGGGGATGGGACGACTTCCCTATGAAGAAAGGCTAAGGAGGCTAGGGTTTTTCAGCTTGGAGAAGATACGGCTGAGGGGAGACATGATAGAGGTATATAAAATAATGAGTGGAGTGGAACAGGTGGATGTGAAGCATCTGTTCACGCTTTCCAAAAATACTAGGACTAGGGAGCATGCGATGAAACTACAGTGTAGTAAATTTAAAACAAATAGGAGAAAATGTTTCTTCACCCAACACGTAATTAAACTCTGGAATTTGTTGCTGGTGAACGTGGTGAAGGCGGTTAGCTTGACAGAGTTTAAAAAGGGGTTAGACGGTTTCCTAAAGGACAAGTCCATAAACCACTACTAAATGGACTTGGGAAAAATCCACAATTCCAGGAATAACATGTATAGAATGTTTGTACGATTGGGAAGCTTGCCAGGTGCCCTTGGCCTGGATTGGCCGCTGTTGTGGATAGGATGCTGGGCTCGATGGACCCTTGGTCTTTTCCCAGTGTGGCATTACTTATGTACTTATGTTTGTTTACTCCTTCAAAGAATTGAAGTAAATTGGTCAGGCAAGATTTCCCCACACAAAAGCCGTGCTGACTCGGTCTCAGTAATCCATGTCCTCTGCCCATTTAACCCCACTCTCTGTTTCCTATCCTTCAACCAGTTTTTAATCCACAATAGGACATTTCCTCCTATCCCATGACCCTCCAATTTCCTCTGTAGCCTTTCATGAGGTACCTTGTCAAACGCCTTTTGAAAATCAGATACACAATATCAACCGGCTCCCCTTTGTCCACATGTTTGTTTACTCCTTCAAAGAATTGAAGTAAATTGGTCAGGCAAGATTTCCCCACACAAAAGCCGTGCTGACTCGGTCTCAGTAATCCATGTCCTCGGATGTGCTCTGTAATTTTGTTTTTAATAATAGCCTCTGCCATTTTCCCCGGCAACGACGTCAGACTCACCGGTCTATAATTTCCTGGATCTCCCATGGAACCTTTTTTAAAAATGGGCGTTACATTGGCCACCCTCCAATCTTCCGGTACCACACTCGATTTTAAGGATAAATTGCATGTCACTAACAGTAGCTCCGCAAGCTAATTTTTCAGTTCTATCAGTACTCTAGGATGAATACCATCCGGTCCAGGAGATTTGCTACTCTTCAGTTTGCTGAACTGCCCCATTACGTCCTCCAGGTTTACTGTGAAGTCAGTAAGTTTCTCTGACTCGTCCGCTTGAAATACCATTTCCGACACCGGTATCACACCCAAATCTTCCTCGCTGAACACCGAAGCAAAGAATTCATTCAATCTCTCTGCTACGTCTCTATCTTCCTTGATCGCCCCTTTTACCCTTCGGTCGTCCAGCAAGCCCAACCGATTCTTTTGCCGGCTTCCTTTTTGCTATGTTTTTTGCCTGTAATGCTTTTTTTTTGTAATCCCTCTTGGCTTTCTTTATCTGCGCCTTGAATTTGCTTTGACACTCCTTATGCTGCTTCTTATTTTCAGATGGTTCCTTCTTCCATTTTCTGAAGGCATTTCTTTAAGTCCTAATAGCTTCCTTCACCTCACTTTTCAAGCAGGCCGGGTGTCTTTTGGAGTTCCATCTTTCTTTTCTAATTAGTGGAATATGTTTGGCCTGGGCCTCCAGGATGGTATTTTTGAACAGTGTCCATGCCTACCGTACAGTTTTTACCCTCTCAGTTGTCCCCCTAAGTTTTTTTTTCCACCGTTCTTCTCATTTTATCATAGTCTCCTTTTTTAAAGTTAAACGCTAACGTATTTGACTTCCTGTGTATAGTTACTACAAGGTGATATCAAAACTGATCATATTATGATCACTGTTATCAAGTGGCCCCAGTACCTTAACGTTCCCCACCAGATCATACGCTCCACTAAGGACCAAGTCTAGAATTTTTCCTTCTCTCGTCCTGCACCAGCTGCTCCATAAAGCTGTCCTTGATTTCATCAAGGAATTGTACCTCTCTAGCGTGTCCCAATGTTACATTTACCCAGTCTATATTTGGATAATTGAAGTCACCCATTATTATCACATTGCTCATTTTGTTTTGCGTCTCTGATTTCTTTTATCATTTCTGCGTCTACCTGCTCATCCTGGTGAGGCGGACGGTAGTACACTCCTATCACCGTCCTTTTCCCCCTTTATACATGGAATTTCAACCCACAATGATTCAAAGGTGTGATTTGTGTCCTGCTGAATTTGTAATCTATCTGAGTCAAGGCTCTCGTTAATATACAATGCTACCCCTCCAAGGGCACCTGACCTACCATGGTCTGTTGTGCAACCTCACTATCCAGAAGCCCTATCTTCCCTGTTTGTGAGGTATCTTTGCAAGATACCTTATCCCGAACCATGCGCTTTTGAGAGACTGTCGGCCTTCCCCCCCGTTTCTAGTTTAAAAGCTGCTCTATCTCCTTTTTAAATGCCGACGCCAGCAGCCTGGTCCCACCCTAGTTAAGGTGGAGCCCATCCTTTCGGAATAGGCTCCCCCTTCCCCAGAATGTTGCCTAGTTCCTAGCAAATCTAAAACCATCCTCAATGCAGCAAATATTTCTTTGACTCCTAGCATTTGCATATAGACATTTCAGAGTGTGTTTGTTGTTCCTATTTGCATGATGCTTAGTACTTGACACTATTGATTTGCCATCTTTTGTCTGATCTTTAGTTGTATTTAAGGGAACCTGACCTACCACGGTCTGTTGTGCAACCTCACTATCCAGAAACCCTATCTTCCCTGTTTGTGAGGTATCCTTGCAAGATACCTTATCCTGAACCATGCGCTTTTGAGCGACTGTCAGCCTTCCCCCCCCCCCCCCCCCCCCCCCATTGCTAGTTTAAAAGCTGTTCTATCTCCTTTTTAAATGCCGACGCCAGCATCCTGGACCCACCCTGGTTAAGGTGGAGCCCATCCTTTCGGAATAGGCACCCCCTTTCCCAGAATGTTGCCCATTCTACTTAAGAGCCTAAATTTGGCTTCCAGAACCTCTCTCCCACATTTTCCTACATCGTTGGTACCCACGTGTACCAAGACAGCCGGCTCCTCCCCAGCACTATCTAAAATCCTATCTAGGTGACGCGTGAGGTCCGCCACCTTCGCACCAGGCAGGCAAGTCACCAGGTGATCCTCATGTCCACCAGCCACCCAGCTATCTATAGGCCTAATGATCGAATCACCAACTACAACAGCTGTCCTAACCTTTCCCTCCCAGAGCAACACTTGGAGACATTTCCTCGTGCGAGAGGATAGTACATCCCCTGTGGGCAGGTCCTGGCTACAGGAGTACTTCCTCTTTCACCAGGGTGATGCTCTCCTTCTAGGAGACCTCCCTCCTCCAAGGTAGCACAAGGGCTACCAGACTTGAGGTGGGTCTTCTCTACAACATCCCTGTAGGTCTCCTCTATGTACCTCTCTGTCTCCCTCAGCTCCACCAAGTCTGCTACTCTAGCCTCAAGAGAATGTACATGTTCTCTAAGAGCTAGGAGCTCTTTGCATCGGGCACACACATATGACATATGACATCTCATCAACTGGGAGATAATCATACATGTGACACTCAATTTAAAAGACTGGATAGCACCCCTCTCACTGCTGGACTGCTGACCAGTGGCGTAGCCAGACCTGACATTTTGGTTGGGCCCAGAGCTAACATGGGTGGGCACTATGTATAAAAAGCATGAGTAGTGTTTCTTGGCATACTACAAAATAATGCCTTAGAATGCACTTGATGATGGATTTCTCTGCCCAACAGCTGCCCTGCATCAACATAAACCCCAAACATATTTAATGGAAAAAACAATATAGTTATGTTATGCCATATCAAACTTGACCAGACATAAGTCCATTCTTAGCTAGCATCAGCCTTTCCCTTCTGTACCTTACCCTCTCCTCCCCAACCATCCCCACCATCCATCCCATAGCTAGGCATCAGCCCTACCTTACCCCCTCCCCCACTCCTCCCTGTAGCCTAGTGTCAGCCCTGTCCTACCCCCTAGCCATCCCCCATGGTCTGTCATCTCCTCCCCCCTCCCCCAAAGGACACCAGCACTAAATATAATTTTTTTTTTAATGTCCTGGTCCCTGCAGAGCCCACCTCTACCCAGAGACCTGCCTACATTAAATTTAGAACACTTTTTTTTTTTAAACCTGGGCAATGCAGAGACCAACCTCACCCAAAAACCCACCAACATTTACAACCTTTTAAAAATTTTAACCTGGTCACTACTAAAATTTATTGTTGGTGGGTTTCTGGGTGGGGGGTGGGCTCTTCACTGTCTAGGGCAAAATGAAGGTATATTTTGGACTCTTCACTGCCTAGGAAAAATAGGTATATTAATGATTATGCATACCTTTTTTTGTCCTAGGCAGTGAACAGCCTACCCCCACCAGGAAGCCACCACCAGCCAACATTACACTGTACACATTAAAATTAAAACATTTTATTTATTTTACCTGGAGGACAGCTGGCTTGCATGTGGTGGCAGGCAGTGCAGACTCGAGCACCCTGCTCGTTCTGTGTGTGCTGGCTCCTATGCCTGTTCTGGCCTGGGGCCCCAGGGCAGTGCTGAGGGTGGTCAGGGGAGGGTCAAGAAACGGCTGATATTGCTCTGGAGGGCACAGTAAAGGAGCCCCAGCAACACTAATTTAAGCACCAGGTCACTTTGCAAATGAAAGAAGCAACATAGACGTGCCTCTGAAAGGATAAAGAGAAAGCAGAGGCAGAAATTAAGGCAGTTTTCAAAGGAATTTTCCTAAGCAAATTCTGCTGGTAGAAAATTGCTCTGTGCTGAAAGGATTACAGGTTTCACAGCTTCCCGGGTCTTGCAGTGCACTGTGGCGCCAGCGTGCACATGGGGGGGGGGGGGGAGCAAGGCAAAGCAGCAGAATCCAGAGTGAAGATAGAACAGACCTCATAGTGAGTAGCGTCGTGGGAGTGCAGCGCTAGACTGGCCAGGTCTAGATCAAGAAAGGGGACCCTAATTAAGAAAAAAAAAGTTAAGTCTAGGAGGACTGGAGGGCTGCTGGCTACCGAAACGCTGCACGTCGTGGAGGCTCGGCGCCAAAGCGCACATCCTATCAGGACAACTGGGTGGGCCTGAGTATAGTTTGGGTGGGCCTGGGCCCACCCAGGCCCACCCGTAGCTACGCCCCTGTTGCTGACTCCATCTTAGTGTTTTTGAGTTTTTCAATCATTTAAAACTTGCTACAGTATTAAGAATATTAGCCGAATATAAAACATATTGGCGTTTGAGATCTGGATGAATACTAGACCACCTTAACCCTAGTCCCTGAGGAAAGATAAATGAAACCCGCAGTGTCGGGCGTCTTCAGGGGAAGCCAAAGGATTGTATGTGAAACTTTTACAATTATGCAGTCACGGCACACCTCAGATGCAAGATTCAGATAAGTGTCTGGTTTTGCTGAGACAGCACCTGCCTTATATATCTCTGAGGATAGAAGCACATTGTGTCATTAAGTGAGATTGAATAGTGATAGTGAAACTGGTGGAGTACACACATATATATATATAAATTAAGTCACATAAAAAACATATTAAAATAACAGCACCAGTTTGGTAGCACTTGCATTGGGATTAAGCATTTTACAAAATATATATGAGCAGCCCGATGAATGAGATGCTACACCACTATGTCACAGTAATTTACTGTGTAGTATTTATAGTGGGATTATCTGAGGGTGCTCTTTAAGTAAAGTAATATCTATTGATAAGGAATACCACTGGTTGAAGATTGCTGTTCTGGTTCTATTGTGAGTCAGTTTGAACTATTTACCAGGGACAAAATGGATACACAATATTATATGTTTCTGTGGGCAGACTTATAGTATCCTGATTGTAGCTAATTGGCAAGCAATGTTTGGCTACAACGATCTTCTCTGCTTCGTTATAGTACTACTCCGTATGCAGGGGATATTAATTATTTTACTTTGAAAAATGCTATGTGCAACACAGACGCAATGTAATCAGATTACAATTACATGAACAGCAACTAATTGAATACATTAAACATCAAAAGATTCCTAGGGGGTTACGCATTCAAAAAGAACCAAAAATATTTCAGGATAATATGATGTTTTTGGAGCATTGGGCAGCTATTTTAAATCGCTGCTCTAGAGACTTGATGTTGTTAGTGGTAGAAACTGCACAAGAAACGGTTGTGAAACAATTGCAGATCAATTTAGATGGAGTTATAACTCAATTGCAATCATTATCTTCTACACTGGACACATTATTTAAACCAGAAGAACAATTAAGTTCGGAATTGTCAGCTTTGGACCAATATTATCAATTTTTACGTCAAACTAAACTCAAAAAATTTCAGCGTGATCAACAAGATTACTCATTAGGACCAGTATATAATTAATGTAACACAAGAAGGAAACCAATTTAATGTACCAGCAGGATTTTCGAGTTCTGATGAGAGTTCAGATGGAAGCCAGTTTAGGCGCGGGAGACGCTGTGGAAGAGGGAGTCGACGTAGAAGTCGTGGACGTCGTAGAGATCAATGGGAGCAACAACAACAACAGCCATATTATCAACATCAATATCAACAATCTTATTCAGAAGCTCCTAGAACAACTTTTGTGCAAGTAGCCGGCAATGTACCTCATGTTGGGTCTTTATCTCAAACTTCAATCCCTAGCATGAACAATGCTACAATTCTGAATGTACATTATCCTTTGCAGCAAAATACAGTTATACCTCCAACAACAACATCTTTTTTAGCCCAGGGGGGACTGATAACCAAATCCAGTCATCTTTGGACTCAAATGTCATAAATATTTCCAGTAAACAACTGACTGTGGCACAATCTAGAGTGTTAGAACGAGGGTTGTCATTTGTTCCAACTGTTCAACACAATCCATTTTTTTAAACGTGTAGATTTGACACTTATTATCCGCAATTTGCAGGTTAAATTGTATTTTCTCAACAATCAGATGTGGCAGCGGATTTATCTATACTTCGTCAAAAATCTAGATGGATTCCCCCTGGTCCTATGGATCCACACAAAGCTATTTTTAAAGCTTTGGTGTTTAAGGATTTGGAGGAATTAGAAAAAAGAGAAGTCATTCAAAGAAAACACCGAAAAAATTATTCTAACTTTTCCAGACAAGATAAACAATCTTTGAAAGAATTACAAGAGGATAAGAGTATTGTGGTACGTTCGGCTGATAAGGGGGGCTCCATTGTGATTCAAGATGTGGAGTCCTATATAGCAGAAGTTTATCGTCAATTACGTGATACATCTTATTATCAAGAATTAATGGAAGACCCAGTTAAGAGGTTACAAACTGCGATCACTATTTTAGTAGATCAAGCTACTAGTGCAGGTTATTTAACAAAAACAGAAACTCGGTTCTTGAAGCCAACTAATGTACGTACACCAGTGTTTTACACAAGGCCTAAAATCCATAAAAATCTTGAGACACCTCCTGGATGTCCTATAGTATCATTATGCGGAACCTTCATCCAGATTTCTTGATCATTTTTTACAATCGTTTGTAGTCACAGCCAGATCATATATTCGTGATACCTCTCATTTTTTGAGACAATTATCTGAAATTAATGATGTATCTATGGAAGCGTGGTTGGTCACTATGGACATAGAGTCATTGTACTCAAATATTTCTCAGGAGTTAGCATTATCTATAGTGGAACAAACACTGAACACCCGTTCTATAGAAGAGAGAATACCTTCCACATTTTTAATATCTTTGGCCGAATTGGTTTTGAAGAAAAATTATTTTATGTTTAATTCACAGTTTTTTCTTCAAACACGAGGGGTTGCTATGGGCACAGCGGCAGCCCCCAGTGTGGCCAACTTATATGTTAGTCGGTTTGAAGAGACTTATCTTTATTCATCTCAGTGGTTTCTGGATATAGTTCATTGACATTGGTTTATAGATGATGTCTTTTTCATCTGGACATCCATGGAAACACGGTTGACAGAGTTTCTAAATTGGATCAATACCAAAGATTCATGCTTAAAGTTTACTATGACCAAACACAAGACCCACATTGCATTTTTGGACACGTGGGTTATTAAAGAAGCTGAACATTTACATACTACTGTTTCTCATTAAAAAACAGATCGAAATACGTTGCTATCATTTGATAGTAATCATCCACATGGACTCAAGTGGTCTTTGCCTATTGGACAATTTTTAAGGTTGCGGAGAATATGTTCCACAGACACTATGTTTAAGCAACAAGCGGTGAAACTTACAGCCAAGCTTCAAGCTCGAGGCTATTCTCAATCTTGCATCAAACAAGCATATAGACGGGCACTTTATGCTAAGAGATCATTGCTGTTACTGGATCGACCAAAGGAACGGATGAATAATTTTGTTTGTGTGCTGGGCTATTCTACTATGGCCCCTCAAGTGGCTCGCTTGATATTTAAACATTGGCAAATGTTATCTCTTCATTTAGTGTTCAAACAGACATCATGTATAGCATACACTCGAGGTCGCAATTTGCGGGATAACCTTGTTCACACAAGTGGGACTTTTACCATTCAAACAACTGAGATGGGGGAGCATCGCCCTTGCTCCCAAACTACATGCATGACAGAATGGGTTTTACCCATATACTCAACAGACTTTTAACTAAGACACAATACCTCTTGTATGACTACCTTTGTTGTATATGCAATAGTGTGCCCTTGTGAGTTATATTATGTGGGACGTACTATTAGACAGATGAAGGTTAGACTAACGGAACACAAAAGTCGGTTAACCACACAAACTATTACTGCTCCTTTGGTATCTCACTGCCTTCAAATAAATCATAAATTTGGCGATCTACGATGATTTATAATTGACCACATTATTGATGTTCCTGGAGGCACAGATCGAACCAATAGTTTGGCCCGCAGAGAACAATGGTGGATCTTTAAGTTGAATACCATTAATCCAGCAGGCCTTAATGAAAATATTGAGTGGCATACTATAATATGATAACATAGTTGGATATGATAATAACAGTCTGATGTTGCAGTTCATTATTCTGTTTTTAGGTTACCTCATTAGCTTCATTCGTCTCATTTTGAAATGCTAATAAAGTTTTAAATTCGTTAGTGACGTCAAAAGTGGGAGGACCTACATTGCAGCCATTTAAGAAGCGCTTTATAAATCACCTATGTGGAACATTCAGAAGACTGCAGTTGGCATTTTGAAATCTGGACGAATACTAGACCGCCTTAACTCTAGTCCCTGAGGAAAGATAAATGAAACCCGCGGTCTCGGGCGTCTTCAGGGGAAGGCAAAGGATTGAATGTGAAACTTTTACAATTATGCAGTCACGGCACACCTCAGATGCAAGATTCAGATAAGTGACTGGTTTTGCTGAGACAGCACCTGCCTTATATATCTCTGAGGATAGAAGCACATTGTGTCATTAAGTGAGATTGAATAGTGATAGTGAAACTGGTGGAGTACACATCTCTCTATATAAAACGCACCTCCAATGTTCGAATGAAGCCTCACTTACCCAACGTTCCAAAAGTGAAGGGGGTGAGATCACTTTGTGTCTGCCCTGCCCACGCGTCAAACTTGATGACGTCGAGGGCGGAGCACTGACACTGAATGAATGGCATCTCCAAGGGAGATGGCCGAACGGTTGCCATGCGACGAAACACATCACAAAACGAACCAACCAAAACCAAATGCATTGGAATAAGGGAGGAGACTGACCGCAAACAAACACATTCAGAGCAGCAGGGAGACAAGGAACACTACTGATGCCCGTGCACCTACTAAGGGAGGACAAATACCACCACAAACAAACAGAACACATTCTGGACAGGAGGAAGCAAGGAACACCACTGATGCCCGCGCTGAAATCCAGGTATCTGATGCCTAATCACAAACGCAATCCAGCAAACAAAAAAAAAAAACACAGCCTCAAAAAGACCCCTCCAACGCCAGAAGAACCCTCCGAACACAACCCCCCCCTCAGAAACTGCACTTGGCGTGACCTGCGATTCCGCCGATGCCAGCCTGACCACAATAGGCAGCGAACGTAGCCACGCGCGAATGGCCTGTACCTGCTTCCCCGCCACAGACGGAAATCCTTCCCCAGCAAACAAACGCAACGTCGGCTCCACCGCTATGCTTCCTGCACTGTGCCCCAGCCTTTGCGCGCTCCTCGCACGCCTCCAAACCCCGACCTTCAAAAACCACAGAACGAACAGCGGTTTTGCCGTTTCCAAAGGCGCAAACATGATAACTCCAAAGTACAGGTCCACCAGTCTACCGAAACGCTTCTCCGGAATCCAGTGGCCCACAACAACGCCCCAAAAAAAGCCCAATGAACCAACCTTTTTCCGATTTGGACTAACCTGAGAGAAGCAGAAACAAACTAAACCACGCCCCCTCCTACTAAAGGCAAATGCTCCAACGGACTTGCAAAACAGAAAAAAAAACCCACAAAGCACCCAGACACTTCCTCCAATTTTGGGAGCAACAGACATACAAGGAAACCCTCTCCTCCACCTCATACACCTATACCTTCACAGTTCAACAACAACACCCCCCCCCTCCATCCTCACACACACATACAATAACACAAAAAAAAGACACTCCCAAACAAGCACCCAATACAACCCACCCTCACAAACAAACACACTCACACAAACACACAAAATCACTTACAACACATTCATGCAAGAAAACAAAAACAAAAATTCACCATCACCACAACCCCCTACCGAGACTCTCACACCCATACAGAATTACTGACTCACACACACACACACATACTAATGCAGCCTCCAACTTTGCCAGCACTAACCACACCTTTCAAAAACACACATAGGAACAACATAACTAAACCCTACTACCCCACAACACACTAGCAATTAAACACTGAGCCCTTCACCCCTCTTACATTCTGACACACAGAAAAAAACTCTGACACACAAACACTCAACACCACTCGCTCAGTTACACACACTGATCTCACTTACACAGAAACACACACTAGATCTCTCTCTGTGACACACACATGCATTATAAATTCACAAATGGCGGTGGGGTTGACTAATACTACAGCTGAAACATTACTGGCACTAAAACATGCCTTTTAACATCTCTCTCACTCACACACACAAACACTCCCTCCCCCCTCCAAAACCCCTTCAACCAAAAACTGAAACAAAGCACACTACGTAAAAAAAACTACAACTACACTCACTCTCAGACATACTGTGTCACTGCCCCACACACACACTCATGCACGGACACAATTCCCCATCACCGCAACTCCCCTACCGAGACTCTCACACCCATACACAATTACTGACTCACACACACAAACATACTAATGCAGCCTCCAACTTCACAAGCCCTAACCACACCTTTCATTGATATTTGTATTGCACTTATGACATCAATGTTTTCCTTAATTCTCCTATTTTACCTTATTCAATGCAGCAATGGCACCGCAGTAGAAGGGAAAACAACTACCAACACCAAACTTCAACAAGCAACGCAATAACACAGAAGCACTATCAGACAGCTGCTACTGGCTCTGCGTCATGCAACAACTCTTCAGAAATTCAACTCCAAAGAGAAACCTATGGAACCTATGCCGCAAATGTTTGACTAAAATCTACCATTTTGCTTTCTTTAATACAGGAATGCAACCACAGAGGAAGGCAACATAACTGAAAGGAGCAACAACCTTCACACATCATAAACTCCACACAGTGTCATATTTACTGTTCACAAACATTCAAATAATGCCTGCTTCATTTCTTTTACAACAGGAAAACAAGACAAAAAAAACAACAACCAAATGAGCACCGTGGCAACACCCCCTCTCTACGCTCACACTGTGAAAGAATATATGCACAACAACTGCATTCACACAGTCTATTACCAGGTATGAACACTCATGGATCAAATACTTATGTACACAATATCACCCCCTGTCCCTCTATCACAAACTCCATTTCTAACACCAATAACCCACAACAATTTATTAAAAATCTCTCTCTCTTTCTAATAATAATTTCACCTCACCTCAACATTGAAAATAAACACCACAACAAACAAAGAGATTGAAAACACTACTGTAACAAAAACAACAACCCCCCTAACCCCTGACAATAACCACCCTCCCACCTCCTCCCTATAAACAACTAACAACTCTGTTACAGACTCCCCCTCACTCTTTAACTCTACCACACACACACTCACTATCTCTACGACACATACTAACTTTTAATAACTATCATAACATTGGTTTAATAACCTTCATGATTCCTATATAACTCTTATTAGACAGTACTTTCTAAACATGCAAATTAATTTCTTTCAGAAAAGCAGACAGAGAAAACAAACAGCTTCCTATGAACCACACAACGGAGAACAACTGCTGTTACACAATACACTACCAGTATGGAGCTTCATCATCAAACATGTAGGGGACAAAAAAACCCCTGCAAATAGAAAATCTTTACACTGTCTGAGACACAATGACACTATTTCTATAACGTACACAGTCTTTCACATATTATCAAACATCCCAAAATCATAAATAACTAAAAGACTTACATATTACCCCTTTAATTTCTTTCAGAATACTGGACAAACACATACCAACCAGGATACTGCCAAAACCAGAATTGAACTCAGCCATTGATCTACACATAGCAGACAGCACCACCAAAACAATATGGATACCACAAACAAAACAAACAAAGACAGTACCAGTTGTAGTCTAGCAGCAGAACACAACTATCAAAAACCACTACCTGCTGAAGAAGAGGCTGAACGTAAATTTCAACAAGCAAAAACCAAAGAAAAAACATGGCAAACAAACACTGACTGCAAAACAACACGTCAACATGAAGAACACTTTGAAAGTAAACACACACGGAAAACAACAACTGAAAAACAACAGCTACAACATCAGGAAACAGATGAAGGACAATGCAAAAGTGAAACAACTTTTACACACGAAGAACACGTACAACATCAACAACCCACTACAAGCAAAAAGTACAGGAAACACAACTTTAAAAAAACAATACCTTCTGATGACATAGCAACACGTAAAAAAAAAAAACAAAAAGCACAAAAAAATGGCGAGCATCCCTAAAAGAACATGACAAAATACGTCAAGCCACTACAAAAAAAAATTACAAGAGACAAAAGCAAACAACACTAACTCCAGAACAACTACAACAACAAAAAACAGAAGCCCAACGAAAAAGACGTGCCTCTATGACACCTCGAGCAAAAGACACAACAACGCAAACAAGCAACTAAAAAACAAAAGTCAACATTACAAAAACTGGAACAAGGTAAAGAACAAGCACCACAAGCTCAAAGAAAAAGACATGCCTCAATGACCCAGGAGCAAAAGGCACATGTAAGTCAACAACCAACTGAAACAAAAAGGTTAAGATTAGAAAAGGAAACACCACTAAGTACTAAACAACTGACACAACGTCAAGAAAAAACAACAGAAACACAAAGAAAAACATGTGCTACTACCACTCAACAAAAATATGTATGTCTAACTCAACAAGCCACAGGAAGCAAAATGACCAGGAAAACAAAAAGTAAAACACTAACTGACGAGGAACACAGTATGCGTAAACAAAAAAGAACACAAGCACAACGAAAAAGGCGTGCAGCAAAAAAAAAAAAATTTACAGACACAAACAACCACCACCAAAAAACATTACAAAATGACAAACAACCAACAAACACAACAAATACTACAACTTCAAACACAGGAATTGCAATTACACACTCTATAAATGAGAACACCACTCAGTATTACAATTGTGGACCAATGAATGCTATATGTATATTTTGCAAAGCTAAACATTTTAAAAAGAAACACCTACTGACAACTTATTTACAAAATGCTGCAGTAAAGGAAAAGTACATCTTCCACCTATTAGATCAAATGAATTTATAAACCAGCTTATGTCCGGAGAACATCAGTATTCGAAAAATTTCTTTGAAAACATTCACTCCATTAATAGTTCATTAGCCTTTGCATCTATGGGAGCTAACATTTCACTTCCACCTGGATATGGCCCTTACTGCTTTAGAATCAATGGCACTATTTACCACAGAACAGCATCACTCCATCCGGACAAAAACAAACAAAGACAGTTTGCTCAACTATACTGTATATTCTAGATCCAGATGAAGCAGCTGTTCAAAGACTACAAATCTTACCAAATGCACACATCCATGAGACATTAATGACACAATTAAGCAACTTTATGGCATCTGAAAATCCATTTGCAGATGCCTGTAAAATGCTGTATGAAGTAGAGAATGAAAGTATAGCTGAAGCACAACGACTAACAATAGAACCACCTATAATTTCTATGGCAATTGTTCAAGATCGGAAACATGATCCCAGGAGATACAATGCACCCAGAGCCAATGAGGTTGCTTTCATTTTTCAAAACAGTGAAGGCGAACCTCCTTTACAAAGAGATCTCATAATACACTGTCGAAACACAGAAAATAAAAAAAAACAAAACAGAAATAATAAGTGTGTTGGATCCAAACCTCGAACCTATGGTATATCCATTACTCTTCCCACATGGAGATCAGAGTTGGGGGATAAATATTCCTTTGTCAGAGCAACCTGAATGTCTCAGGAACATGTGCAAAAAACTAACAAATAAAGAAATAGAGTTACACAAATGCAGTATTATGGATACCGTTTTGCTATAAGAGATGATTTCAATCCTTTCCTTTCAGCTGGAAAACTAACCCAACAGACTCAATTATATTAGACAAAATCAAAAACTTTTACGAGTAGAAAATACAAAGGATTAATGGACCACCTTGCAAGTGAAAGTACAGACCCACAATTTACACCTGGACAGCCATTCATTTTACCATCAACATTTTCAGGCAGCCCAAGAAATATGCACCAAAATTATCAAGATGCAAAGGCCATAATTCGGAAATATGGAAAACCAGATCTATTTATCACTATGACCTGCAACCCTAGATGGGAAGAGATAAATGAAAACCTACAAAAAGGACAAACACCAGAATTTCGACCAGACTTATTGGCAAGGGTGTTTCATTTAAAACTAAAACAATTATCACATGATATATGCAAAGAACACATACTTGGTACCCCTCTTGCCAAAATACATGTAATAGAATTTCAAAAACGTGGTTTACCTCATGCACATATTCTACTTATCTTAAAAGAAGAGCACAAGCCAAAAAATACAGAGTTAATTGATAAAATTGTATGTGCAGAAATACCTGACAAAGAAAAATTCCCACGTCTCCATGCTATTGTTGCAAAACATATGATACATGGCCCTTGCAAGGACACCACCTCACATTTACCATGCATGGTTTCTGGGAAATGTTCTAAAAAATTCCCAAAACCATTTCAAAATGAAACTATTCAAAACTGTGATGGATACCCAAAATACCGTCGACGGGATAATGGAGTTGGTACACTTTTACATGGAAAAATCATTAATAACACTTGGGTAGTACCTTATAACCCTTTCTTACTACTGAAATACAATTCACATATTAATGTAGAAGTCTGTGCATCTATTAAAAGTGTCAAATACCTTTTTAAATATGTGTATAAAGGACATGATTGTGCTAATGTTGTCATCACGGAGCACGAAACTCAACAACATGATGAAATTAAAACCTTCACAGACTCAAGATATGTTACTGCACCAGAAGCTGCATGGCGACTTAACGCATTTGAAATGCATCAACAATCCCACACTATCCAGAGATTAGAAGTCCATTTGCCAGATGAACAGAGCATTGTTTTCCATCCAAAAATATTGACATTGCAGTAGAAACAGCTAAAACAAGGGACACAACTTTAACAGCATGGTTTTAAACTTAATGCTGAACATCCTCATGCAAATAATGTTTTGTACAGTGATATTCCTATGTACTATACCTTTAACAAAACACAACGAAAGTGGAAACAGAGAAAAACTGAAATAATAAAACAATTGGCAGGATGTATGCAGTACATTTTGGCAGCAGATCCTGAACGTTATTCCTTAAGACTCATTCTACTACACAAACCTGCTGCTAAGTGTTTTCAAGACTTAAAAACAGTTCAACATACTGTTTACAATACATTCCAAGATGCAGCCAAGAAAATGGGACTCATTCACGATGAAGCTGTGTGGGGAAAACACATTAGACGATGCAGTCACATGCAGCATACATTTGTGTTTTTGCTGCACCATGTAATGCTTTACAAATTTATCAAAATATAAAACTTTCATGCTTGAAGATTTTACACATATGCATGGTTGCACACAAGAATGCACTGTTTGTGAACAGTTATGCCTTCTCAAAATTCAAAGTATTTTCCACACACATGGCAAAAACCTACAACACTTTGGATTACCACCAACAATACACAAAGTGGAAGATCCAAACCTTGCATTCAAAGCTGCTGATGAAAAGCACATGGCAGAAATAATGCAACAAAACCTAAACCATGAGCAACAAGAAGTTCTCAATACTATACTTTCTGCATGCAAAGAAAATCAACAACAAAAAAACTGCTTTTTCTTAGATGGCCCAGCTGGAACTGGCAAAACTTATACATGTAAAACTATCCTCTCCACCATCTGAGGAGATGGTGACATTGCCACTTCCTGTTGCATCAACAGGAATGCAGCAAACCTACTTCCTGGAGGACGCACCTATCAATCACAATTCAAATTACCTGTTCCTCTACTTGAAACTCAACATCAACTATAAGATTAAACTCCAATAATGCTACAATTCTTAGAGATGCTCGCATACTAATTTGGGAGAATCTACTATGGCTCCCACTATGGCACTTACTGCTGTAGATACACTACTTAAAGACATCATGAAGAATGACAAACCTTTTGGTGGAAAAGTTCTTCTACTTGGTGGAGATTTCCGACAAACTCTACCAGTAGTACCACATGGGGATCAAACACACATTATTGAAGCAAGCATTAAATTTAATAAACTGTGGAAACAAATGATTTATCTTTTTTATTGAAGACAAATATCCTGTACAACAAAAAAATACTAAGCGATAGTTATACACTCAGATTTGTAAGTCTATATCACAACAGGAATAAAGAACATCATCCATGTCCACAACTTAATACAGTTTTTAATAAATTCCCTACCACCCCTCTCTTCCCCCCTCCCCCCCAATTTACCAAAATTCCCTCCCTCCCTTTTACAATCCCTCCCCCTCCCCTTTCTTATGCATTGCCTGGGAAACTATTAAAGGTTCAGCAACCTACTCCTGGCTGCTGGGGTCAGTGTATCTAACAATGGGTGCCAAGTATCTAGGAACCGCAGACCAGGTCCAGAGTTAAAGTCGTGCACCCCCATCCTTTTGACTCTCAACAGCAGGATCATACGTGTCCGCCACTGGGAATAGGATGGATAATTATAGGATACCCACTCCGACAGGATCACTTGCATGGCAACTACTATGGTTTTGTGCACAAAAGTTGTAAATCCTTTCGGTATTGGTCTGACGAGTACAGGGTGGCCCAGCAACAAACCTGGGTCATATTTCCACCTGGTCTGCCAAATATGAGACACATAGAGGCATATTTTCAAAGCACTTTGGGAGGCTAAGTTCCATAGGTTTCTATGGAACTTTGGGAGGCTATCCTGCTTATAATCGAACGAGAAAAACGCCCAAGTTCCGACCTAAATCGGGAGATGGACGTTTATCTCACAAAAACGAGTAAATCCATATAATCGAAAGCAATGTTTCAGTGCGTCCGTGTCGCTTGTACGTTCACGTAAAAACGTCCAAATAAGAGGCGTGTCGGGGGCGTGTTAGGGGCGGTGATACGACCTGGACGGGTACAACGTATAAGAATAGCGAAATGGCTCTGGTTGAGCGGGAAGATGGGCGTAATATGATGGACCCGAAATAAAAGCGACCAGAGCAAGGGGGAAAGCGGTCTTTAGACCCATTAGCGATTGTGTGTAGTTGGAGAGTGGCGATATTGTTGGTGGAAGAGCTGAAGTGGTGGTTGCAGAGAGAAAGCCGAGCGTGTTGAGTACCTGTGACGGTCGTCTGTGTGCCTGCCTCTTTTTGTGACTTACCTTTGACCGTTCCTTACTCCTACTCCTTTGCTCCATCGCCCCCTTCCCCCCTTCCCCCATTCACTCCTCCCACGTGTATACCTCTATTCCCTGACCTCGTTTGTCTCTGTGTTCCTGTACTGTTTGGCGATGTGAGTGGCCAGAGGGCATGGTGGCTGGAAGTGAAAGATCTGTGTGTTGTTGTTTGTTTGACTACTAGTCCTAATACTTGCACTGGTGGTGGGGATATGAATGCACTTAATGCACTTGTGGCATGCATGCTACACGAAGAGGCCACCCACCGCAGGAGGTATTCACGGCCCCGAGTGTTTAGGCCCCGCACCACCTTCCTACAACTCACTGACCAGCAGTGTCTAACAAGGTTCAGGTTTGATAGGGCCACCATTCGTCAGCTGTGTGAGCAGCTGAAACCCCTCCTTCAGCCCCAGACACGTAGGAATAACCCCATCCCTGCCCACCTCAAAATCACTTCCGCTCTCTCTGTCCTGGCCACTGGCAGTTTTCAATCCGTATTAGCTGCTAACACAGGCCTCACCCAGGCTTCTATTTCACACTGTCTCACCCAGTTCCTGGATGCCTTTATCACTCACACCTCACACTACATCACTTTCCCCACCACCCCCCAGGCCCTGCACAACAACATGGCCGCCTTCTATGCTCTTGCTAGATTCCCCTCGGTCATCGGTGTGATAGACTGCACACACGTAGCCCTCAGACCCCCCCGGCCACACGAAGCCACCTACAGAAATAGGAAGGCATTTCATTCTATGAACATGCAAGTTGTATGTGCTGCCCAGGGGGAGATATTAGATGTGTGTGCCAGGTACCCCCGGCTCCAGCCACGATGCCTACATCCTACAGCACTCGGGCATCTTCCGCAGGTTCGAGCGAGGGGAGTTCATTGGTGGATGGCTACTAGGTAAGTGCAACATGCATTGTACCACCCATACTAGACCTCCTCCACTGGGCAACCCTCCGCCCTGGCTTCTTCCACCACAACCCACTATCCAAATCCCCCCGCCCCCCCTGTACCTGCTCCAAGCGATACACACTCATCTATCTCATTCTGCTTTTCTGCAAAGGTGACCGAGGCTACCCGCAGAGGACATGGCTCATGACCCCCCTGATCCACCACAACCAGGGCCAGAAGAAACCTACAATAGGCGACATCGCAGCACCCGGGGGATCATTGAGCGCACCTTTGGTTTCTTGAAAAACCCGCTTCCGCTGTCTGGACCGGTCTGGAGGAGAGCTGCTCTACAGTCCAGAAAAGGTGGCCAAGATCTTTGTGGCGTGCTGCATGTTACACAATTTGGCCCAGCACAGAGGACAGCCTCTCCCAGAGGAGCCACAGCCACCACCAGAAGAGGCCCCAGATGAGCTGGAAGAGGAGCCCCCTCCACCCCCAGCCCACAGAGCAGAGCTCAATGCCTACCAGCTTGGCGTAAGAGCAAGACAAAGACTCATTGAAACAAGTTTTAGGTGAAAGTAAGTGAACATTTATTTTTTACATTAAATGCATGTGTGTGTTCAACCCCACCACCACCACCACCACCACCCCCCTCCCACACCCACCCCCCTCCCACCAACCCTCACCCTACAGCATGTCCCATCATTTTCCCCTTCCCTTCCCCCGTCCCCTCCTACCCCTCCCACGCCCTTCCTTTGCAGCTGGTGCTGCACGGGAAGTCTCTTCACCCTCTTCTGAGCTGCTGCTCCCAGTGTCCTCCTCCTCCCTATCCCCACGGCAGCCTGCGGCTTCGGCTGCACCGTGGAAATCGGGCCACCTTCTTGGTTCTAGTGGTCTGGCCACATGGACCCAGAATGGGAGCAGATTTGGTGGGTGCTGCAGGAGTGGGTGCGGAGGCTGAGGATCGCAATGCCCACCTCTTAGCTGGTGGTGGTGGTAGTCAGTGGAGGAGGATGTTGATGGCAGGGGGCTGCTCCAGCAGCACGGGGGCTGGAGTAGGCGCGGTTGCCCTGAGGGCGCAGGTGTGGATGCTCTGCTCAGCCGTTTCAGTTGCTGGAGCACCTCCTGGTGGCCTTCACGTTGCGCCTGGAGGAGTTCCTGGTGAGCTTGCTGCTGTGCTTCCAGTGCTTGGCGCTTGCAGCTCCAGTTTCTGCTGCCGGTACTCCTCCAAGCGCACGTTGTGGCGGAGTAGTTCCGTGGCCAGCCGCAGGAGTTGCCTCCTTTGGCCGGATGGCCTCTGGCGGGGAGCTGGGCCCTCCTCCTCCTCACCAAAGTCCTCCGGTGCTGGAGGTGCGGCCTCTGCTGGTGCTGCAGGTGGTGGTGGTGGTGGTGGCAGAGGCTGGACAGCTGGTGCAGGTGGTGGTGGACGCAGAGGCTGCACAGCTGGTGCAGGTGGTGGAGGCTGGACTGCTGGTGCTGCAGGCTGTGGAGGTTGAGGCTGGACTGCTGGTGTAGGGCGTTGGCCTTGCAGGCCACTAGGGCCAGCCTCCTCTGAGTCATCACCTGTATAGCACAAGAGTGAGGAATAGTGTTGGTGCAAATAACCCACTTTTGTCTTTCAGCATTCATATACATTGGCATGTCCCCCAACCTAATGACCCAGCAAAGAGATGGTGAGGAGGAATGGAATTGACACGGGTGCGAAAGAGAGAGCCCCACAGGCAGCTGGGTAGAGGTGGTGGATGAGCAGCCAAGAGAAGGACACCACTCACAACGTTGTGGACAAGCTGTTAGTTGTATAATTGTTACATTGAACAACATTGCAGCATGTGTTGTGTTACTACTGACTTGCTAAACTGCATAGAACTGCTTTATGACCCCCATTACAGGCTCCTTCAGTTGAATGCATGTGGCCCACACTCAGTAGAGCACAGAGGTCACAGGAGGAACTAGGCACAGTTTGTTAATGGGAAATAGGAGGGAGTAGTAGGGAAGGACGGCCCCCAAAGTTCTGCCACAGTAGTAACCTACACACACCCATAGGAGCCAACTGGAAAGTAGTATTGGGGGTGCTAAGCCCAGTGACCAACACTCCTCCCTGCACAGCTACATGATCTTTCCTCAATATTGGGGGTGCTCACACACACACACAGCACCCACCCTGTCTGCTTGCTCCTATAACACACATGACCACTACCACTACTCAAATAGAGCTTACAATTCAATAAATATGGGCACACAGGACAAGTAAGAGGAAACCAATGACAACGGTAGGATAGGGAGTAAGGGTAGAGAGCTAGTGAGTAGGGGTTACCAGGTCACAACAGCATCATAAAGGTGGCCTATTAATATACATAAAGACAGCCAGAGATACTCCCCCCCCCCCCAACCTCCCTCCTCCTGCCCCCCACTCCTCACCTCCCTCCCCCTGGCCCCAACTTCTATAACACAAGTGTACTGCAGCACAACAGATACCCCAACTGCATAATGAAACACCTACCTGAGTCCTCAGCCTGGCCCGAGGTGTCCAGGGAGCCAATCCCGTGGATGCCCTCCTGGGGTAGGAGGGAGTGCACCATCAGCTCCATGGGCGTGAGGTTGGCAGTGTCATTGCCTGGGGGATTGGCCCCCGCCTTCCTCCGAACATCCCTCCTCAGCTTCTGCCACTCCTCTTGCAGTCCTCCACGTCTCTCCCAGCATGGAAGACAGCATTCAGGCTGTCCCATACTGCCTCCCATTCGCGCTGCTTTATTGTTGCAGCCAGCCTCTGCCCTGTGGGAGCAAACAGACTCCGGTGCCGCTGTACTATTCTTGGACCAGGAGCTCCACCTCTGCTTCAACAAAATTACCCTTCCGGATTAAGCATTTTACAAAATATATAGGAGCAACCCGATGAATGAGATGCTACACCACTATGTCACAGTAATTTACTGTGTAGTATTTATAGTGGGATTATCTGAGGGTGCTCTTTAAGTAAAGTAATATCTATTGATAAGGAATACCACTGGTTGAAGATTGCTGTTCTGGTTCTATTGTGAGTCAGTTTGAAACTATTTACCAGGGACAAAACAGATACACAATATTATCTCTATATATAAAAGGCACCACCAATGTTCTAATGAAGCCTCAAGCCGGAACTTTGAGGCGGTCTAGATATCCAGTTTGCACAGCAGTGTCTACCCCGCCCTCGCATCACAACGTGATGGCGTCGAGGGCGGAGCAGACACTGTTGGGCAAACCGGATATCATCTCCCCCTCTCAGCGGCCATTTCCACGGAGCGACTCGACGAAACGTGATCTCATCTCCCCCTCTCCGTGCCCATTTTGACGGAGCGCTATCGACGACCTGCAACACACGGACGAATAACATCGCCCTGCACAACATCGGAGGGAGGGACGCACAAACGGACGAATAACATCGCCCCGCACAACGTCGGAGGGAGGGAGGGACGCAGGCAGGCAGCCTGAACGTCGGAGGGAGCCAGCCTGCCTGCCTCAACGTCGGAGGAAGGGAGCCAGCTCGAACGTCACAGTGGGAGGGAGCGCCACGACCCTGAAAGGCAGAGGGAGGGGGGCACTCGAACCTGAAGCTGGGAGGGGGGAAGGGGGAAGAACAGGAAAAAGGGGAGGGGAGGGAAGTCAGGGGGGAAAGGGAAAAAGGGCGGCAGACGGAGGAGTCACGATCCTGAAAGGCGTAGGGAGGGGAGGCCATGACCCTGAAGCTGGGAGGGGGAGGGGAGGAAATAGGAGGGGGAGGAGAAGGACAGGGGGAAAGGGAACACAGGGCGGGAGACGGAGGGGGGGGGGGCCCTGCGCCACACTCTCATTCTCTCACACACACACACACTCTCACACAGACATTCTCACTCTGTCACACACACACTCGCACATTCACTCTGTCTCTATCACACACTCACTGTCACACACACTCTCTCAAACATACACACTACGATGGGGAAAAAGGCCAGGAGACGGAGGGGCCACGATCCTGAAAGGCGGAGGGAGGGGGGGCGCTGGGAACAAACATGGGATGGGAAAGGAAAGGAAAGGGGGGAAGGGAAGACGGGGGGAGGGGGAAGGAGGGTGGCAGATGGAGGGGGGCCCCTCAGGCAGACACTCATTCTTTCTCACACACACACACACACACACACACACACACTCACTCTGTGTCTCTCTCTCACACACTCACTCTCACACACACTCTCTCAAACATACACACTACGATGAAAACCTTGCTAGCGCCCGTTTCATTGGTCTCAGAAACGGGCCATTTTTACTAGTATAATATAAAACATATGCATCCAGCTTTTCCTACATAAGCATGCAGTTATGGAATGCACTACCACTCGCCGTGAAAAAAATGCGTGACCTAGAGGGGCATAATCGAACGCAAACGCCCATTTGTAAAAACGTCCATCTCCGAAAACGGGTCCGTGAAGGGGCGGGCCGAACTGTATTTTCGAAAAAAATGGACGTCCATTTTTTTTTTCGAAAATACATTGGATTAGGGCGTTTTTTGAGCTGGGCGTTTTTGTTTTTTAGCGATAATCGAAACCGAAGCATCCCAGCTCAAAAACGACCAAATCCAAGGCATTTGGTCATGGGAGGGGCCAGCATTCATAGTGCACTGGTCCCCCTGAGATGCCTCTATGCCAGCCTCAAATATCATACCTAGCTCCATGACAGTAGTATGCAGGTCCCCAGAGCAATTTTACTTTAGTTGGTGCTGCGCGTGACCCATGCAGAGAGGAAAAATCGGAAGAAAAAAAAAACAAGCAAGCAAGTGCAGTCAGGGACGTCCAAATTAAAAGATAGTAAAAGGGGGAATTGAACCAGCAACCTTTTGATTACAAGCTCTAGTGCTCTAGCCAGTGCACCACTGATTAGACGTTCTTCCCTTTCTATTAAGTCTCTCCAAGTTTCTTTCCATTAAGTCTCTCCAAGTTTCTGTCAGCCAATCACAGCTCATTTAGCTGACATCTGTGTCAGCTAAATAGCGGTGATTGGCTGACAGAAACTTGAAGAGACTTAATGGAAGGGGAAGGACATCTAAGCACCTGAATAATGTGGTTCACTGGCTAGAGCACTGAGTTTGTAATCAGAAGGTTGCTGGTTTGATTCCCCCTTTTACTATCCTGCTAATTTAGACGTCCCTGACTGCACTTGCTTGTTTTTTTTTTTTCTTCCGATTTTTCCTCTCTGCATGGGTCCCGCACAGCACTAACTAAACTAAAATTACTTCGGGGACCTGCATACTGCTGTCATGGAGCTGGGGATGACATTTGAGGCTGGCTTACAAGTTGGGAAAAAAGTGTTTAACATTCGGGTTTTTTTTGGTGGGAGGGGGTTAGTGACCACTGGGGGAGTCAGGGGAGGTCATCCCCGGTTCCCTCCGGTGGTCATCTGGTCATTTAGGGCACTTTTTTGGGACCTGTTCGTGAAAAAAAACGGGTCCAACAAAAGTGACCTAAATTCTCTCTGAAAACGCCTTTCTTTTTTCCATTATCGGCCGAGCACGCACATCTCTGCTCAGCCGATAACCACGCCTCAGTCCCGCCTTCACCACGCCTCCAACACGCTCCCGTCAACTTTATGCGTTCCCGCGACGGTGCAGTTGGAAAAGCCCAAAATCGGCTTTCGATTATACCGATTTGGGCACCCACAAGAGAAAGACGTCCATCTCCCGATTTAGGTCGGAATTTGGGCGTTTTTCTCTTTCGAAAATAAGCCTCCTAACCAACTTTCAGAAATCACTGAAGACCTGCCTGTTCAACAAGGCATACCGCAACGATCAATCCTAATTACCAGACAGCGAAACTCAAGCCTGAACTGAATAAAACCTAACTCTCTATACTCACCTACCAAAGCCTACTCTACCACGAACGAACTTTAACGCAATACTACTTTATCTCTTATTCTGAATATGAACTCTTTATACTTGACTGCTTAATCTACTATGTCAATCATGATCTTTAATGTAATACCACTTGTATCTCTCACTCCGGAATGGCGATCACCATAACAGAACAATGTAAGCCATATTGAGCCTGCAAATAGGTGGGAAATGTGGGATATAAGTACATAATATAAGTACATAATTAATGCCACACTGGGAAAAGACCAAGGGTCCATCGAGCCCAGCATCCTGTCCACGACAGCGGCCAATCCAGGCCAAGGGAACCTGGCAAGCTTCCCAAACATACAAACATTCTATACAAGTTATTCCTGGAATTGTGGATTTTTCCCAAGTCCATTAGTCGTAGCGGTTTATGGACTTGTCCTTTAGGAAACCGTCTAACCTCTTTTTAAACTCTGCCAAGCTAACCGCCTTCACCACGTTCTCCGGCAACGAATTCCAGAGTTTAATTACGCGTTGAGTGAAGAAAGATTTTCTCCGATTTGTTTTAAATTTACTACACTGTAGTTTCATCGCATGCCCCCTAGTCCTAGTATTTTTGGAAAGCGTGAACAGACGCTTCACATCCACCTGTTCCACTCCACTCATTATTTTATATACCTCTATCATGTCTCCCCTCAGCCATCTCTTCTCCAAGCTGAAAAGCCCTAGCCTCCTTAGTCTTTCTTCATAGGAAAGTTGTCCCATCCCCGCTATCATTTAGTCGCCCTTCGCTGCACCTTTTCCAATTCCACTATATCTTTCTTGTGATGCGGCGACCAGAATTGAACACAATACTCAAGGTGCGGTCGCACCATGGAGCGATATAACGGCATTATAACATCCTCACACCTGTTTTCCATACCTTTCTTAATAATACCCAACATTCTATTCACTTTCCGAGCTGCAGCAACACACTGAGCAGAAGGTTTCAGTGTATTATCGACAACGACACCCAGATCACTTTCTTGTTCCATAACGCCTAACATGGAACCTTGCATGACGTAGCTATAATTCGGGTTCTTTTTTCCCACATGCATCACCTTGCACTTGCTCACATTAAACGTCATCTGCCATTTAGCCGCCCAGTCTCCCAGCCTCGTAAGGTCCTTCTGTAATTTTTCACAATCCTGTTGCGAGTTTGAATAACTTTGTGTCATCAGCAAATTTAATTACCTCGCTAGTTACTCCCATCTCTAAATCATTTATAAATATATTAAAAAGCAGCAGTCCTAGCACAGACCCCTGAGGAACCCCACTAACTACCCTTCTCCATTGTGAATACTGCCCATTTAACCCTACTCTCTGTTTCCTACCCTTCAACCAGTTTTTAATCCACAATAGGGCTTTTCATCCTATCCCATGACCCTCCAATTTCCTCTGTAGCCTTTCATGAGGTACCTTGTCAAATGCCTTTTGAAAATCCAGATACACAATATCAACTGGCTCCCCTTTGTCCACCTGTTTGTTTAATCCTTCAAAGAATTGAAGTAAATTGGTCAGGCAAGATTTCCCCACACAAAAGCCGTGCTGACTTGGTCTCAGTAATCCATGTCCTCGGATGTGCTCTGTAATTTTGTTTTTAATAATAGCCTCTACCATTTTCCCTGGCAACGACGTCAGACTCACCGGTCTATAATTTCCCGTATCTCCCCTGGAACCTTTTTTAAAAATGGGCGTTACATTGGCCACCCTCCAATCTTCCGGTACCACGCTCGATTTTAAGGATAAATTGCATATCACTAACAGTAGCTCCGCAAGCTCATTTTTCAGTTCTATCAGTACTCTAGGATGAATACCATCCGGTCCAGGAGATTTGCTACTCTTCAGTTTGCTGAACTGCCCCATTACGTCCTCCAGGTTTACCGTGAAGTCAGTAAGTTTCTCTGACTCGTCCGCTTGAAATATCATTTCCGACACCGGTATCCCACCCAAATCTTCCTCGGTGAAGACCGAAGCAAAGCATTCAATCTCTCCGCTACGTCTTTGTCTTCCTTGATCGCCCCTTTTACCCCTCGGTCATCCAGCAACCCAACCGATTCTTTTGCCAGCTTCCTGCTTTTAATATACCGAAAAAAAATTTTACTATGTTTTTTTGCCTCTAATGCTATCTTTTTTTTCGTAATCTCTCTTGGCCTTCTTTATCTGTGCCTTGCATTTGCTTTGACACTCCTTATGCTGCTTCTTGTTATTTTCAGACGGTTCCTTCTTCCGTTTTCTGAAGGCATTTCTTTTAGTCCTAATAGCTTCCTTCACCTCACTTTTCAAGTAGGCCGGCTGTCTTTTGGAGTTCCGTCTTTCTTTTCTAATTAGTGGAATATGTTTGGCCTGGGCCTCCAGGATGGTATTTCTGAACAGTGTCCAAGCCTATTGTACAGTTTTTACCCTCTCAGTTGTCCCCCTAAGTTTTTTTTTCCACCGTTCTTCTCATTTTATCATAGTCTCCTTTTTTAAAGTTAAACGCTAATGTATTTGACTTCCTATGTATAGTTACTTCAAGGTTGATATCAAAACTGATCATATTATGATCACTGTTATCAAGCGGCCCCAGTACCTTAACGTTCCCCACCAGATCATGTGCTCCACTAAGGACCAAATCTAGAATTTTTCCTTCTCTCGTCGGCTCCTGCACCAGCTGCTCCATAAAGCTGTCCTTGATTTCATCAAGGAATTGTACCTCTCTAGCGTGTCCCAATGTTACATTTACCCAGTCTATATTTGGATAATTGAAGTCACCCATTATTATCACATTGCCCATTTTGTTTGCGTCTCTGATTTCTTTTATCATTTCTGTGTCTACCTGCTCATCCTGGCGAGGCGGACGGTAGTACACTCCTATCACCGTCCTTTTCCGCTTTATACATGGAATTTCAATCCACAATGATTCAAAGGTGTGATTTGTGTCCTGCTGAATTTGTAATCTATCTGAGTCAAGGCTCTCGTTAATATACAATGCTACCCCTCCACCAGTCCGGTCCACCCTATCACATTGGAGCCGACTCTGTGGGTGCTGTGGGTGCTTGAGCACCCCCAATATTGAGAAAATTCCTTGTATGTGTCCAGGGAGGGGTAATTTCCATTGTGCTTAGCACCCCAAATAATTTTGAAAAGTTGGCTCCTATGACTACGATATACTTTGTACCCCGGTATGACAGTGTCCCGCTGGTTATCCTCCTTCCACCAGGTCTCACTAATGCCTATTATATCCAGTTTTTCATTTAGTGTAATATATTCCAACTCTCCCATCTTATTTCTTAGACTCCTAGCATTTACATATAGACATTTCAGAGTATGTTTGTTGTTCCTATTTGCCTGATGCTTAGTACTGGACACTACTGATTTGCCATCTTTTGCCTGATCTTTAGTTGTATTTAAGGGCACCTGGCCTACCACGGTCTGTTGTGCAACCTCACTATCCAGAAATCCTATCTTACCTGTTTGTGAGGTATCTTTGCAAGATACCTTATCCCGAACCATGCGCTTTTGAGCGACTGTCGGCCTTCCCCCCATTTCTAGTTTAAAAGCTGCTTTATCTCCTTTTTAAATGCTGACGCCAGCAGCCTGGTCCCACCCTGGTTAAGGTGGAGCCCATCCTTTCGGAATAGGCTCCCCATTTCCCAGAATGTTGCCCAGTTCCTAACAAATCTAAAACCCTCCTCAATGCAGCAAATAAATATACCACCTTTCTGTGATAATTTGCAACTACATTCAAAGTGGTTTACATATATACAGGTACTTATTTTGTACTTGGGGCAATGGTGGGTTAAGTGACTTGACCACAGTCACAAGGAGCTGCAGTGGGAATTGAACCCAGTTTCCCAAGATCAAAGTCCACTGCACTAACCACTAGGCTACTCCTCCACTCCTAAAAACAAATCATAAAATCAGCAGAGAAAACTGAAAATCTTGTAGGCATAAAGAGCAAAATGTTCAGCCCTATAATAGAGATCAATCGGGGAAGAGAATGGAAACAGAGGCAGGGTAGTTATAGCTCAATCCCTCAAACAGTAAATTAGAGACAAAACCTGGCATACAATCCAAATAAGGCATTAGTTGAACAACATGTTAAATACTTGAGAACAAATGAAAGTGCAATATCTGACTGAGATAATAGTTAACTCAGCAACTGCTAATAAAGGGAAATAACAAATTCACAGTGATTGTATGAGCAAGAGACGAATATTAGCTCGACATGCCTGTGTTATTGTATTGATTGATGAAAGACTTCAGCTCCTCAAGTTCAATATAACAGTGTGTGTTATTGTTCAGTGTGATTATCATTTTTGTGGGATAATGTAGTCCATAGAAAGGCCCAAGAGCTTGTCTCAACGGGCCCAGTTAAATGAGGGCTGGGCCCGTTCGGGAAGGTTCTGGGCAGGAAGGAGAGAGTGGGGGGGGGGGCCTAACTTTGGGTACTAGCACTTATGCCAATCCTGTTTCCACATGGCGTGCACTATTTCCAAAGAGTTGGAAACTGACAAAATGATGAAATGGCCAGCAAAACCTGACTAAAATGAAAATTCCTGTAAACAACACACACACACACACACAAAACAACAGCAACACAAACAAGCATTTTCTGGATGCCCATCCCTACAGTTTACTGCCTGAAGGATTTCATAATACAATGTTACTGTGTGGGGTGCGGCAATTACTCTAAGGTCAGCTCAGTTAAGCAAACTGGAGATAAATAATTGGAGATTTTCTTCATTGCTGTTGAAGGTTGTATTAAAGGTTACTTTAAAAAAAAGTTACACAGGACATTATAACAAGTTGTCATACAATTGAAAATGATCTGCATTACACAATCATTTCAAACAATTAGTAGTCCAAAATATAGAAAAAGACAGACAAAAGGAAATAAAAAATGAATCCTGCAAAGTTCACACCACATTCTCACAGTATGCAATTCCAGTCTTGGTTTCCATAATTCATAGTTTGCACCTGAGTGGAAGAGCCAAGGCCAGACAGGAGCTGCACTAACTCTGGAGTCTGAATATCCAGCATTTTTAGTCCCTACCCCTTCTGTATTTTACTGGCCTCTCCTCTACATTTTAACTCCCCTGCCCCTTCTGCATTTTACTGGAGTTTCCTATGGCATTTTCAGGCCCTACCCCCTATGCATTTTTGCTGGGGGGTCTCCTCTGGCATTTTTAGCCCATGCTCCTTCTGCATTTTTTTTTTAATTTTAAACATTTTTTATTTGATGCTGCAACACAATAAACGTTTTCAAACAAACTCTGCACAGATCAAACACCAGATCCCAATGTGGCTGTACAGTAATTGCTAACTAACAGGCATCAATTTTTTAACTTTTAATTTTACAGTCTGCCCCTCCCAATTCCTCCCTCCCAATTCCCCCCTTCCCCTCCTCTCCCATTCTCCTCTGGTAACCAATTGTTTATTCTGTCAATGTTGTACCCTGATATTACAACTTCACTAAGGTGTTCCTTTAACTTCAACAATGCTTGTCAATTAAAAGCTCCAACATTCAGGCCTTCGCTATCTGATAGTATGCATTCTTTTCCCCCCTCCCCTCATCCCCCCTCCCCTTCTTGTCCTGTTCCATATCTCATAACTTATTGTAATATATGGTAACATATATTAAATGTTTTTTCCTGGGGCTCTGGGGGGGCTGTTCCAGGGTTTTGGTGGAGGCTGCTGGCTGGAAAAGGTTTAAAGTTTAGTTTGGGAATTGTTAATGGAGTTAGCTGAAGAAAGTGTGAGATGTTTCTTAAATGTGGTTTTATTTTTCAAGAAATAAAGCATGATTAAGTGGGGATTGTACTTTAAAATGTTCCTTGCTGTTTTGGGTACAAGTCAGGTTAATATTTGACTTTAAAATTCTCTGTATAGGAAGTTTTGCATTTACTTCTATGCAGTGTTGCCAGGTGGAAAATTTTTTTCCCACCCAATCCAGCGTAAAAACAGCCCAAAACCCGCCCAAACTTAAACCCCGCCCCTGACACCCCCACCCCCGCGTCATCACCCCGCCCCCGCCGTCATCAACCCCGCCCCCGCCGTCACCGGCCCCGCCTCCCACGTCACCGGCCCCGCCTCCCCCGTCATCGGCCCCGCCCAAAACGTCACTAACCCCACCCAAAACGTCACTAACCCCGCCCCCCGCGGCCGAAAAAACCGCCCGAAAAACCGCGGAAAAGAAAAAAAGAAGCCCAAAAAACCGCGACCCGCCGCGGGCAAAAATTTCCCGCCGCGGGTCGCGGAAAACCGCCCAATTGGGCGGGAAAACCGCCCACCTGGCAACACTGCTTCTATGGGGGAGGGAGATTCTAAACAGATCAGAAAAAAAAAACTGTCTTTCTCTGACAAGTTGATTGGTTGAGTGATGTCAGATCCTCTGGGGGGGGGGGGGGGTGAGTTGCCAGGGAGACTGGAGTGAGCAGAGAGACCAGGGCTGTGAACATGGATTGAGAAAGAAAAAACGTATAGTGTGTGTCTGTGTAAAAGTAAGAATAAAATATTGATTTTGTGAGTTTAAAGTGAAATGTGATATTGAAAAAGGGTACTTTAATATTGAAAGTGAGTGAAGGTGAGCTTTGGTGCTGAGAATGAGATGATTTGAGCTTAAAAGTGAGTACTTCAATAAACAGACTGCCTTTTTCATGATTGTGTTGCTGAATACATGTGGGGAAAAACTGATGTATTTTGGGTGGGAGAGAGCTGTACTAATAGAAAGCTGTGAGAAGTTTTAAACCAAATTTAGTTTGGTTTGAAGCAGGGCCGTGCCAACACGGTAAGCGAGGTAAGCATGGCAGGGGGGGCGCTTCCCTCTGGGGGGCGCCGCCGCACCATGCTCACCTCGCTCGCCCTCCCACTCCCATTGTTCAACTGCCCGCCCTCTTCTCCCCCCCCCCCCCGCCCAACATCCCTTTTCTTTTTTTTTTCCTTTTTAAATTTACCTCCGTGGCGGTTCCGGCAGCGCAGCGTCAGTGAAGGAGGCGGCGCTGCGCTCCCGACGTCTCTAGCCTTCCGTTCGCTGTGTTCCGCCTTCTTCTGACGTCATCCGAGAAGGCGGAACACAGCGAAGGAAAGGCTACAGACGTCGGGAGCGCAGCACCGCCTCCTTCACTGACGCTGCGCTGCCGGAACCGCCACGGAGGTAAATTTAAAAAGAAAAGGGATGTTGGGGGGAGAGAAGAGGACGGGCAGTTGAACAATGGGAGCGGGAGGGCAGGGGAGAGACGAGAGCATGGATGCGAGGGGGAGTCATGGAAGGGAGAGAGGGGAATTGCTGGAAAAGGATGAATGGAGGGGGCAGGGGACAGGAGCATGGATGGGCATGGATTGGGAGGGCAGGGCTCAGGGAGAGAGGGGAATTGCTGGAAAAGGATGAATGGAGGGGGCAGGGGACAGAGGAGCATGGATGGGCATGGATTGGGAGGGCAGGGCTCAGGGAGCGAGGGGAATTGCTGGATAGGGATGAATGGAGGGGGCAGGGGACAGAGGAGCATGGATGGGCATGGATTGGGAGGGCAGGGCTCAGGGAGAGAGGGGAATTGCTGGAAAGGGATGAATGGAGGGGGCAGGGGACAGAGGAGCATGGATGGGCATGGATTGGGAGGGCAGGGCTCAGGGAGAGAGGAGAAATTGCTGGACATAGAGGGGAGGGAAGAAAGATGAAAGAGATGAAATGAGGGAAAAGGAAGAGAGGAGAAAAACTGCACATGGATGAAGAAAATAGGCAGAAGCTGAGGACCAGAAATGAAGAAGAAAGGAGGAAAGGAAGCCCTGGAAACGGAGTTAAGAGGACAGATAGCTGCAGAATCAGATACTGGGCCAGCATGATCAGAAAAAGAAAGTCACCAGACAACAAAGGTAGAAAAAAATCATTTTATTTTCATTTTAGTGTTTGGAATATGTCCACTTTGAGAATTTACACCTGCTATCTTATTTTGCAATGTATAGCAATTTGTTTCTAAGAATATTGCTGACAATTTCTGTCAGTGTGGCAAGTGGTGAGCGATCATTTTCACGGGGGGGGGGGGCGCCGCCAACTGATAGTCTGCAGGGGGGGGCGCCAACTGATAGTCTGCAGGGGGGCGCCAGAGACCCTAGGCACGGCCCTGGTTTGAAGTGAAACAGGAGTATGTATGTCCCAGCATGCAGTGAATGGAATGGTTAAGTTCTAAGGGAATTTAAGGTCATGGAAGGTGGAATGAGAGTCTGTAGGCTCAGGTATTAAGTGGACACATGGCTGCCTACTCTTTTTAGAATGGGGGAAAACAGTTGAGACTCAGGTTCTGAGAGACTGTGATTTCTGCTGGTAGTTATACTAAGTGAAAGAAACTATAAGGGTGTCAGGAAAAAGTGTGTAAGGATTTTAACTCTGACCCAGGGGAAGGACTGAGAGGTGAATCTGTGATTTGAAGAAAGAAGCCATTAAACTGTGTCTGGGGGGAAGGTGTGTTGTTTGTGAGAGGTCTGAGTTCAGTGCAAGCAAGGTTTGGAATCTGACTTCAGAATAAAGAAAATCCAGCGCTGCTGTTGTCTGAGTGTGCTGTATTCTCCAGATTGAAATGCCATCGATGTATCGGTAGTATTTTAGAGCTTTGGTCTGGTGTGTATTCAGAAATGTCTCTTCCAGCTCAGCCATAAAAAGGTTGGCATATTGGGGTGCTGTCCTGGTGCCCATCGCAGTGCCCATTATTTGCAGATAGATATCATTGTTAAAGCGGAAGTAGTTGTGAGTTAAAATGAATTTGATTAATTTTGTAATAGTTTCTGGTGAGTATTGATGGTCCAGTGTGGATTTTTTTAGGAGTCTTCCACATGCAGCTATGCCATCCGCATGTGGAATGTTGCTGTATAGTGATTCTACATCCATCGTGACCAGAAGGGTGATTTGGACGGAGGGTGAAGAAACTCTGAAACAATTTTATTCTGCTTTCAATACATACCATCCTACAATCAGATTCAAAATTGACTACTCCCCAGAAAAAGTCAATTTTTTGGACACCCACGGTCTCAATCAGTGATGGCTGTATACAAACATCTATATACAAGAAACCCACAGACAGATGCAGCTACCTCCACAACTCCAGCTTCCATCCTTCACATACAAAAAGATCCATCATTTACAGCCAAGCCACAAGATACCACCGTATCTGCTCTGACCCAGGGGACAGAGACAGACACCTTAAAAGCCTGACTGCATCCTTCAAACAGAAAGGCTACAACCCCAAAATAATCTCCAAGAATATTGCCTCCTCCCTCAAAACACCCAGGGAGAATCTGTTACAGTACAAGGAGAAAAAATCCACAGACAGAATTCCCCTTGTAGTGACATACAATCCAGAGCTGGAAAAACTGAGGAAAATCATAAGAGATCTACAACCTATACTCCAGGAAGATGAATTACTGAAAGAGATATTCCCATCCCCACCAGTACTGGCCTTCCGACAACCACCCAACTTAAAACACAAGCTAATCAGAAGTAAACTTCCATCACAGACTGAAAAGGAACAGAAGGGCACACGTCCCTGTAATTTATCCAGTTGCAAACTATGCCAAAATATTTCACAGGACCCCACAGTTACCCACAAAGGAAAGATATTCAACATAAAGGGATCTTTCACTTGCTCATCTTCCAATGTGGTATATATCATTCAGTGTAAAAAATGTAACGAAGGATGCTATATTGGAGAAACAGGCCAGATGCTTAAGACAAGATTCAATTTGCATAGACATCACATGAACAATACAGCCATTAGGGCCCCCACCCCGGAGGGACAGCACTTCACAGAACCAGGACACTGTACCAGTGATTTCACAGTGAGAATACTGAAAGGTAACTTTAAACCATAAAAGAACGTAAGACCTTGAAGTCAGAATGATTGAATATTTTAACACCCAACAGAAAGAACTTAACAAGGATCTGGGGTTCCTAGCCCATTATAAACCATAAAGCTGTATGTCTCTGTTGATCACCCCACCCCTCACCTACCCACACCCATCCTGTTAGAATATCAATGATATGCTTTGATGTCCCCATGCATACTTCCTACCCACTCCCCTCCTCCCACCCTGTCAGACTGTCATAGTAATGCTTGAATGTTTTCACTTATATACACTGTCAGCTAGCACATTTGCTTATTTCCGATCTGAGGAAGAAGGGCAACCTTCGAAAGCTAATCAAGAAATGTATTAAGTTATGTCTAATAAAAAAGGTATCATCTTATTTTCTTTTCCATGTTTTATTTGTTTGATTTCTATTGATATTGATAAGGAACAAATCCTAAATTTAGATTCTTTTCCTCCTTTATTCTTTGAGAGTAAAGGACGAGGTTAGTTTATTTGTTCCACTCCCTCGGTTGTGAGTGTGTGTTCCCTGGATATTCGCCACGACTACAACCATCAGGTATCTGGGAGCACATCACTACAGTCCAGCCGAGAGGGGTGGTAACATTATCAGTTCTAATCTCCTCCTCTACCCCAAGGTAGCCCATTAAGTACTTGGCTGCGTGCTTGTGGAGAAATTGTATTTATATATTTCTGCCAAATACTCAGAAACCGGACCTGCCTTCTTGGTGTCAATCGTGCCCCTCTCGCCTCCCAGAGCATAAGTTGATGAAGTTTATTTCTCCAGTACCAATGGGAGGGAGGCATGTCCATTACCCAATGATTAAGGATACACTTTTTCCCCACTATGCAAGATTTACTTATAAACAGTCGTTCTCCTTGTGTCCCCACCCCCCACTGTCCCAGGTTTCCGAATAGCATTCTATCAAAGGTAATATCAATTTGATACCCTAATACCCCACTTAAGTAGTTACGTAGTCCCCCCCAGAAGGATCTAATACTCCTGCATTGCCACATACAGTGTGTCAATGTAGCATCTCCCTGCTTACATTTTAGGCAATGGTCAGATTCTATGACTTTTGCTTGAAATGCCCTTCTGGGAGAGAAATAGGCTCTGTGTACTGTCCTGAACTGACATTCTTGGAGTTCTGCACTATGCACTATCCCCGATATCCCTTTCAGCGATTGTTTTATGTGGCACTCAGATATTGGCTGCTGTGCTTCAATGCTCCATCTAGTAGCCATCTCTAGGACTTGTTTTTCTGGTTGTCCCTTCTCTAGTTCTTTGCAAAACCAAGATACCGAGACCTGACCCAACGCATCTCCCCCTATAAATTCCCAAAGCTGTCTCCCAAATCGCAGAGACAGTCCTTCTTTCGATAAGCTACGTGTGTAGTGGGCTAGTTGATGATAGGCCAATATTATCGCCGGTCCCCCTGACCACCTTTGCACAAAATCTTCTACTGGTACCAAGGTTCCGTCTTCCTGAATAAAATTTTCCAACAGTTCCACCCCCTGTTCCTGAAGTCTACGAAACACCACATTCTCTCTACCGGGGGTGAAAGAATCATTCCCAGTTAACGGCATCAATACACTAGCTGTAGGGTCCTGACCCCAGCGCTGCAATAGCTCCCTCCACATATGCCACAATGGCCCCAGCAATACACTGTCCCTTATTCTTTCTGGCAGCTTTCCTTTCAACGTGTAGCAAATAGTTCAAATGCCACGGATGGAAAAATGCGCGTTCCATCCCCATATCCGTGTATGTGGTTGTACCTAGTATCCAGTCCCTCAGATGACATAAGACATGCTTGGTTATACAGTCAGATGTCTGGCAATCCCAGCCCCACCCTGTCTCCAGTTCCCTATGAGATGTTGCTATTTCATCCTAGACTTTTTCCCCCCCAGCAGAATTTGACCACCAGCCTCCTAAGTGCCATTACATCCCATTTTGCCAGTCGTAATGGCAAAGCCTGTAACACATATAACCATCGAGGGAATACTATCATTCGATAGAGCTGTATCCGCCCCATGAGGGACAGGGGAAGCATTGCCCATCGAGACAATTGTTTGTATCCCGCAGTAACTTGGCTATGTTGATATCATAAAGCCGCCGCGTATCCATTGGAAGTGTACCCCCAAATATCAGAAAGACCCCTGCGCCCATCTAAGGGGAAACCAATCTGCCCACCCACCTTGAAGTTCTTCAGAGCTTGCTAACGCCTCTGATTTCGTGAGGTTCAGCCTGAATCCTGAAAAGTCCCCATATTCCTCTAGACTTTCCATCAGATACGGTAGTGAGTGCCTGGGATCTATGATTAATACCAATAGATCATCTGCAAATGCCGCTGTCTTGAAATGGTGCTTCCGTATTGTCACTCCTCGAATATCTACATTATTTTATATCTCTCTCAGTAGGGGATCTAGAGCTAGAACGAATAATAATGGAGACAATGGACATCCCTGTCTCGTACCCCTCCTAATTTGAAACCATTCCGACCGTAACGCGTTCGCAAAAATCTGTGCCTTGGGATCTGCATACAAGGCTCTAACCGCCTTTAGGTTATTCCATATTCTTTCAACACTCCGAATAAGAAACTCTAATCCACTCTATCGAACGCTTTTTCAGCGTCGAAACTTATTAACAATGTCGGGGTCTGTTGTGTTCGTACCTGTTCTAATGCTGCCCATATTCGTCGCATATTTTTCGCTATTACCCTACCGCATGTGAACCCTACCTGCGAATCCTGGAGCAAGGAGGGTAAGACTCTGGCTAATCGATTTGCCAGTATCTTGGCCAAAAATTTTAGCTCTGCGTTCAATAGTGAAATCGGCCTATATGAATCCGGCCGATCCGTTGGTTTACCAGGCTTGGGTAAAACACTTATTTGTGCTCTATTAAGATGTAAGGGCATCTGTTTCTGTTGTATGGCTACATTAAACACTGCCGTAAGTAATGGACTTATTTCAGTGTTTAGAATTTTGTAAAATTCATTCCTCATGCCATCCGGCCCTGGAGCTTTCCCTAGTTTACTCCACTTGATCACTAATTCTACCTCCTCCACTTCTATCGGAGCATTCAACACCTCTGCGTCCTCTGGGGACACCCTGGGTAGAGCCATACTATGAAGATATGTAGCACTGGGCCTCACTAGATCCTCCTGTTGTGTATACAGTTGGCGGAAGAAGTCTGCCAAGGCTGCTACTATGCCTTCATCATATTAACCCGTTCTCCTGCGTTAGTCTGCATTGTCAGTATCTTCTTAGCACTAAGCCTCTTATTGGCAAGCCTGGCTAGAAATCTCCCACTTTTATTAGCGAATCTATATAGTTGGTATAATACAGATTCGCTTTCTGTGTCGTCTCCTGTAGAAGTTCATTTAGGGCCTGTTGTGCTTCCAATAGCTGTCTTCGAATACTCAAGGAATGCCCCTGACCATAATGTTTCCTCAAGGCTGCCACCGTCCTCTCTAGCCGGAATACCTCCCTATTCCTGGCCTTTTTTTTGAAGGCTAAGTACGATATGATCTCACCTCGGAGAACGGCCTTTGCCATCTCCCAGAAGAGAACTGAATCCGTCTTGTGCTGTTCATTATCAGCACTGTATGCCTTCCATGCTCCTTCTGCATTTTACTGGGAGCCCAGACAGTATTCCTCTCACATAACAGAGGAGTGAGAAAAGCATGCCTGAATTAAAAAGTTAATGAGTAGTCAAGCTAGCAATACTGAAACTTCAAGAGAACAGAGAAACCAAAATCTTTCTACAGTGAAAAGAAATTATGTGAGAGGGCACTCTCTTGTCCTGTTCCTGCCTTCAGAGGCTTTGGTGTCACAGGTGCAAATTGTGCTGTGGACTAGGCAAAGATAAGGCTGAACGTGGAGGTCAAATGAATGACAGCTCAACTGACTCACATCAGGAACAATGATATGACTTAGGCAGCCAGGAACTGGTGACAGGCTGTTCTGAAAACGCCTTGTCCAAAGTGCACCATTTCCCAGCAAAATAAACCCTACAGCCTACAGAAAGTTTTCTCAAGGGAAATGTCAGAATGGTCCTAGTGTTTCTGGTCTTCATTTCCATTTGCCGTGGTACCTATGGTCCCAAAATCCAGTAGAAGCAGGAACCACAATTCTCATGTATGCACAAGGGATTACAGAGCTGCATGAGAGTGGGGATTGTGGGATTCCCACAGGGATGGAAGAAATTGCCATGGGATTCCCACAGGAGTGTAGTCAAATCTCTGGTGACTCCAGAATGAGGCTTGGAATGCACTGAGAGGCAGCCGGAACACCAGACTCAGACTTGGAAAACTCACTGGTTGAATAGTGAATACCATCCAAAAAACCACAGGAGGCTGTTGGGGTTGGTAGAAAACAGAGGACTGTAAATAATAGAGTTAACTCCTGCGGGTACAGGTGGGGATGGAATGGATCTTAGTAGCTAAGGGTTAGATTCCATTGGGGATGGGGAAAGGGATAGGGGATATTTCTGTCCCCATGCAACTCTGTACTGAGGAGATCGTCAAAACCCAGGACAGTGGAAGATTTTCTCCAGCAACAGGGGACATTTGGAAGCTCAGGATTAGAATTAACTAAATAATCTTCTTCAAAATAACCGTTTGGGTTGCCCGCATGAGATGACTTTACAACAGGTTCAGTCTGTGATTTCTTACACACTTTCTATAGTGTGCAAAAGATTTTAAAGCTCAGAATTTGTTTTTATTTAGTGTCCTAATGCCACTGACTCCCTGCTGCCAGATCACAAAGGAGCACAAAATAAATTTTGTATATGCCATTCATAGCACAGTAGGTGAATATGTTTAAAATAAGTCATAACATAGGCAACCATGACACCCTAACCCAGCCCCTCATTCCACTTAACCAATATAATAAATAACAACACATACACTTTGTAGATTAGATGGCAACAAGTTGGCTGCAGCTTTATTATCAAGACATGGCTGTGTTCAAACACAACAACAGCCAAACAGCATACCCGATCCATTGTAAGCTCCATAAGTAATGCACCCAGTCCATCACCATTAGCAAGACTGATCAATGCGCTCAACATTGTACCCAGGGTGCTACCGCTGTGCAGCAAGGTGCGCCCAATCCAGGTTCAGTGAACCCAGCTGCACCAGTCATAGCTTGATGAATTAGCACTACTCCACTCACCCAGGCTCGGATATTCCCACCCTCCAAGCTGCGACTTGCACAAAAGAGCAAATTTTTGGCAAAGCAGTGGGTGGGAAGGAGGGTAGGCATCTTTCCTTTGTGTCCTCGGGTGCAAAAGAGGGCTCTTCTACTGAGCTTGCAGGTTTTTAATCCCCTGCTCTGAGCACGAAACCTGCTTTCTGCCACTGGACTTCCCTGACACTGCAACAACCCCACCACCACTAGGGCATGAGTTCATGGGTGCACAGCGCCACGTTAATGTCGACTCTGTGCACTTTGGCCCTCCGCCTCATTTCAAAAAGCAGCAGTTGTAAACAAGGGATTCAGCTCATGTGAGCAAGAAGTACATACACTGGAAGTTTACAGCGTGGCAGGGCTCTTTAGCAGAGCAGTTGGATTTCTGTATGAAAGGATACCAGGATGTGAAAAAACACATACCCTGCAGGCTTGCCTTTGTAACAGCTGGTATGAAATTTCACTAGTGCCATCGGGGACTGTCTCCAAGGGACACTGTCCCAGTTCTCAAGATATAAAACCCAGCAGAATTAAATGAGAAAGTTATTCTAGAAGCTCCAAAGAACCACAAGGGCCTGAATGCAGAGGCTAATTTTGCAAAGGGGGCTAATCTGATGTTACTGCTTAGCCAAACCCATAGAAATAACAATATTTTCTTATTAGTCATACCAGAAATATATATATATTTTTCTAACAAATGTAAATTGAAGGATTTCAATAGCAACAAAAGTACACTCAATATCCAGACACACATATTTCCAAACACATCCTCTCTTTCACTATCCCCATCACACAACCTCCCTAAAATCCCCTTTTCTTGTAGGAGCAAACATTTTTCCTGACTAGCATTTTGTTGTTTGTGGAAGGCTGCTTGCTTTTACCAGTACCACTACCAGCAAACACCCTTCCTCAGCCGGTCTTTCCTGGAAATCGCTAAAACAGAATTGGCATTACAGGGGTAATGTGGAGGGGCATAATCGAAAGGTCGTCCAAGTACGAATTAGGACGCCCTTGCGAAGTCGCCCAAAATCAGGTAGGTATAATCGAAAACTAATATGGACGTCCTTAGACGTCGATTATTGCAGTTGAAAACGTCCAAAAAACAACCAGACAAAGGGTAGTAGGAAGGGCGCCCTAGACATTCGATTATCGCAGTTGGAAATGACCAAATCACGCCCGCACAAACTATACTAAAAAGAATGTACCTAGTTGTTCCGCAAGTACAGTGCATGCAGTTCCGGACATCCAGGTACGGAAATATGAGAAGCGTCAAATACAGGAATCAAGGACGTCTTCCTCACAGAACTGCCGAAGGATCATGCAGGCCCAGCAATATCCTCATATTTCCCGTATCTAGATGTCCGGAACTGCATGCACTGTACTTGCGGAACATGCAGCTATATGCATATTGGGTATATCTGAAGAGGTTCGCATTCTTCATACTGATCTATATAAGGTAAGCCCCGCAAGCATCATTCAAATAAGGGCCCACATGCATGACAACCATTCATGCACGTCATGGACGTCTATACTTACAGCGTCCACGTGCTCACTCGTCCATATATGGGATGCTCATCCATTTATGGACCTGTGCACGAAAGCACGTCCCTCACGGATGGCCGTCCATATAAGGCAACGCCATGTTTTCTATCGGTTAGTCACTGAGAAGCATGGAGCCCCGTAGGGAGCCAAATTATACTGAGGCCGAGTGCCTGCTGCTCATGCAGCTGTGCCTCAGGCACCGCCACAGGCTCTTCCTCCACCACCACCACCTGCCCCCTAGAATAGAGTCTATGACAGCCTGGTCCCACATCAGGGACAGGCTGGAAAGGTAAGTGTTTGCTTCCCCCCCCCCCCCCCCCCATGGCTATCAGGTCCCCCTCCTGTAGCTACACTTATAAGAGCTCTGTCATCAATGTAAGCACTAACTTGAGTCTGCATTCAAGGATAATGAGTAATATGTGTACATGCACAATCATTAATAAAATCTATGTACTAGAAAGGAAAACCATTCCCACATACCTACAATAATGCATACAAATGGTACTCTCTGGCCTCATGGCCACCTCTATGACATCACCTGTACCAATGGAATGTCCCCCCCCCCCCCCCCCCAAAAAAAAAAAAAAAAAAATCAGTGCTGTGCGCCTGTGCTATTTGATTGCCAAATGAATTTGTGTGCTGAAGGCAAGAAGGCCCATCCCCTGACTCCTGCTGTACAAACATATATCTTGTAGAAGATTCGGTGTTCACAGGGACCTGGAGTCCCTGCGGAGGAGGTTTCAGCATGTGAGACGGGAGCAGTGCTTTTTTTGTAAGAAAAAAGGTACCGGTACTCATACAGGGCAACCTTAGGGGTGGGGCTACTATAAATGCTCCGCCCCTGCATATAGCTCTGCCCTACATTGGCCACACCCCTACAGCAGCCACACACCCTTTACCAGCCATAGAGCATATAAAAAAGCATCTTTGAGAATATTACACCAGTCCCTAGAATACCAATACATCTCATACTGATAAAACATAACACACAGGATTTTCCACACAGAAACTATATATCAGAAGAACACTGTACCTCAGTCATATATACACAGAACATGGATTAGTGACCACAAATTATTTTATGCTGCTGGATACATAGGTCAATATATCCCATCATATAGGGCAGGCATAAAGGGGAAACATGGAACTGAAATGACTACATATAAATCCAGAGTAATTTTGAATACACATACCTTTGGCCATGTTCAGAAGAAGCTCTACATCTGAGCAACACCATGAGTTGATTCAGGTGGTTCAATGTCTGAATTTTGCTAGTCTGGTTTGTGTCATAGTGTGTCTACTGCAGCTTGTTGGCTTTTGGTGTCTACTGCAAACTCGCCCAATGATTTTTCGATGAACATCATTACTGCAGGTGACCAGGTTTTGCATGTCTAGCCACAGATAGGCATAATCCTTCACGATAAGTTGCTACTTGAGGTTCATGTCCTCAACTCAAGAAGTCTCCAGTTATCTTATACACATGTGTTTAATAGCAAAGGCTAGGGATCTTAGAATCACAATAAAGTTCATCTGTGCATCTACCACCAGGGTCCATTTAGGTAGATGACAGATCTTTTTTTTCCTTTTTTTAATCAACAAGCAGCCTCTTTTATATAGCCATTTTTAGATGCCTTGAATATGATGTCAGCCGTAAATCCAAATCTAGGGTATAAATCGTGCCTAACTTGTTTAAAGTCCATGTTGGCATTCTGATACTCTCTTGAGGTTGTGAGAAATTCTTCTTGTTTTGTCCACTACTCATATTATTGAATATGTCAACCATGTATTTTTAAAATTGTAAATTCTGAAAGTAAAATATTAATAATTGCTTTTCCACATGAAGCTCCAAATCTGCGTCATACCAGGAATAGGTTCAGTGTCTCGATTTCATTGCTTGCTTCTTGTGTCTATTGCAGAACGATGTCCACAAAGCATCCAAGACTGAATGTATTTTGTTGGATCAAACTGAGTTAGAGGAGGCCCAACTATTTTGATGAACATCAGTGCTGATATTGTGGTTACCAACAAAGAAGATCTCGATGTAGTCACAATAAGGTTCATCTGTGAAAAACCTCGCTCACACTCACTTGAGGAAATTGGAATGGTGTCAAGAGTAAGCTTTAAAGGCAACAATTTGTCTGGAATTGTTTTTTCATTCAGATATTCTCGGAATCCATGAATCATCTCCCTTTCATTCAGGTGGAACCTTTTGGATAAGTTTCTTATTTCTGTTTCACCAAATGTTAAATGCTTCTGGATGTCCTCTGGCCACTGTTTGGGATCAAGCACTTTGGCCCATTTAGGTAGATCAGCTTCTTCATCGTCAAGCAGTCTCTTTGCTATAAAGATTTTCAGGTTTTCATAAAATGCATCTGGACAGATTGGAGGGTCGTCTTTCCTATCTTTTTGGTGGAGGGCAGGCCCTTTGAATACGAGACTACTGGCAGCAGTAATTGATGTTTTGTAGTAAGGTCCAGGATTTTGTTTTCTCTCTTCAAAATTTGAATGAGACTTTTAATTTGTTGTTTGCTTTGTACAGATCCATATTACATTCTTGTAGATCTAGGCTTAGTTCAGATAGTTCTTGAAGTGCATCACACATTAATCCTAAGTCTAACACAAATTCTACAGATGTAATTTTCCTTTGTAGACCATCATACATGCTTCTGTCTTTACTGTCTCTGGTAAAATCCTTCTTAGCTTCTTCAAAATGAAGTACCAGTGCTTCATAGTCCTGCCATACTGCAGAAACAGATCGAAAACTGGACGCTACCCAGCGAGTGCTTAAAATCCGACCAATTTTCAAAAGCTGAATATCTAGTGTTTTTGCACACAATTGTAATTCTCTACATTTTCGGCGAAGCATGGTACAGCACATATAGCTTATCCAGTGGCGTACCTAGGGTAGTTGACACCCGGGGCCGGTCATTTTTTAACACCCCCCCCCCCTCCAAAATCTAGTACTAGGCATGCCGAGAATACAAAACACTCAGGACCTATAGAGCAATTCTAGCATACCATAAGCAAGTCACACAAGGAAAAGGAAAGCATCTTAAACACTACAGTGAGCACTAGAACATCAATTCACCTACTGTAAAACAAAACCAGGCAGAATAACACAGATCGTCCATCTTGCACAGTCAATGCCAACCGAAAGCCATGTCTTTTTCACAAACACAGATACACCCTAATCCACTATAGAATAAGCAATAATAAACTTTCTATTTAGACAAAAATTAAACTGAACCCCCAAGATGCCAGACTCTGCATACAATGCAAACACCACAGAAACAGAAATGTCCCCTAGTACTGTGCAAAACATAAAGACAGCAGATGTAAATTTGAAAAAACTAACAAGTACCAATCACCACTTTACAAATTAACAAATAGAAATAAACAAATCTAGAAAATAAAATAATACCATTTTATTGGACTAATACATTTAGCTTTCAGAGGCCAAAACATCCTTCCTCAGGTCAATACAGTATAGTGTTGTTACAATATCCTATCCGGACCTGAGGAAGGGGGTTTTGTTCTCCGAAAGTTAGCCAAAATGTATTAAAATTAGTCCAATAAAAAGATTACCTTGTTTACATGTTCTATTATAAACATTAACACAGCTACAATACTACTTTATCCTAAAGCAAAAAAATAAAAATATATATTTTATTTACAGTTTGTTGTCTCTGGTTTCTGCTTTCCTCATCTTCTTTTCACTGTCTTCCTTCCATCCAGCACCTGTCTTTCTTCTCTCTCTGCCATCTACATCTGCCCTCTCTCTCTCCCCCTTCCATTCACTTTCTGCCCTTTCTATCGCTTCCATCCACTGTCTGCCCTTTCTCTCTGTCCGCTCAATCCCACCATTTGCCCTCCCTCTCCCATCCATCTAGGGTCTGCCCTCCCTCTCACTCCCCCTTCCATCCAGGATCTGTCCCCTCTCTGCCCCCTTTTTTCCAGCCCCTAGTTCCAGCCCCACTATCCCACAGTCCCCAGTTTCAGCCCCAGTCCTTGTCTCCCACCAGTCCCGAGCTTTAGCCCCCAGCCACTTCTCCCTGTCCCCTTTTTAGCCCCCAGTTTTCAACCCCAGCCCTTTTCTGTCACCAGTCCTGAGCTTCAGCCCCAGCCACTTCTCCCTGTCTCCTTTTCAGCCACCAGTCCCCACAATTTCAGCCCCTGCTGCCTTTCAGCCCCCAGTCCCAGTACTAGCCCCCTTATCCCACCTACCCTCCTTCAGCCCCCAGTTTCAGCCACCTTCATCCACATGCCTTGCCCCCCTTTTCAGCCCGACCCATTCTCCCACCTGACCCAGGCATGCCCCATTTTCCATCATGACCCCTTCTCAGACCCCAGTTCCAGCCCCCTTCTCCCATTTGAGAGCCCCCTCCTCCCATCTGAGAACCCCTTCTCTCCTCCCATCTGAGAACCCCTCCCCACCCCTTCTCCCATCTGAGAACCCCTCCCCACTCCTTCTCCCATCTGAGAACCCCCAGAACACCCCTCTCCTCTCCCATTTGAGAACCTCCTCCCCAGCCAGTCCCCTTCTCCCCACCCCAGTTCCCCTTCTCCCATCTGGAAACCCCCTCCCCACTCCAGTCCCCTTCTCCCATCTGAAAACCCCCTCCCCATCTAAGAACCCCCAGAACACCCCTCTCCCATCTGAGAACCCCCTCCCCTCCCCACCCCAGTCCCCTTCTCCCATCTGGAAACCCCCTCCCCACTCCAGTCCCCTTCTCCCATCTGAAAACCCCCTCCCCATCTAAGAACCTCCAGAACACCCCTCTCCCATCTGAGAACCCCCTCCCCACCCCAGTCCCCTTCTCCCATATAAAACCCCCTCCCCTCCCCATGTAAGAACCCTACAACACCCCTCTCCCATCTGAGACCCCCCTCCCCACTCAGTCCCCTTCTCCATATAAAACCCCCTCCCCTCCCCATGTGAGAACCCCCACAATACCCCTCTCCCATCTGAGGACCCCGACCCGACTCTCCTGCTCCCACCCTACCTTTAAAAAAATTATTTTGAAGCGTCGTTGCAGGCAGCGCCTCGCGTCTGCCCTGCAGAAGTAAATCTCTTCGCTTCGAAGTTCGTCGTCGTCGGGCCTCACTATGTCCCGCCCTTGCGGACATAGGAAGTTTCCTCATAGGAGGGCGGGACATAGTGAGGCCCGACGACGACGAACTTCGAAGCGAAGAGATTTACTTCTGCAGGGCAGACGCGAGGCGCTGCCTGCAACGATGCTTAAAATTTTTTTTTTAAAGGTAGGGTGGGAGCAGCGGGAGTGAAGCGGATCACCCCCCCACCACTGACACCTGGGGCGGACCGCCCCCCCCCCCCCCGCCCCCCCTTGGTACGCCACTGAGCTTATCAATGAATGATTTGAATCTATTTATTCCTGAAACAGCTTTTCCTTGTCATCAAGCAGATGCAGCCATTACAGATGGGTTGTGTCCATCAACCAGCAGAGGGAGATAGAGAGCACACTTTTTTCAGTGCCTCATACCAGCTTGCTCCACTGCCTCTCCTTCAGTAATCTCTATCTCCCTAGCAGAGTGGTTGTAGCATCTTCGAGCTCCATCAAAAATCTGCCTGGAGGTGGCTCCTCGCTTGCCAGTTGTTAGCCGGGGTGTTGGAGGCTATAGCAGCTTCACTTTAAAGGCACATAGGTTCGCCCTTTCCCTGCCTTACCCATACCTCCGTGGATGTGGACACATTGCTTAGCTTTCCCTGTCCTTCCCCACCAACAGTGGATGCAGGCACATAGGTTCGCCCTTTCCCTGCCTTTCCCACTCACCTGAGCCTCCGGAGTTTCTATTTACCTCTGCTTTCCTCACAGCGTTTAAAAAAAAAAGGAACAGAGGTTTTTCCTTGCCTTTTTCTGTGGGACCGGAGCTGTGATATTATGACTCCTCCGGGGTGGGCCCACGATTGGGGCGATTTTGGCGCGAAACCGCCATTTTGAATTTTACCGCCGTTTTCGGCGATGGCTGCAGAGAATGTAAAACGCTGTTCCAAGTGTGGCAAGCGCAGATCAGCAGCGGGGCTCTGTAATCGTGCTGTACAGACATTAGAGCTGGCCCGCGCATGGCGAGCGACGATTCTTCTCGCTCTGAGCTGGCAGCGGACACCATTTTGAATTTACCACATGGCGCGACCTCCGCTGAGACGGAGAGTCCTGAGCCCGGGGGGAGGCCTCGGAGTGAGGCTGATATGAGAGCTACTAGCCTCGGCAGAGATCCGGTTGCCCAGGGTGAGTTTTTTCTCCCCTGATTTTGTCTTATTAATGCATAAAGCATACATGTTTTAAAAGAGCTCTCCCATAAAGCCCTGCAGGGGCCTCTTCTAATGCCCCCCCCCCCCCCCGGTGGATTCTAGCCTGGGTATGCCCTCTGAGGTGTTATTTCCTGATAATTGCAGAATATGAAGCACAGAAGGGCTCATTCCCCTTCAGAGAGTGCTGCACCTCCATTTCCCCCCCCCCCCCCCCCCCCCCCCCCCCCCCCCCCCCGTGGTCGGGCTGTGAGGATTCGGAGGACTCTGGCAGGCCTTCATGGTCTGAGGAGCCAGAGTCTGGTGCAGAAGTGACTCAGGATCTAGACGATCCCTCCGCGGTGAGATTTTCCACCGTGATGAGCTGCCAGCGCTTATTTCTGATACCCTGCAGGCTCTCTCTATTGAGGACCCTGACAGTGGCTCAGCCTCCTCTGTGAATCCTAGGATGGCTAGTACCAAAAAGTCTGCTTGAGCCTTTCCTTTGCATGACTCCATCCAAGAGCTTATTTCGGCTCAATGGGCTGACCCCGAGGGACCATTGAAAGTTTCCAGGGCTATGGGGCAATTATACCCTCTGAAGTGAGGAGCATATGGCTCGCTTTGCTATGCCTAAAGTGGATGCCCTAGTCACAGCTGTGACAAAGAGAACTACCCCTCCCTGTTGAAGGAGGTGTTGTCCTGAAGGATATTCAAGACCGTAGACTGGAATCAGCACTTTAAACGGTATTTGAACTTGCAGGTCTCACTATTCGGGCGTCTGCATGCAGTTGTTATGCTGCTAGAGCCTGCCTGGCTTGATTGCAACAGGCAGTGGAACAGCCTGATGATGGAGCGGAGCCCTTTTTAGATGTGGCTCTGCGGATGGAGTCGGCCCTTGTCCTTTCTTGCTGACGCCCTTTATGATATTGTCTGAGCTTCGGCTAAACACATGGCAGTAGCAGTGGCGGCTCGCCGTCTTCTTTGGCTACGGCATTGGGCGGTGGACATGGCCTCTAAGCAAAGGTTGGTGAAGTTGCCCTTTCAAGGCCTTCTCCTGTTTGGTGAGGAGTTGGAGAAAATTGTGAAGGGCCTGGGTGAGGCTAAACCCCAGCGCTTGCCCGAAGATAGGCCTCGGCCTTCCTCTAAGGGTGCGGCGGTCCACTCCTCTTACAGACCTCGCTTCCGTGAAGCTCGAAGGTACTGCCCGGGCATTCTGCTGGGTTCACTTCTCGTGTCCGTTTTCAGCAGAGGAACTCCTTTCGCTCGGACAAACGTTCCGCAGCCGCTGGCTCAAGGCCTGGAGTTCAGGGGTGACCCTCTCAATGATGGTGCGCCGGCCCTCTCTCGAGTCCTGTCATCGGAGGACGTCTTTCCCTCTTTGCCGAGGAGTGGGCCAACATTTCCTCAGATCAGTGGGTCTTGGACCTGATCAGAGACAGTTACAGAATAGAATTCCACGCCCCTGTAAGAGACGTGTTTGTGGAGTCCAGATGCGGTTCTGCCGCCAAACGGGCGGCAGTAGAGGAGACTTTGCAAGGTCTGATTCAGATAGGGGCCGTGTCCCCGGTACCTCCCGCCGAACACTCGGCTGCGGCCGCTACTCCATCTACTTTGTGGTGCCGCGAAAAGGAGGGTCTTTTCGCCCTATTCTGGACTTAAAAGAATTAAACAAGTCCCTGAGAGTGCGGCATTTTCACATGGAAACCCTGTGCTCCGTCATTGCGGCGGTACAGCCAGGAGAGTTTCTCATGTCTCTGGACCAAAGAAGCTTACTTGCACATTCCAATTTGGCCCCCGCACCAGAAGTTTCTGAGGTTTGCGGTGATGAGAAAGCATTTCCAGTATTGGGGCTTGCCTTTTGGCCTCGCCACAGCTCCCCGCACCTTTTCGAAGGTTATGGTGGTAGTAGCTGCCTTTCTAAGGCGAGAGGGTATTCAGGTTCACCCATACCTGGACAACTGGCTCATTCGAGCAAACTCTGCTGCAGAGAGTCAGCATGTCACAGCCAGAGTGGTCTCAGTAATTCAATCTCTGGGCTGGGTCGTCAATTTGGCCAAAAGTCACCTGACCCCCCTCGCAGTCTCTAGAATATTTTGGGGCCAGGTTTGACACAGCCTCGGGGTATGTGTACCTACCCGAGCAAAGGCGGTGCAAGCTTCAGAATCAGGTCCGTCTGCTCCTGAGGATGCCCCGCCCGCGAGCTTGGGACATTGTCCAGCTGCTTGGATCGATGACGGCCACCATGGAACTGGTGCCCTGGGCGAGAGCGCACCTGAGACCTCTACAGTATGCTCTACTCCAAAGATGGTCTCCAGTATCTCAGGGTTATCAATGCAGACTCTCTTGGCTCCCTGCGGCCCGACTCAGCATGGAGTTGTGGCTCTCAGACAGCATGCTGCGGCGAGGAATGCTGCTGGCGCTCCCCGATTGGTGCCTAGTGGTGACAGATGCCAGCCTAAAAGGCTGGGGCGCACATTGCAAGGGGAAGCATGCCCAGGGTCTATGGACACCCGAGGAGTCGGAGTGGTCCATCAACCGCCTAGAGTTGAAAGCGGTGTTTTCAGGCGCTTCTGGCCTTTCAAGTGACCCTGGAAGGATTGGCTGTCAGAGTGATGTCGGACAAACAACAGCAATGGCCTACATAAATCGACAAGGCGGCACTCAGTGCAGAGCTCTAGCCGTGCAGACTGAACAAATTTGCCACTGGGCCGAGCTGCATCTACAGTTTCTGTCGGCAGCTCACATTGCAGGTCAGAGCAACGTGCAAGCCGATTATCTAAGCAGGCATCAGATCGATCCAGCGGAAGTGGGAACTTGCAGACAAAGTATTCCTGCAGATATGTGCCAAGTAGGACAAGCCCGTGATGGATCTAATGGCGACAAGCACCAATGCCAAAGTCCCGTGCTTCTTCAGCAGATGGAGAGATCCTCGCTCGGCGGGGTGGATGCCTTGGCTCAACCCTGGCCTCCGGGCCTACTGTATGTGTTCCCTCCGTGGCCCTTGATAGGGCGAGTGCTCCTGCGGATTTGGCAGCATCCAGGAGAAGTGGTTCTCATCGCCCCGGATTGGCCCAGGAGGCCTTGGTATGGGGACCTCCGACAGATGCTCGTAGAGGATCCCCTTCAGTTACCTCTGGTTCCCAACCTGTTGTCACAGGGTCCGGTGACCATGGAGGACGCCGGCCGATTTGGTCTTATGGCCTGGCGATTGAGAGGGTGCAATTGAGAGACAAAGGCTATTCCAATAAGTAATTACCACTCTCCTGCAAGCCCGCAAGCGTTCACTTCCGTGGCTTATGCCAGGATTTGGCGCCAGTTTGAAGTCTGGTGTGCTTCTAAAGAGATCACACCCCTGCGGGCTCCTGTCTCGCCGATTCTGGACTTTTTGCAGGATGGTGTACAAAAAGGCTTGGCCTATAATTCCCTGTGGGTGCAAGTGGCAGCATTGGCCTCCCTGCGTGGCAAGGTGAAGGCGTGTCTTTAGCTGTTCATCCAGATGTGGCACGGTTTCTTAGAGGGGTGCTTCGGCTCCGTCCTCCCATGCGTGCACCTTGTCCAGCGTGGAACCTGGGGCTAGTGCTGAAAGCCCTTCAGGGTGCTCCCTTTGAAGCGCTTCGGCGTGCTTCAGAGAAAGATTTGACACTGAAGGCCGTCTTTTTAGTGGCCATTACTTCGGCGAGACGGGTGTCAGAGCTCCAGGCGCTGTCCGTAGAGACCCTTTTCTGCAGTTTTTGGAGTCCGGGGTCACGGTTCGGACCGTACCTTCCTTCTTGCCCAAGGTGGTTTTCAGCGTTTCACCTAAACCAACCTATTTTCTTGCCTCCTTGTAGAGGAGGATGTTTCCAGACTCTTTTGGGCAATTGCACCTGTTGAACGTGTGCAGGACTCTGCTGCAGTATCTGCGAGTTACTAACTCTTTCAGGACCTCTGATCATCTGTTTGTTTTGCTATCAGGGCCTCGCAGAGGGGTCTCCAGCGTCTAAAGCCACTATTGCCCGCTGGCTTAAAGAATCTATCTTTTCAGCTTATTTGCTTGCCGGCCGGCCTCCGCCTGATGCCTTTAAGGCGCATTCCACTAGAGGAATTTCCTCTTCTTGGGCTGAAACTGGAGCACTCTCTCTTCAAGAGATTTGTAGTGCAGCCACATAGGCTTCTAAGCTCTCTTTTGCCCGGCATTACAGGCTGGATGTGGCTGCCAGGAGGGACGCACATTTTGGAGCTCAAGTGCTGGCGCGTGGTGTGGCTTGTTCCCGCCCTATCTATGGATTGCTTTGATACATCCCATCTGTAATGGCTGCATCTGCTTGATGACAAGGAAGGGAAAATTAGGTTCTTACTGTGATAATTTTCTTTCCTTTAGTCATAGCAGATGCAGCCATGATCCCTCCCTGTCTGATTGCTATCTGCTGTAATCTATTTCAGGTTCTGTTCATGTTTCCTGGAGATTCCGTCCTTGGAGAAAGTCGGAAAACAGTCTTCAGGATTCTTGTTCAATTAAAGGAGGATGACTTAATTCCCTCCAGTTTCATGTTTTGGAGGATGAGTTTATTCCCTCCGGAGGATGAGTTTATTCCCTCCAGTTTGTCTCAGTGGAGGATGAGTTTATGCCCTCCGGGAGGATGTTTCATTCCCTCCATTCTGAGTTAATGCCCTTTGTTGTAGGGCCATCGTTCGCTGTGAGGAAAGCTCATGTTATTCCCATTGCGGTTTGCCATACTGCTTTGGAAGCTTCAATTACTGAAGGAGAGGCAGTGGAGCAAGCTGGTATGAGGCACTGAAAAAGTGTGCTCTCTATCTCCCTCTGCTGGTTGATGGACACAACCCATCTGTAATGGCTGGCATATGCTATGACTAAAGGAAAGAAAATTATCACGGTAAGAACATAATTTTCCCTTACAGGATCATGGACTGACAATTCTAATCTGTGATTAGCACAATGCCATACAAGAACTGAAGGAAATTTGTCTTTTAGCAATTTCTTAACTCCACCACAAGCCCCCAACATTACATTTGCTCCATCACAAGCAACAGAAACTAAATCATCCTGCATGTATTCCTCTGTCATACCAATAGAATTGAGATTATGAAGCAAAGAGCTGAAAATTCCTTTCGCTGTTACATCTGATAATTCAATCAAATCAAGAAATAAATGTACTGGTTCAGGCATTCCGCAATCTGTGATAAATATCTGGACGTATACAATCAATGTGGATTTTTGACTGAGGGTTGTTCCTTCATCAATTATTAATGACTAGTAAAAAAGGCCTGTTTCGGAGACCAATGAAACAGGCGCTAGCAAGGTTTTCATCGTAGTGTGTATGTTTGAGAGGTTTGAGAGAGAGTGTGTGTGAGTGACTTTGTTAGAGAGACTGATGTGCATGTGCGTGTGTGTGGGTTTGTTTGACATAGAGTGTGGCTGTGTGTGAGTGTGTGTGAGAATGAGAGTGTGTGTGTGTGTGGCTGGAACCCCCCCTCCCCCTCTCCTTCCTTCTCCCCCCTGTTTTCCCTCCCCCCCCCTTCCTTCCCCTCACCCTTTCCTTTTTCATCCCCTCCCCCTCCCCTTCCCTGCTTCAGGTAGTTTTTTATGACAGCCTTCCGCCATTTTCTTTCATGTTAGTCTCCCCTTCTTGCATTTACTTTATGTTTTTTTTTCTTTTACAGAGATGGGAGTGTGTGTTGCCACCGTTGTTGTTTTTATTGCGCCTGGCCTCTTAACATCGCGGTAGTTTGCTGGAGAAATCAGTTTCTGTTATCTGCGCAGCTTCCCGACCCCGTAAGATTGTAAAAAAAAGCCATCGTGCAGCGACAGTGGAGCTGCTGTAGTCGCGCAGGACTCTGCTCCACTCCACTTCTGCTTTGACGGCAGAGGCCGGTCCTGTACTGATGTTGCAGTAGCCCGCTGTAGTCTGGCTCAGTGTCGCGTCGATCAGGTGATCAGTGCGCGTAGTAATGGGTGTGCGATGTCATTCATTGCTCCGCCCTCGACGTCATCGTGTTTTGACGCGAGGGTGCTGTGATCTTGCAACTACAAATTTGGAACGTTGGAGGTGTGTTTTATATAGAGAGATATTTTACATTTAGAATTTACAATTTTTTGAAACAAGTTTTTTCTCATTCCACTACTAATATGATGAATAATGTTGATGCATGCATTTGTAGAGTGAAGTATGTGGCCCATATCAAGACCATTAAGTTCCTGTACATCTATTTCAGCTTCAAATTATTAAAGCACTGGTTCTTCTTTACCACTTTGTAAGCTGTGCAAAAGATTTTGGCAGTTATCTCTTTCTCACGACCAATAGATTTTACTCTAGCACCTCTTTGTGGCTTCTGCCACCAATTTCAAAGCAGCTTTATGAGATGAACTTTCCTTGTGGTCAAATAATTTCTTACGTAGGGATGTTAGCTGCTGCTGTCTTGTTTCACCAAAATAAGTGATTTCATTATTGGCCCACTCTTTTGATATTTTCATTCCCATCTTTTTCTCAACACCAAGAATTCCAACTTTTTGACATGGCTTACAACCAAGTTTTTTATTTTGTATAGAGAGCCAATCATATTTTTGGCAAAATTCATTCTTTTGTTCAAAAGTCCAACAAGTAGGCCAACGATTGTCATTATTTTATTGTTCAATACAAGACAATGATGAAGCAAGTACTTCAGGCTCTTTGATTTCGTCTTCATTATCGACTAATTTCCTTTTAGTCGGTATAGGAGACGAAAAGTAATTCATGATTTTTTTCATTATAAACAATTTCTGTAAGCTGTTACAGCTTCAGTACACCCAAATGACACAAACCAGACTAGCACTCAGACTGGGAAATAGCAGAACAGTCTTGTCAAATCTGAAACACATATGTAATCAAAATCTCAGAACTTAACAAACCTCATGTCATAAAGGCACTAAACTCTGATTCTGGACAAAAGGTTCTATTTTTGTTGGACAGTCCATAAAGACACTAATTTCCACTACTTAACAATATACTCCCTACAACCATTCCCATATGCCAGCATCAGCCCTTCCCTTCAAAAAAATATAAACAGGATTGAGTCGGACCAAAGGGCAGCTACTAAAATGGTCAGTGCTCTTCGTCATAAAGGGGGTCTTTACTAAAGCTTAACTCGAATTATCTGCAGCAGGGCTCATTTTATTCTTATGGGTTCTGCTGCAGATAACTTGACCTAAGCTTTAGTAAAAGACCCCCAAAGTGTATGGGGACAGAGAAAGATCTAATATGTATACTTTGGATGAAAGGCAGGAGAGGGGGAGATATGATGATAGAGACGTTAAATACCTACATGTTCAGGTGGCAAGTCTCTTTTAATTGAAAAGAAGCTCTGGAAGAGGGAGCATAGGACAAAGATGAAAGAGGATAGACTCGGAAGAAGTAACCTTTGGACAGTGGTGTGCTGGAGCCGGCTCGCACTGGCTCGCAAGAGTCGGCTTTTAAAATTTTGAACATTTGTGAGCTGGTTGTTCAGGCAGAGCGAGCTGCTCACTCTTGCTCCCACTCCCTGTTAAGCTCTCCCTCCCCTGAACCACAGGATCCCTGCACATACCTGAAGGCAGCCACCCTGTTGGTCTAGTGGATTCTTCTGGGCAGGAGAGATCCCCAGTCTTTCCTGCTCGCTGCCAGCGCTGACCCTCCTGCAGCCACATAGCGAGGCCACCGTTGTAAGTCTCGACAGCCATTTTAAAGAAGATGTGGCTGCAGGAGGGTCAGCGCCGGCAGTGGGCAGAAAGACTGGGGATCTTTCCTGCCCAGAAGAATCCACTAGACCAGCAGGGTAGCTTCAATTCAGGTATGTGCCGGGACCCTGAGGCTCAGGGGACTGGGGGAGTGGGGAGGAGGTCTGGAATAGTCAGGTGAGGATACAATTTAAAAATTGTGAATTTTTATTTAATCTCAGTTCATTTACATTTTCAAACATTCCGGCTTGTGCATTCGGATGTACACAGAGGAAGTATAATAACAGAATAACTTTTCATAAATAGAGTAGTAATTTGTTATAAATCGTAATAGGTGTGTCATTTGGAAGGGCTCGTTATAGGGACACCCTAGCACGTGTTATATTCATGCAGAGATTTTTTTTTTTCTCCTGGTAAAGAGCCACTAAAACAGACATCAGGTTATGATAATGAGGTGCTCAACATTCAGAGTTTCTATCTATCTTATGATTCTTATCTCTCATTAAACATGAATTAGATTGGAACCTGGGAGATTTTAATGTTTTTTTTCCTGGAGAGAGTAATGCATTGCCCCCCCCCCCCCCCCCCCGAGGTATAGCCAGCCTTGCAATTTGGTGGGGGGCACAGAGGTGGACTGGGGCCAGTCCACCCTCTGCGCCCCCCCCCCCCCCCCCACCAAATTGCAGGGCTGGTTATACCCAGTGAGAGAGCCTGTAGTTAAAAATTTACCAGCACACCACTGCCTGTGGAATTACTTCATCATGGAAGGGGTAGTAAATTTGTGGAACAGCCTCCCGGTGGAGGTGGTGGAGATTAAAACTCTATCTGAGTTCCGGAAAGCTTGGAACAAGTACACAGGATCTGTAAGGGATGGAAAGGGAGAGCAGATGGCATGGATGGGCAGACTGGGTGCCTGAGAAAGGACAGAATCTAAGAAAACACATGATCCTCAGCCCTGGTCTTTTCCAGCTCACAAAACTGGGCATCGGACTAAAAGGCAGATGAAATGTTGTGAGCAATACTTTCAGCTCAGCAAGCAGCAATGATCAAAACAGCAAATAATACTACTGCCAGAATTCTGTGCCAAAAACTTTAAAATCATGCACAAAAAATTCAAAATTCTGCACACAACATTTGCAAATTCTGCAAGTTTGCAAGTTTGTCATTTTACATAGTTTACATAGTAAATGACGGCAGATAAAGACCTGTATGGTCATCCAGTCTGCCCAACAAGATAAAGTCAGTCAATTTATAATTTAACCAATATTACAGCCCACCATTCTGTACACAGATGCCATCCATATTTTCCCAGCCCACCTAACATCCACTTTCTTACAGCCCCCACAATTATCATCCACCTTTTTTTTTTACAGCCCCTTCTTCCTTCCACATGCCATCCATATTTTTTTTCAGCCACCTGCTCAGGTACATGCTCAGAATTTTGGCAGGGCTAATAAAATATTGTAGGAAGTCTATGAAATTTGAATGGCAGCAGCAATAACACAAAATACAACATCATCTATCTATCCCTATAGTCCAGAATCAACCAACCCTAACCTTCCCAGCCCCCATCCATCTCTGTAGCTCAACATCAGCCCTGCCCCACTCCTCCCTGTAGCCCAGACCAGCCCTACCCTACCTCCAAGCCCTACTCATCCTCCATAGTGTGGCATCTGCATCTCCTCCCCCCCATACTGATCCCCCTGTCTACCACACATCCAACATAATTCCAACTTTGTCCACTTCCCCCACCCCCATTCAGCCCCTCAACCATTCCCATCCCTTCAGTTTTTTCAGGCCCATTTTTCTTACCTTGCCTTCCAGAGCCTGGGGGGGGGGGGGGGGGGGGGTCCGTGCCCACAGCAGACACTTGTCCAGTTGTCCTTGTCCTCTTGAGGAGCCACAGGGAGGGGGGCGCAGCTGTCTAGGAGCCTGGGGGGTTGTAAAAGTCTAGCAGCAGTCTGGAACCTCGGGGGTGGTGTTGGAGGAGCTGCTTGCTGCCCTGGCTGAACCAGCCTTTCTGATGTGTTGCGGGGGGGGGGGGGGGGGGGGGAAGGAGGCGGCAGTGGAGGAGTGGCCTAGTGGTTAGGGTGGTGGACTTTGGTCCTGGGGAACTGAGGAACTGAGTTCAATTCCCAGCACAGGCAGCTCTCCTTGTGAACTCTGGGCAAGTCACCTAACCCTCCATTGCCTGCTGCATAGAGCCTGCCATGAGTGGGAAAGTGCGGGGTACAAATGTAACAAAAATAAAATAAAATAAATTTAAAAAACAGGCTTAGGTGCTCAGCTGAACCCTGCCTGTTGCAGGCGCTTTTTTACATCTTCGGAACCGACTCGGAGGGAGCAGTGGTGCCGGTGAGCGCTTGTTTCACTTCTCTCCTGCGCGACAATCCGACAGCAGTGAGTGCACAAGGCAGCCGGCAAGATCAGGACCTGGCTTGACAACATGCACGTGCCATCGATCAGGTGACGTCTTTGTAGCTATCGGGTGCGTGCTGTTGCTGGGCCTGCCTGCCATAGCGAGAGACTCCGAAGTCCCGAGAGAGTGCTGTCAGCTGACAATTTTAAAAAGGTGCCGGTACACCGTACCGGCGCATACCGGCACAAAAAAAGCACTGGGTGGGAGAGCCCTCAAATAATCAGGGCTGTGTGACGCCGCATGAGGTCTCAACGTACGTATTAAAAACAGGACACCTGTACTCATGTGTAAATTTCGTTATGTAATAATGCAAGTGTCCTATACAATATCAGTTCCCATGTGGCTAATAGGCAACTAGTAAGTCATAACACCCAGATCAAGGCCTGAGGTTGCAGCTGCCCTCCCATGAGTGTGGCTGCAACTTCCAAGTAACCTTGTCTGAGATGAATGAGATGACATGCCTCACTTCTGTATCCCCCCTTTCTGGGGTGGGTGGGTGGGTGGGTATTGGTTCTTGGTAGTCCTGCCTGAGGTCCTACTCTTAGTGGATGTCATTGCCACATATTAAAGTTATGTGCTAACCCCCCCCCCCCCCCCCCCCCCCCCCCCCAAAAAAAAAAAAAAAAAAACAATGCAAAGAACAAAAACAGGTCAACCAACCCTAGTCACAAATCATAATGCAAACATGCTGCTGATCAATGAGTGGGGTCTGCCATCATATCCTGTCCTGTGTGTTGTGTGTCAGACCAGCTTCCAAGGTTTCCTGTCATGTCATCTCATGCATCTCACACTCCATGGGTATAGGCCAGGGCTCACAATACCTTTCCCCATCCCCCGCCTCAGGCCACTCAGCTCCTGCACTATGCAAGCGATGTTGGATGTGCTGCTCTCAACCACAATCCTTTTACATATACAGGGCGCCAGCAGCAGCAGGAGGAGGAGGTGGCCGAGGAGGGCCAGGAGGAGGCCGTCATAGAGGAGGCCATCATAGAGGAGGAGGCCCCACCACCTGCAGCCTCATCCCCTTCCCCATCTCCATCCCCACCCCCATCCCCTTCCTGAGCCCCATCCCCTGACCCATCCTCTTCCCCAGCTCCATCCCCTGCTCCAGGCCCAGTCCCATCCTCTTCCCCAGCTCCATCCCCTTCCCCAGCTCCATCCCCTGCTCCAGCCCCATCCCCTGCTCCAACCCCTGGCCCAGCCCTGCGCCTCCTGCAGCAGCTGGTAGATGGGCAGAATCAGTTGCTGCAGGAGGTCGCAGCCATAAGGCAGGGTAATGAGCAGCTCCAAAGGCCACTGAGGGTGCTTGTGGTGCTGCTCATTACCCTGCTACAAAGGGTTTTGCAAAGAGGGTGTGGCCGCCCTTGAAAGATTAGGGGGGGGGGGGGGTTGGGAGAATTTGTACCCAGTTTTCGTTAAATATAAGTTGTATATATTTCATATAACAGGGTACGTGTATCTCTACCTTGTGCATTACATATTATCAAATGCTGGTGTTGATGTGAGAGGATTGCATGACATGTGAAGTGTGCAAAAGGAAATGTGGTACATGTGAGGTTATAAGTGTGGCCATACAGAAGCCCACCTGTTCATTCCAACCTGCATGGCTGTAGGAGCAGGGAGGGGAGGCTGGGTGACCATTCCTGTTGAGGAACACAAATGGCCATCCAGCCTCTCTCCCCCCTTACCATAGAGCCCCACAGCATAGAGTGCTGTAAATAATAGATTTGTTGTCTAGCACTAGTGATCTGCCAAGTAGAAACTTGCAGATAACCCTAGGTAGTGCATAGATGATGTTTGCTCTCTGATCACCAGACACCCTTACCCACAACCACACCACATTGGTGGGGGCCACCAAGGACCTACAAGCAGCTGGGTCATTTTTTCACATTCAATGCATCAACAATGGTATATAGTGCTGAGGAGAAAAGGGAATAGAGTGTTAAAACCATTAGATGGATGGTTACTTCAGCACAACTGCAATATAATACAACATGTACACAAGGGCACAGGCTAGGGGACATAAATAAATATGTTTTTAATTATTTTGCTCACACTTTTTTCAGTAGTAGCTCAAGGTGAGTTACATTCAGGGTATTTCTCTGTCCCAGGATGGCTCTAAGTATGGAGGGTTAAGTGAGTTGCCCAAGATCACAGGGAGCAGCAGTGGGAATTGAACTGGCAACCTTTGGATTACAAGGCTGGTGCGCTAACCACTAGGCCACTGGAACCACCAAGCTGTAGCCACCTGCAAGTAATTTGGGTTGAGACCTGTAATCACAAACCATCTCCCTCACCATGACTTAAGGGCTCAGTAGGCACCTGTGGCCACCTTGAAACTAGTTTGCAGGCTACATGTTAGAAATGTTGTTGTTCCATAACTATGGAGGATTGTAGGACTGTGTGTGATAATGTGGTTAAGACATTCATTGCATATATTATTCCCCCCTCCCCTCCCAGCAAACTTCAGAATGGGTGGGCACTTCATAAATGGGGACTGGGGTTCACCACATAAAGAAGGATGGAACCTACCGGGAAGCAGTACAGCAGCTCCAACAGCTGGCCCACAGCATTGAGGACCTACAGCTAAACCACACAGTACAGCCCTGATGGTCTCCAAGCATCACTACTATTACCACTGCACAGCAACCTGGTGAAAAGAGAGGTAACAGTTGAATGCACAGTATATACATAGTAACATAGTAGATGACGGCAGAAAAAGACCTGCATGGTCCATCCAGTCTGCCCAAGACAAACTCATATGTGTATACCTTACCTAGAATTTGTACCTGTCCTTTTCAGGGCACAGACCATATAAGTCTGCCGAGCAGTATTTCCCGCCTCCCAACCACTAGTCCCGCCTCCCATCACCGGCTCTGGTACAGACCGTATAAGTCTGCCCTCCCCTATCTTCGCCTCCCAACCACCCCCCCCTCTTCCCCCCAACTGCTCAACCCCCAGAAAAACAGCTTCAGGACTCAATCAGCAGAGCAGAGCACCAGCTGTGGCTTAAGACTGTGGGATTTAGGCTCAGCAAAATAAAAAAAAACTGCTGCATCAGTCCAACATGCACCATCTGCTGGAGGTTTAGAGAAATACTACTACTACTACTATTTAACATTTCTAGAGCGCTACAAAGTGTACGCAGCGCTGTACAAACACAGAAGAAAGACAGTCCCTGCTCAAAGAGCTTACAATCTAATAGACAAAAAGTAAAGCATTTAAATTTAAAATATTTAAGCAGTCAAGCACAAGAGAACAGTCACAGAAGGACAGAAGATGTTGAAGGGTGGTCAGTGTGATTAGGTGTAACTCTGGTTGGAGTAGTGGGAGAAGGTGATAGGAGATATACTATAGGATGTCATTCTGAGGCCAGGCTAAGTCTAAAGCAGGAGAAGGTATTCTCTGCAGCCTATCTGTGAGATGGAAAATGCTCTCTGAAGCTGCTGCTATAAGTTGTTAGTTTTCTCTCCCTGAAAGAGATCCAAGCCACACCCACGAAGTTCAAACTGTCAGTGGGGAGGGTGAGGGGAGGAAATGGCAGTGCTTGATGAAAAAGAGAGCTCAGTTTGATAGGAGATATACTATAGGATGTCATTCTGAGGCCAGGCTAAGTCTAAAGCAGGAGAAGGTATTCTCTGCAGCCTATCTGTGAGATGGAAAATGCTCTCTGAAGCTGCTGCTATAAGTTGTTAGTTTTCTCTCCCTGAAAGAGATCCAAGCCACACCCACGAAGTTCAAACTGTCAGTGGGGAGGGTGAGGGGAGGAAATGGCAGTGCTTGATGAAAAAGAGAGCTCAGTTTGATAGGAGATATACTATAGGATGTCATTCTGAGGCCAGGCTAAGTCTAAAGCAGGAGAAGGTATTCTCTGCAGCCTATCTGTGAGATGGAAAATGCTCTCTGAAGCTGCTGCTATAAGTTGTTAGTTTTCTCTCCCTGAAAGAGATCCAAGCCACACCCACGAAGTTCAAACTGTCAGTGGGGAGGGTGAGGGGAGGAAATGGCAGTGCTTGATGAAAAAGAGAGCTCAGTTTGATAGGAGATATACTATAGGATGTCATTCTGAGGCCAGGCTAAGTCTAAAGCAGGAGAAGGTATTCTCTGCAGCCTATCTGTGAGATGGAAAATGCTCTCTGAAGCTGCTGCTATAAGTTGTTAGTTTTCTCTGACTAGCTCCAGGCTGCACCTAGTGTGATCCTACTGAAAACTGGCTGTGATTTATCGGTGGATCTAACCCATTGGTGTTGACATGTAGCTGGACAATTAGGAGCTGGAAATACATTGCTGGAACTCTCACAGTCCACAGACTCTATAGTACTAACTGGTATTGGCATAACAGTTTTCTGCCACAAAACAAGAACCTCCCTCGGGCCCTCCCCCCCCCCCCCCCCCTCCCTCCAGGGTACCAAACACTTTAAAAATATACAGTGGTGTGCAGTCAGGGCCTCCAGATATCCAGTGAATCCTCAGCCCTGCCACCATACCATCTGTTGTTTTGTTTTCGGTAAAGTTTGCAGTGTTGTTATTCCTCCCCCCTCCATGGGTTCAGCGTCTCTTCTCTCTTCCTTTCTCCACTTCCTTCCTCCTCTCCCCTCCACCTGCGATCCTTCAAACCTGGCTTTGCCAGTGGCAGCAGCAGCTATTAACACTTGCCGCCTGCAGACATCTCCGGAACCTTCCATCTGCCATGTGCCACCCATGCAGAAACGAAGTGAATTAGAGGGGGTGGAATGCAGCAGAGAGACAGCCTAAAGGATGTCAGGTACTTTAATGGACAGATTTATCAGCAAAGTCTCTCTGCTGCATTCCACCCCCTCTAATTCACTTCGTTTCTGCATGGGTGGCACATGGCAGATGGAAGGTTCCGGAGATGTCTGCAGGCGGCAAGTGTTAATAGCTGCTGCTGCCACTGGCAAAGCCAGGTTTGAAGGATCGCAAATGCCCAGTTTATGTTTGATGATGCTGGATTAGGAGAATGGACCTCAAAGCAAGCAAAGCACAAATCTTACTCCACTCACTGCGTAGTGACCCCCCCCCCCCCTAATATTTTGTTGTTTATAAATAAAGTAAACCCTCCCCCAACATACATTGCTCTGCCAATGTACCTGAACTGTGCCCTGCAGTAACCCTTGCTATTCCAGAGTAAGCCAGAGGTAGTGTAGAATTACCAGTATCCCTCTTACCCTTCAATCAACCTGTATACTGCACAACAGCCTTGATTCAGTCCTCGCACTTTCAATGCTTTGTCCAATGAATCGTAGACAGTCATCCCAGCCCGGACATTGACCACTGTGAATGGAGAGTCCTTGATCATAAGCAGAAAGAGAAGAGGTGGCTGAGAAGTATGAGCTTACCTTGAACTTCTGTTTCAAGATTGTGTAGATGATTGGTGTGTCTTTTATCTCCCGGACCAGTAGCTATATTTCTGGAGCAGTCAAATTACCCTTACCAGTGGGCACTTGTTTTGGTGCCATTGTACCAATCTCTTCGCTCCCACAAACTGGCTGCTACAACCAGGCACAGAGAATGGGAGACAGTAAGGGAGTGCAAACGGAAGTGGTGCTGGCTGAGGGCAACCACAAATACCAACCCCCAAAACTCACCAGGTGTACAAAAGCATACAGTGTCAAAAACCAAGGTTTCTATAAGTGAAGGATAAAACACTGTGAATTACCACCCCATAATGTAAAGAAAAACCGCAAAGGTGCAAGCACAAAGAATGGCGTTTTAAAGGGCCATCAATAAAGGGAATGCAGGTGGGGACGCCTATAGTGCCCTACCCATAATCGAATCATGCGGCCCAAATCATTAGATCAGCTGGAGACGTTTAGGGATTTTGTGCATAATCGAAATTAGTCCGCCCATCTCAGGCCCGCCTATCCCGTTCCTACATGGGCGTCCATGGCCGAGTATTTAGGCGTCCCTCTCCGTTTTTTCCAATCTCATTGGTACAATGGCGCCACGACAGCCCCTAACCCGGAAGGGGAATTTCAGTGATGGTGAGGTGGAGCTACTGGTGCAGGAGATCGAGAGAAGACACAGCAATCTCTTCACTCCCACAGGCCAGAGGCTCGCTGCCACTACAAAGCAGTGGGAATGGGAGGCGGTAAGGGACCGGCTGAATGCAGTCTTTCATTGTGGGCGAGACGTGGAAGACTGTAAACACAAGTGGCGCAAGCTGAAGTGGGATGTGAGGAGGAACCCCCCAGCAGATGACATCGGTAACCTCACCCCCTTGGAGCGCAGGATTCACGGCCTCTTACCCCAGGAGGGGATCCATGGGATCGGGGCCCTTGACACCTCAAGACAGCTCAGGTAGGTTGACCATTATGAAGGTGGGGTATCTGTTGTGCTGCACTACACGGTGTTACACAAGTTGGGGACAGGAGGAGGGAGGTGGGGGTTGGAGTTTCAGCAATGTGTGTCTCTGTGTTGAAATGTAGACTAAAAGGCCACCTTTATGATGCTGCCTTTAACTCCTAACCACTACTCACTTGCTCAGTACCCTTACTCACTATCCGCACCTTAGTCATTCCCTTACCTCTTACTTATCCTGTCTGTCTGTCTTTATTAGATTGTAAGCTCTATTTGATTAGTAGTAGTAGTAGTGTGTGTAGGTTACCAGTGCTTCACAGCTTGGGGACCCTTCCCCACTCCCTCCTCTTTTCCCATCGTCAAACTCTGCATATTTCCTTCCCACACCTCTGTGCTGTAGCCACTGTGGCCCACTTGCATTAAAGTAAAGGAGCAAGCAACCTGGGTCATAAAGCAGTTCTAGGCAGTCTAGCAAGTCAGTGGTAAAAGAAGACATGCACATATGTCCTTCACTTAAACAAATATACAACAAAAAGCTTGTCCAGAATTTGTGAGCGGTGTCATTCTCTTGACTCTCTGTCCACCACCTCTACCCAGCTGCCTGTGGGGCTCTCTTTCACATCGGTGCCAATCCCATTCCTCCTCACCATCTCTTTGCTGGGTCATCAAGTGTGTGGCAATGTATATGAATGCTGAAAAACAAAAGAAGGTTATTTACACCAACACACTTCCACCCGTTTTGCTATACAGGTGATGACTCTGATGAGGCTGTCCCTAGTGGCCTCCAGTCCCGGCAATACACTACAGCAGCAGTAGAGGCTCTACCTCCACCACCTGCAGAAGCAGCAGTAGAGGATGTACCTGCACCACCTGTAGCCTTCGCTGATGAAGATGCAGAAAGGGAGCCACCTCATCGGCAGAGGCCATCCACCCAGAGGAGGCAACTACTGCTTATGGCCACTGAATTGCTGTGGCACATTGTGCACATGCACGAGTACCGGCAGCAGAAATTACAGCTGTAGCGGGAAGCCCTCCAGGCTCAGAGGGAGGCACACCAGGAGGCACTCCAGGCTCAGAGGGAGGCACACCAGGAGGCACTCCAGGCTCAGAGGGAAGCACACCAGGAAGCGGTACAGGCCCAACATGCTATACTCCAGCAACTCCAACGGCTGAAGCATAGCTTCGAGGGCCTGCACTGTCACCTCACACCACCAACTCCAACCCTGATGCAGCACCAAGAACTGGCGTCCACTTCCTCCAGTGCACAGGAACCACCGGCTAAGAGGAGGACCTTGAGATTGTCCACCTCCCCAGCCACTGGTGCAGCACCCACCCCACCAGCTCCCAGGGCTGTGCCAACACGGTAAGCGGGATAAGCACCGCAGGGGGGCACCGACCTCTGGAGGGCGCCGCCGCGCCATGCTTACCCTCGCCGCTTACCTCAGCTCCCGGACCCTGACAGCAGCCCTTTTATTTAAATTTACTTCAGACATCACAGCAGCTGAGCAGCGTCAGTGAAAGTGATGCCGATGTCTCCAGCCTTCCCTTCGCACTTGTTCGTTCCCTCAGTGTCCCCCCCTCACAAGGAAATGACGTCAGAAGAAGGCGGGATACTGAGGGAACGAACGAGCGGGAAGGGAAGGCTGGAGACGTCGGCAACGCTTTCACTGACGCTGCACAGCTGCCGCCACGATGGAGGTAAATTAAAATTAAATACAAGAAACCAAACTCAGAGGGCGGGCAGGTGGACATGGGAGGGCAGGGGAGAGAGGAGAATTCCGGATATGGATGCATAATGGATGGATGGAGGAGGGAAGGGCAGAGAGGAGCATTGATGGACAAGGAAGGACATGGATGGGAGGGCAGGACCCAGGGAGAGGAGAAATTGCTGAAAATGGAGGGGAGGGGAGAGAGGAGAATTGCTGGATATGGATGGAGGAGGGAAGGGCAGAGAGGGACAAGGATGGACATGGATGGGAGGTCAGGGCCCAGGGAGAGAGAGGAGAAATTGCTGGAAATGGAGGGGAGAGAGGAGAATTGCTGGATATGGATGGAGGAGGGAAGGGCAGAGAGGGACATGGATGGACATGGATGGGAGGCCAGGGCCCAGGGAGAGAGGAGAAATTGCTGGACATGGAGTGGAGGGGAGAGAGGAGAATTGCTGGATATGGATGGAGGGAAGGGAAGGGCAGAGAGGGACAAGGATGGACATGGATGGACTTGGATGGAGGGGAAGGGAGAGAGAAGAAATGCTGGGCATGGATGAAGGGGAGGGAAGAGAGAGGAAGGAGATGAGATGAGGGAAAAGGGAGAAAACCTGCACATGGATGGAGAAAATAGGCAGAAGCTGGATCCACTGGACAGTCTGCAGAGGACCCAGCTTTTACTTACGGATGTAAGGCAAGAAATGAAGAAGAAAGGAGGAAAGTAAAGAAATAAATGGAAAGGAAGCCCTGGAAACAGAGTTAAGAGGACAGATAGCAGCAGAATCAGGTACTAGGCCAGCATGATCAAGTCACCAGACAACAAAGGTAGAAAAAAATCATTTTATTTTCATTTTAGTGTTTGGAATATGTCCACTTTGAGAATTTACATCTGCTATCTTATTTTGCAATGTATAGCAATTTGTTTCTAAGAATATTGCTGACAATTCCTGTCAGTGTAGCAAGTGGTGAGCGATCATTTTCATGGTTAAAAATCATAAAAAATTATTTGCGATCAAGTGTTTCGCAAGAAAGGCTTGTAAGCCTTGCCATGATTGCTATTGAGAATGATATATGTGCCCAGTTAGATATCAAAGATTTAATTACTAATTTCGTGGACATGAAAGCACAAAAAGCTAAGTGGTTGTAAACCCTCTATTTCTCCGAGGACAAGCAGGCTGCTTGTTCTCACTGATGGGTGACGTCCACGGCAGCCCCTCCAATCGGAAACTTCACTAGCAAAGGCCTTTGCTAGTCCTCGCGCGCCCATGTGCACCACGCATGCGCGGCCGTCTTCCCGCCCGAACCGGCTCGTGTTCGTCAGTCTTCTTTTGTCCGCGCTCGGTACGGTCGTGTTTGCGCCGTTCGTGCCCCTTAAGTTGACTTAAGTTGACCCTCGCGCGTCTTTTGACTTTTCGCTACTAAAACAAGGGATTTCGGAGAAGGGCCTTTCGGTCTTTTTCCCCTTCCCGTATTTCCAGTTTTTGCCCCGTTAAGTTTTCTTTCGTTTTCGGGGTAGGCCCTTTTGAGGCCTCGGGTCGAGTTTTTTCTCCCCCTCTTTTTGGTGCCTTACCGCAATTATGAGTTTTGCTTTCGCCGGCGTGATTTTTCCGCCCATGTCATCGAAGTCTCCCAGCGGCTTCAAGAAGTGCACCCAGTGCGCCCGGGTAATCTTGCTCACTGATAGGCACGCGTCGTGTCTTCAGTGTCTGGGGGCTGGGCACCGCCCGCAGGCCTATAGTCTTTGTGCCCTTTTACAAAAAAGGACTCAGGTAGCGAGATTGGCCCAGTGGAACGTATTGTTCTCGGGCTCTTCGTCGGCATCGGCACCGGAAGTATCGAGTGCATCGACGTCGACAGCGTCAAGACCTCCGCCCTCGGCCGCGACTGTATCGATTGCATCGAGGCATCGACCCTCTGCATCGTCGGGGCCGAGACATCGGAAGGCTGCGTCGGCGTCGGTGGTACCGGGACCTCCACTAGTGCTGATGTCGTCGGACGGTGGTGCTTCGACTGGAGTGCAAGTCCATTCCCCTGCTGGTGGCGGTGAGCCTTCGGGTGGGTTTCCCCCTACCCTGAGGGCTCCTGCGGTACAGCCCCCCGAGACCGACCTTCTTCGGCCTCGGCCCCGAGGAAGCGACGGCTGGATTCTACGTCCTCCTCGTCGGTACCGGGAAGCTCCGGTGACATGTTTCGTTTGAAAAAGTCAAAGAAGCATCGACACCGGTCTCCTTCCCGCGTCGGTACCGAGAGCTCTGGGTCGCCGAGGGAGTCGACACCCAGTAAGCATCGGCACCGGGAGGACCGCTCACCCTCTGTTCAGGAGGTGTCGATGCGCTCCACCTTGAACAGCCCGGAACAGCCTCCACGCCCGGAACAGACTCTGACTTCGACACCTGCATCGGCTTCCATGTCTTTCTCCACAGCCGCCCTGCACGAGAGTCTCCGGGCCATTCTCCCAGAGATCCTGGGAGAGCTGTTGCGCCCTTCCCCTCCGGTACCGGGGGTGCTTGCGCCACCGGTACCGTCGAGTGAGGCGCCGGCTGGCCCCTTGCCCGGGGTGAGGTCTCCGACATCGATGCCGCTTGCGGTACCGACTGCTGTCGCCTCCCAGGAAGGCTCCCTGACGACGTCGGCGGAGGGAGCTTCGCCGGTGCGGGCGAGGGAGTCTTCCTCTCGACGCTCACACCGTGGCCGTGTTTCCACGGAGTCGAGCCGGGCACGGCTTCAGACACAGGTTCGTGAACTTGTGTCTGATACCGATGGTGAGGCCTCGTGGGAGGAGGAGGAGGACATCAGATATTTCTCTGACAAGGAGTCTGATGGCCTTCCTTCTGATCCCACTCCCTCCCCTGAAAGGCAGCTTTCTCCTCCTGAGAGTCTGTCTTTTGCGGCCTTTGTCCGGGAGATGTCTACGGCCATCCCCTTCCCGGTGGTTGTGGAGGACGAGCCCAGGGCTGAAATGTTTGAGCTCCTGGACTATCCTTCTCCACCTAAGGAAGCGTCCACAGTACCCATGCATCATGTCCTGAAAAAGACATTGCTGGCGAACTGGACCAAGCCTCTAAGTAATCCCCACATTCCCAAGAAGATCGAGTCCCAGTACCGAATCCATGGGGACCCAGAGCTGATGCGCACTCAGTTGCCTCACGACTCTGGAGTTGTGGTTTTGGCCCTAAAGAAGGCTAAGAGTCTAGGGAGCATGCTTCGGCGCCCCCGGGCAAGGACTCTAGAACCTTAGACTCCTTTGGGAGGAAGGCCTACCATTCTTCTATGCTTGTGGCCAAAATCCAGTCTTACCAGCTCTACACGAGCATACACATGCGGAATAATGTGCGGCAGTTGGCGGGCTTGGTGGACAAGCTCCCTCCTGAGCAAGCCAAGCCATTTCAGGAGGTGGTCAGGCAGCTGAAGGCGTGCAGAAAATTCCTGGCCAGAGGGGTGTATGACACTTTTGATGTTGCGTCCAGGGCCGCTGCTCAAGGTGTGGTGATGCGCAGACTCTCAAGGCTGCGTGCCTCTGACCTGGAGAATAGGATCCAGCAGCGGATTGCGGACTCGCCTTGCCGTGCGGACAATATTTTTGGAGAGAAGGTCGAACAGGTGGTAGAGCAGCTTCACCAGCGGGATACCGCTTTCGACAAGTTCTCCCGCCGGCAGCCAGCTTCTACCTCCACAGGTAGACGTTTTTATGGGGGAAGGAAGACTGTTCCCTACTCTTCTGGTAAGCGTAGGTACAATCCTCCTTCTCGACAGCCTGCGGCCCAGGCTAAGCCCCAGCGCGCTCGCTCTCGTCAGCAGCGTGCGCCTCAGCAAAGCCCCTCGGCTCCCCAGCAAAAGCAAGGGACGAGCTTTTGACTGGCTCCAGCAGAGCATAGCTGACATCAATGTGTCAGTGCCGGGCGATCTGCCGGTCGGGGGGAGGTTGAAAGTTTTTCACCAAAGGTGGCCTCTCATAACCTCCGACCAGTGGGTTCTCCAAATAGTCCGGCAAGGATACACCCTCAATTTGGTTTCCAAACCTCCAAATTGCCCACCGGGAGCTCAATCCTACAGCTTCCAGCATAAGCAGGTACTTGCAGAGGAACTCTCCGCCCTTCTCAGCGCCAATGCGGTCGAGCCCGTGCCATCTGGGCAAGAAGGGCTGGGATTCTATTCCAGGTACTTCCTTGTGGAAAAGAAAACAGGGGGGATGCGTCCCATCCTAGACCTAAGGGCCCTGAACAAATATCTGGTCAAAGAAAAGTTCAGGATGCTTTCCCTGGGCACCCTTCTTCCCATGATTCAGGAAAATGACTGGCTATGCTCTCTGGACTTGAAGGACGCCTACACGCACATCCCGATACTGCCAGCTCACAGACAGTATCTGCGATTTCAGCTAGGCACACGTCACTTCCAGTACTGTGTGCTACCCTTTGGGCTCGCCTCTGCGCCCAGAGTTTTCACGAAGTGCTTGGCTGTAGTAGCAGCGGCGCTTCGCAGGCTGGGAGTGCACGTGTTCCCCTATCTCGACGATTGGCTGGTGAAGAACACATCCGAGGCAGGAGCTCTACAGTCCATGCAGATGACTATTCGCCTTCTGGAGCTACTGGGGTTTGTGATAAATTATCCAAAGTCCCATCTTCTCCCAGTGCAGAGACTCGAATTCATAGGAGCTCTGCTGGATTCTCGGACGGCTCGTGCCTATCTCCCAGAGGCGAGAGCCAACAACTTGTTGTCCCTCGTCTCGCGGGTGCGAGCATCCCAGCAGATCACAGCTCGGCAGATGTTGAGATTGCTGGGCCACATGGCCTCCACAGTTCATGTGACTCCCATGGCCCGCCTTCACATGCGATCTGCTCAATGGACCCTAGCTTCCCAGTGGTTTCAGACTGCTGGGGATCTAGAAGACGTGATCCACCTGTCCACGAGTTTTCTCAAATCCCTGTATTGGTGGACGATTTGGTCCAATTTGACCCTGGGATGTCCTTTCCAAATTCCTCAGCCACAAAAAGTGCTGACTACGAATGCGTCTCTCCTGGGGTGGGGAGCTCATGTCGATGGACTTCACACCCAAGGAAGCTGGTCCCTCCAGGAACGCGATCTGCAGATCAATCTCCTGGAGTTACGAGCGGTCTGGAACACTCTGAAGGCTTTCAGAGATCGGTTGTCCCACCAAATTATCCAAATTCAGACAGACAACCAGGTTGCCATGTATTACATCAACAAGCAGGGGGGCACCGGATCTCGCCCCCTGTGTCAGGAAGCCGTCAGCATGTGGCTTTGGGCTCGCCGTCAGGGCATGGTGCTCCAAGCCACATACCTGGCAGGCGTAAACAACAGTCTGGCCGACAGACTGAGCAGGATTATGCAACCTCACGAGTGGTCGCTCAACTCCCGAGTAGTGCGACAGATCTTCCAGGTGTGGGGCACCCCCTTGGTAGATCTCTTTGTATCTCGAGCCAACCACAAGGTCCCTCAGTTCTGTTCCAGGCTTCAGGCCAACGGCAGACTGGCACCGGATGCCATCCTCCTGGACTGGGGGGAGGGTCTCCTGTATGCTTATCCTCCCATACCTCTGGTCGGGAAGACTTTGTTGAAACTCAAGCAAAACCGAGGCACCATGATTCTGATTGCTCCCTGTTGGCCGCGTCAGATCTGGTTCCCTCTTCTTCTGGAGTTATCCTCCGAAGAACCGTGGAGATTGGAGTGTTTTCCGACCCTCATCACACAGGACGAAGGGGCGCTTCTGCAACCCAACCTCCAGTCTCTGGCTCTCACGGCCTGGATGTTGAGAGCGTAGACTTTGCCTCTTTGGGTCTGTCAGAGGGTGTCTCCCGCATCTTGCTTGCTTCCAGGAAAGATTCCACTAAGAGGAGTTACTTCTTTCTATGGAGGAGGTTTGCCGTCTGGTGTGACAGCAAGGCCCTAGATCCTCGCTCTTGTCCTACACAGACCCTGCTTGAATATCTTCTGCACTTGTCTGAGTCTGGTCTCAAGACCAACTCTGTAAGGGTTCACCTTAGTGCAATCAGTGCATACCATTACCGTGTGAAAGGTAAGCCGATCTCAGGACAGCCTTTAGTTGTTCGCTTCATGAGAGGTTTGCTTTTGTCAGAGCCCCCCGTCAAACCTCCTACAGTATCATGGGATCTCAGTGTCGTTCTCACCCAGCTGATGAAACCTCCTTTTGAGCCACTGAACTCCTGCCATCTGAAGTACTTGACCTGGAAGGTCATTTTCTTGGTGGCAGTTACTTCAGCTCGTAGAGTCAGTGAGCTTCAGGCCCTGGTAGCCCAGGCCCCTTACACCAAATTTCATCATAACAGAGTAGTCCTCCGCACTCACCCTAAGTTCTTGCCAAAGGTTGTGTCGGAGTTCCATCTGAACCAGTCAATTGTCTTGCCAACATTCTTTCCCCGTCCTCATTCCTGCCCTGCTGAACGTCAGCTGCACACATTGGACTGCAAGAGAGCATTGGCCTTCTATCTGGAGCGGACACAGCCCCACAGACAGTCCGCCCAATTGTTTGTTTCTTTTGATCCCAACAGGAGGGGAGTGGCTGTGGGGAAACGCACATTATCCAATTGGCTAGCAGATTGCATTTCCTTCACTTATGCCCAGGCTGGGCTGGCTCTTGAGGGTCATGTCACAGCTCATAATGTTAGAGCCATGGCAGCGTCGGTAGCCCACTTGAAGTCAGCCACTATTGAAGAGATTTGCAAAGCTGCGACGTGGTCATCTGTCCACACATTCACATCTCATTACTGCCTTCAGCAGGATACCCGACGCGACAGTCGGTTCGGGCAGTCAGTGCTTCAGAATCTGTTCGGGGTTTAGGATCCAACTCCACCCCCCTAGGCCCATGTTTTATTCTGTTCCAGGCTACACTCTCAGTTAGTTGGATAAATTGTTAGGTCAATCTCAGTTATGTCCTCGCCGTTGCGAGGCCCAATTGACCATGTTTGTTATTTTGAGTGAGCCTGGGGGCTAGGGATACCCCATCAGAGAGAACAAGTAGCCTGCTTGTCCTCGGAGAAAGCGAATGCTACATACCTGTAGAAGGTATTCTCCGAGGACAGCAGGCTGATTGTTCTCACAAATCCGCCTGCCTCCCCTTTGGAGTTGTGTCTTCCCTTGTCTTTGTCTTGCTACATATGGGACTGATGAACACGAGCCAGTTCGGGCGGGAAGACGGCCGCGCATGCGTGGTGCGCATGGGCGCGCGAGGACTAGCAAAGGCCTTTGCTAGTGAAGTTTCCGATTGGAGGGGCTGCTGTGGACGTCACCCATCAGTGAGAACAATCAGCCTGCTGTCCTCGGAGAATACCTTCTACAGGTATGTAGCATTCGCTTTGTTCAGCAATCCCACAAAGATGCACTCCATCTTTCAGCTCCTATTTCCTTTGCATCTTGTGCCACAAGGGGGGGGGGGGCGCCAACTGATAGTCTGCAGGGGGGCACCAGAGACCCTAGGCACAGCCCTGCCAGATCCCGTTCTGGGTCCTGTGCACAGGTTGCAGCCCACAAGGTGGCCGGACTTCCACAGGGCAGCCAAGGCAGCAGGCCGCTGTGTGGATACAGAGGAGGACAGTGGGAGCAGCACATCAGAGGAGTGTGAACAGACTTCCCCTGCAGCACCAGCTGCAAAGGAACACGGTGGGAGGGGTAGGAGGGGATGGGGGGAGGGAACGTGGAAAGTGATGGGACATGCTGGAGGGGGGGAGGGGGGGTGGTGGTGGTGTTGTTCTGTAAATACTTATGTGATAGAAAATGAACAGAGCAGATCGTTAACAAGCAAAAAAAGAAGTTTATTATTGGAAAACAAATTGCACAATATGTATACACACAAACAGCCCGACACAGGCCGTGTTTCGCCCAACAGGGTTGCTTCAGGGGCTATAAGAAAATAAAAATAATAAAACAACATATATATGTTATATTATCAAACCACATATATACGTGACATATATATCCATATTATACATAAAGGAACATATTAATAATTAAAAAAATAAAAAAATATAGATAAAATAAGTTAAAATACACCAGAGTCCCATCTACCACTAGGTGGCAAAACGTACAGAACAGCTATGCCCTATAATGAAATCTATAATGACATGACTGATAAATATAAATAATATAATAAAATAATATAATGGCTCATATATATGAAAAAATATGTCTAAATCATAATGACTCATATATAAGATAACTCGATTATAGTGACGTATATACAAAAGATCATATCTAAAAAAGATTCATATATAATAAATAATAAAACATGTATAATCCACCATAGACAAAGGCACCCACCTATACGATAGTCCTTCGTTATCAAATGTAAGGACAAATACGAAAAGTCCTACCTATGGACTGAAAAAAAAACCCAAAATAGGACGTAAATATGTAATACATAAAAAAATATTGAAAAAGGTTTTTTAATAAGAATATTTCTTATATAATAAAAAAAAAAATTTTATTTAGGAAAAAAATTTTAAGAAAATTTTGACTCACATATAGAGAAGACCTCTTTAATCTGAAAAAAACAGCTGGATCAGAGATGCCAAAACATAAACTGCTGACCTGAAAACACAACAAAAATATATATGGACCTCAATAGACAATGGAATTGTAGACCAAATGTCATTTTGTGTTCTTCTTGAAACATCTTACGCTTGTGGTCCATAGAGGCATAAACCAGAACCCTACATGTACTTAAAAAAATTTCATAATATCATAGCATTGACCTACTAAAATAGAAGGATGATAATAGAAATATCATTTTATATTACTCTTATTAGAATAACTGATAATATCTTTTTGTATTCCTCTTAAAAGGTCTAAGTGCTTTAGCCAATACCAAGCTCCCTAAAACAAACAAAATGCCACGACGTAAAAACTACCTACTTGAAAACAATACTACAGTCTTATATCTCCGACATTGCTAAAAAACATAACGTGCTTAGACTAATGCCAAGCTTCCTAAAACAACAGTCATTGTACCACAACGTAAAATCCACTTACTTGGAGTCAATACTTCAGTCACATATCTCCGAAATCGCTGAAAAAAACGTAATGACAAACACAGGAAGCTTTAAAGGGGAACCAAGGGGTCAAAGGTAAAGGGTCGTAACTCAAACCAAAACTAAAAGTGCCATGGTACCATATGTTGTTCAAAAATAACGGTCCGGTAACCTAAAGAACTAAAAAATGATAGGAACTTAAAATATAATGATGTGAAAAAATACAATAATGAAAAAATGATGACGTCATAGTGCTCGTAACATTCTCATATACATAAAAAACGCCGACAGAACCACTAAGTAAGTGGAAAATTATGTATAGGTTTGAATATATTCTTTACCCTCTTCTTTTCAATTTGTTGAATCTTCCCAGACAAAGAGGGGTAGTAATCCGGCGAAACGAAGCTAGAAAGGTCATAGGGCAAGGATGCTACTATTCCAAACTAACATCTAAAGAAGATCAACGATGATATCCTAATTATTTGGCTCATCCTTATTTTAGGAGCCCGTGGGGTGAGATATGTAATTCATGGACTTTGAACAATTCAAATTAGAAAAACAAAAAAACAAAGGATAGGTCAAGGGGCAAAGACGCCACTGATAAAATATCGCGAAGAAATCCAACAATGGATAAACAGGTAGCTCTAAAACGAGACCTAGTCTACAGATGACATGTCAAGGACGGGCAAGATCACCTTAGAGAAACAATATATGGAATACTAGATATTATTAACTCAGATGACGTCACGTGATAACGTGAATTTGAAAAACGTGATTATGTGATTTTGAATGCCAAATTATATATGAATCTTTTGTATATAAGTCACTATAAATCGAGTTATCTTATTTATGAGTCATTATGATTTAGACATATTTTTTCATATATATGAGCCATTATATTATTTTATTATATTATTTATATTTATCAGTCATGTCATTATAGATTTCATTATAGGGCATAGCTGTTCTGTACATTTTGCCAACTAGTGGTAGATGGGACTCTGGTGTATTTTAACTTATTTTATCTATATTTTTTATTTTTTTATTATTAATATGTTCCTTTATGTATAATATGGATATATATGTCATGTATATATGTGGTTTGATAATATAACATATATATGTTGTTTTATTATTTTTATTATTTTCTTATAGCCCCTGAAGCAGCCCTGTTGGGCGAAACACGGCCTGTGTCGGGCTGTTTGTGTGTATACATATTGTGCAATTTGTTTTCCAATAATAAACTTCTTTTTTTGCTTGTTAACGATCTGCTCTGTTCATTTTCCATCTTGGAGTTTGCAGACCGTCTGCCTTAATACTTACGTGATAGAAATAAATGTGCACTTACTCTCACAGAAAACTTGTTTCGATGAGTCTTTGTCTGGCTCTGACCCCCAGCTGGTGAGCAGTGAGCTCTGCTCTGTGGGCAGGAGGTGGAGGGGGCTCCTCATCCGGCTCATCTGGGGCCTGCTCCTCTGGTGGCTGTGGCTCTTCTGAGAGGGCCTGTCCTCTGCGCTGGGCCAAATTGTGTAACATGCAGCAGGCCATGAAGATGTTTGCCACCTTTTGGGGGCTGTAGAGGAGCTCCCCTCCAGACCGGTCCAGACAGCGAAAACGGTTCTTGAGTAGTCCAAACATCTGCTCAATGATCCCAAGGGTGCTGCGATGTCTGGCATTGTATGTCTCTTCTGACCCTGGTTGTGGGTTCACCATGGGGGTCATGAGCCACGTCCTCTGTGGGTAGCCTCTGTCACCTTTGGGGAGAAGCAGAATGAGAAAGATGAGTGTGTGTTGTTTGGAGCAGGTACCTTGTGTTGTTGGTGGTGGGGTTATAGTGGGTTGTGCAGGAGGTATAGTTTGGGCAGATCCATGCTGCACTTACCTAGTAGCCATCCACCAGGGAACTACCCTCGCTCAAACCTCCAGAAGATGCCCGAGTGCTGCAGGATATACGCATCATGAGTGGACCCTGGGTAGCGGGCACACACTGTTCTGTCTTCCGACAGCCTCGCACTAGTTTATAACGTGATCCTAAAATGTGTGTAATGCCTTTACTGTTATTCTCAGTCCCAAGGACTATCATTGCTGCAGTTTCCCCACTGGAAAAATACATGAGCAATGCTCTGTGGGTAATGTAGTTCACAGGCAGTGCAACCACACTTGTTTGGCTGTGTAAGAACTGCTATCACTGGTTGTGAGGCTGCTCAGACCTTCTCTCTCTCCCTCTCTCTCTGCCAAGCTTGGCTCTTTTGTCTTCCTGCTCAGTCTTACTATTCTGTCCACAGAGGTCAGCCAGGTATGACCTTTCCCTCCTATCTCTAGGACTATCCCTTGCTATCCGATAGCAGGCTCTGTCCCCATTGGTCTCTATCTGCTCCTCCCTGTGTGAAGCCCCACCACTTCCTTGTCCTTTCAGCCATGAGGGGCTTCTTCCTCCATTACAGCCAGGGACATGGAGTCAACACCATCTCGCTCCAGACAACTCTGTCCAGCTCAAACTCCCTGTAACAAACCTGGATTTTTTTATCCTGTAAATATCTTCTTCCAAATGAGATATTGCACATTGCAGTCACCCAGCTTTGGACTATTTCTACCTGTTCAACTACTTTCCCCTCCCCCTGCAATACAACTACCTCTCTTCAGATCTCCACCTCCCACAGCCTCCAGATTAAGAAGTCTCTGTATCCTGAACATCTATCTGTGAGTAAATTATCTGTGATTTATTCAATAAAAGAGACTTTATAAAATAATAGAGACTTCAGGTGATTGCTGCGCCAGGGTTATTCTCCATGATATTGGGGCTTCTTATTACCAAGCCCCAAGTGTCATGACAGTACAAAATCCAGCATTATAACTGAATAGCTGTGAGGAAAGTTTGGAGCAGGACAACTGTGCCTTTAAGAGAACAGAAGGGTCAGGTGTGTGGAAAAGAAAAGGAAAATCAGTAACTGCGCATTGTCTGGATGTTAATTGATCTGCATTCTAGTGAAGCCATAAGGAAAGCAATGTTGGATGATCTGTTAAAGTTAAAATGCATTTACTAGATAAGTGGAGCTTGTGAAAGAAGCAGAAAATCGTGGAGGTTTAAACTGAATCCAGTGTCTGCCTGCATTCTTGATAGTGATTAATTTAAATACCCTCTCCTGCACAGAAGGGACCCCTTCTCATCTGGCTGTCCAGTAAGCAAAGTAAAAAACCAGAATTAAAACAGCCATCTGCACTGTGTTTAAGAAATCAGTGACTCTGCTGGCACTGCCTATGTTAATTGAAATGCATTTAAGTGAACTTGCAGCTAAAGAAAGCAACATTGGACTGTTTAAAGTTTAAAAGCATGTATCAGAAGAGCTTAGTTGTGAAGAAGCAGTGTCGGTCTGTCCCATCTATCAGAAAGGCTAAGTTGTGAAAAGGCAGAAAAGATTTGCAGAGTTTTCAAAACCAAAGCTTTGAAAAGAATGTGCAGCTAGCTCTTTGTTTGAATATCACACCTCTGTGATCACTGAAGACACTTGGAAGGTCCCCCTCCCCTCTCCCTCCAGCCTCAGAAATCTGACCCCAGAAGGTCTTTGGGCAAGAAGGGCGGGACGCAATCTGTTGCTAGGTTACTGCTTGAAGCGACAGCCCTGACTCAGAGCTACTCTCTCCAGTCCCCCCTCCCTCCTCCTCTGCCCAGTAACATAACAGTGAAACTTGATCCAGTTGATTTCAGCACCTTGAGAAGCAAACTGCTCCCTAACCCAGCACAGAGAGAGAAGCCACCAGGGAAGGATGGCAGAACTTAATGCCTTACAGACAAGATCAGATGAAGTGTCCCCTGCACCAGGTGCACAGAAATGGCCAGAGGGCATCGCATTGTTCAAGAGCAGAAGAACTTGCCAGGTAACCCAGAAACTCCTGGAACTTTATCAAGCAAAGCAAGAAAAGTACAGCGAGAAACTAAGCCGTTCCAGCCAATCGACAGCCAGGTCGGCGGCCCTTCAGGCGCGGGTTATGGCACAGGTGGCCAAGGCTCAGTATCCTTACATTGCACAAGAAGCCGCCCTGAGGCTAAAACTGGTTGCGCTGGATGCTGAGGAAGCCCGCAGAAAGGCCAAGATGGAGGTTGGAGAAGCGCGCATAAGGGCGGAGATGGAGGCTGAGACTGTGCGTGAAAAAGCTGGGCGAGACATTATCACAGAAGTGCTCCAGCATGAGAAAAAACTAGCTTCACTAGAGGCAAAGGCCAAGGCTCTCGAAGCTGCTGCAGATCAGAATGACAGAAAGAAACGACTTAACCGCCTTGTCTCTGAAGATCCTGCGCTAAGAACCAAAGCTCATGCGATGGCACACACCCCATCACCTACTAGCACATTAAAGCAATTTGAGTCAGAAGAACCCTCATATACCGAGGAACCTGATCTACTTTCATCAGAGTTTAACGCACCCAAGATGAATGAGCCTAAAGCAGAGCACACTACAGAGGCAAGCTCGTACGACAGTGACTCACACACAAGCATGCACACGGATGCACTACCACTAGCACTCGCTCCAGAAAGAGGCGCTAACAGAGACGCTCCATCTCAGCAACAGAGTCTGAGCCTTCACACAGACTGGAGGCAGGAGAGACACGAGCAAGAATGCTCACCACAGAATCTGAGCCCTCGCGCAGGGCGGAAGCAAAGGAGGAACGAGCAAGAACGCTCACCACAGAGTCCGAGCCTTCACGCAGACTGGGGGCAGGAGAGACACGAGCAAGAACGCTCACCGCAAAGTCTGAGCCCTCGCGCAGGGCAGAAGCAAAGGGGACACGAGCAGGAACGCTCACCGCAGAGTCCGAGCCTTCACGCAGACTGGGGGCAGAAGAGACATGAGCAAGAACACTCACCGCAGAGTCTGAGCCCTCGTACAGGGTGGAAGCAAAAGGGAAATGAGCAAGAACGCTCACCGCAGAGTCTGAGCCCTCGCACAGGGCAGAAGCAAAGGGGAAATGAGCAAGAACGCTCACCACAGAGTCTGAGCCCTCACTTAGGGCTGAAGCGAAAGGGAAACGAGATAGAACGCTCACCACAGAGTCCGAGCCTTCACGCAGACTGGGGGCAGGAGAGACACGAGCAGGAACGCTCACCCGCAGAGTCCGAGCCTTCACGCAGACTGGGGGCAGAAGAGACATGAGCAAGAACGCTCACCGCAGAGTCTGAGCCCTCGCACAGGGCAGAAGCAAAGGGGACATGAGCAGGAACGCTCACCGCAGAGTCCGAGCCTTCACGCAGACTGGGGGCAGGAGAGACACGAGCAAGAACACTCACCGCAGAATCTGAGCACTCTGCACAGGGCAGAAAGCAAAGGGAAATGAGCAGAACGCTCACCACAGAGTCTGAGCCCTCACATAGGGCTGAAGCGAAAGGGAAACGAGCTAGAACGCTCATCGCAAAGTCTAAGCCCTCGCACAGGGCAGAAGCAAGAGAGACCGGAGCAGTCGCTCTCAAGCAGAATATCGGCTGAAACTCCCTTGGTCTAAACCAGAGGTGAGCTGGACAGCCACACTCCGCATCAAGTGTCGGAAAGGCGCAAGCCAACCAACTGGCAGTGACGTCAGCGGCTCGACTTAAAGCCACAGCAAGAGATGAGCCAGCAGAGTGTCTGACCAGCAAAGATCTGGGGAGCGCAGAGCTTACCCGGTCCAATGACCGCCCTGAGCGGCACAGGACGGAGAAATCCGATTCCGAGGATGCCATAGCAAGTATGAAGCTTACTCCTAAGCAAGAGAAGCACACGATGCTGCAACGGGCTGAGAAAGGAAACAGCCACACGGTAGAAGAATTGAATTCAGATCATCCTGCCAAAAATGGCAGAGTACCTATCAAGGGTACAGAACATGGCACGACAGAGCGTCTATGCCGTACACCAGATGATGCCGAACCGAGTTCTAACCCCGCATCGAATCATGGCGGGAGACGGGAGGAGGAGAAGGCACCAACATTCCAAGCCCTCCGAGATGCACGAAGGTGTGTGAAGGAAACTGCGAAGGTAGATGCCGCACCAAGACATGCTTGACCGAAGTGCACCTTAAAGGACGACGTGACGAAGCAGCCAAACGTACGTTGTCATAAATGAAGCAGAGCAACAGGCCTCTTGCAAGATCAGAGCGCCATGACCTGTTCGACATCCACCAAAACTACGCCCAAGACAGCATCAAACACTTGTGCAAAGGCCGTACAGACGGCAAGGCAAGCAGCAAGCGGTTACGCGATAGAGGCTATGAATGGCGACACCATGCCACAGTCACTCACAAAGTTTGAACGTGACCAGATACCAAATGACAAGGGTGAGAGTCCCATGCTACAGGCTACCCGGAATCACCCTTACCTGAGGCCCACCACCGACCAGCTTGCATACTTGGAAGCCAGATGCTAAGATCTCGCCTTTGCCAGACAGAGATGCACCAGAACCCCTGGGTATCCATGAATCAGGCAAGAGCCCATGCAGTGCTCCCTATGCACACCCACTCAACTTGGGTGGGACACGGCAGGCGATGCCGCCTCAAGCGAACAAGAAAGTCAAATGTCAAGGTACTTCACACCAATGTCCTAGACAGTGAGTGTTCTTCCTTGTTTCGAGCCATGTACCAACCACTTACCACCAAAGAAGCTCCCACCCAGAAGGAACAGAGCATTGTCCCAACGCTCTACAAAACAGTCTCTCCAGCAGATCTAGGAGAACACCTGGGAAGCTCAGTGTTCCAGAACACCAAAGATGGAGACGAACCAGCCTTCTCCATAAAAGATAAAGAGTTCCTGAGCATGATGAACAAAGAGTTCAGTAAAGATGAGTCATTCCCTTCAGTAGACCATGCCAGAGACCTGAAAGATCTAGACTTGGGTGTGGACACACCCTCGTTTCAACGCCGCCTTGGCCTAAACTGGGAATTCACCCTTTGGGTCTCCACCCAGCTGCACCAGCGCACCCAACGAAGCATCCTGTCTACAGTGAATGGCCCGTATGACCCACCGCCAAGATTTCGCTTCCTGGACCACCCGAAAAAGCACAAGCACAGAGAGTCGCCATCCTCCCATGAAGACCAAGGACTCAAAGACTCTCTCTCTCTTTTGTGTTGTCTAGTGTTGTTGTTGTCTGTCTCTCGTTTCAGCTCCTGTGTGATGAAGAAGATGACCCTTCAGCCAGTACCACAACTGTGGTCGTGATCCCCCTCTGGTCCACACCTTGTCCTGAGGGTCAGCTGCTGTGCTGGCTACTGTCTGCGTGTTTCCCTCCTGTGTGTGTCAAGCCTCACTTTGGGTTCTGTGTATTTCCTGCCTCTGTCCTGTTTATAAGGAAGCGTAGCACTTCTACCTCGTTCATAGTCTGTGTGCCTATGGGCACTTCTGCCTCTGCTCTTCTCAGTCTGTTTGCGTGCTGGGTTCAACCTTCAGCCATAGTTCTGTTGTTTGTCTGTGTAGGTCAGATTTGTGTCCTGCCTAGTCGGCCTTGCTTGTTCTAGTTCTCCTCTACCTTAGCTCCAGCCTTAGTCTGTTGTCTGTCTCTAGGTCGGTTTTGTGTCCTGCCTAGCCTGCCTTGTTTGTTCTAGTCCCTCTCTGCCTTAGCTTCAGCCTTAGTCCTGTTGTTTGTCTGTGAGGGCTAGCTTTGTATCCTGCTTGTGTCTATCCTGGTTGTCTTCAGCTCCAGTCCCCTGCCTGCTCGTCTCTGCTTTGTTTGCTTTCAGCTCCCGTTCCTGCCAAGTTTGTTCCAGCATCCTGAATCCTGTTCCCGTCCAGCTTGTTTGAGCATCCTGAACCTGGTTCCAGCATCTTGAATCCTGTTCCTGCTAAGCGAAGCCCGTCCTAGCAACTGGTTCCAGCCAAACCAAGCTTGTTAGTCCAGTCCTGCTCGGGAGGTTTGCCTCCTGCTGCCGTTCGACGACAATAGGTCAAGAACTCACGTTGTTCCAGAGTTCGCGACTGTTTGTTTGAAGTCTGGGATCGTGACAGCCGATGGACAGCCTGAATGTCAATAATGGACCTTGCATGCGATTAATTTGATAAAGTGTGATAATAAGGATAGTGGTATCTACCGATACCAGGCGGGGAGTGTTCTGTCCTCCGACAGCCTCGCACTAGTTTATAACGTGATCCTAAAATGTGTGTAATGCCTTTACTGTTATTCTCAGTCCCAAGGACTATCATTGCTGCAGTTTCCCCACTGGAAAAAATACATGAGCAATGCTCTGTGGGTATGTAGTTCACAGGCAGTGCAACCACACTTGTTTGGCTGTGTAAGAAACTGCTATCACTGGTTGTGAGGCTGCTCAGACCTTCTCTCTCTCCCTCTCTCTCTGCCAAGCTTGGCTCTTTTGTCTTCCTGCTCAGTCTTACTATTCTGTCCACAGAGGTCAGCCAGGTATGACCTTTCCCTCCTATCTCTAGGACTACCCCTTGCTATCCGATAGCAGGCTCTGTCCCCATTGGTCTCTATCTGCTCCTCCCTGTGTGAAGCCCCACCACTTCCTTGTCCTTTCAGCCACGAGGGGCTTCTTCCTCCATTACAGCCAGGGACATGGAGGTCAACACCATCTTGCTCCAGACAGCTCTGTCCGGCTCAAACTCCCTGTAACGAACCTGGATTTTTTACCTGTAAATATCTTCTTCCAAATGAGATATTGCACATTGCAGTCACCCAGCTTTGGACTATTTCTACCTGTTCAACTACTTTCCCCTCCCCCTGCAATACAACTACCTCTCTTCAGATCTCCACCTCCCACAGCCTCCAGATTAAGAAGTCTCTGTATCCTGAACATCTATCTGTGAGTAAATTATCTGTGATTTATTCAATAAAAGAGACTTTATAAAATAATAGAGACTTCAGGTGATTGCTGCGCCAGGGTTATGCTCCATGATATTGGGGCTTCTTATTACCAAGCCCCAAGAGTCATGACACACACATCTATGATCTCATCCTGAGCATCACACACCACTTGCATATTCATGGAGTGAAATGCTTTGCGGTTTCTGTAAGTGGCCTCTCGTGCCCGGGGGGGGGGGGGGGGGGGTCTCAGTGCAACATGTGTGCAGTCTATCACACCTATGATTGAGGGGAAGTGAGCTACAGCATAGAAGGCAGCCATGTTGTTCTGCAGGGCCTGGGGGTGCTGGGGAAGGTGATGTATTGAGAGGTGTGGGTAAGGAAAGCAGCAAGGAACTGGGTGAGACAGTTTGAAATAGAAGCCTGGGTGAGACCTGTGTTAATAGCTAGTACAGACTGGAATCTCCCAATGGCCAGAACAGAGAGAGAGGCAGTGACTTTGAGGTGGACAGGGATGGGGGTTATTCCTACAGATCCTGGGCTGAAGGAGGGGTTGCAGCTGCTCACAAAGCTGCTGAATGGTCGCCCTATCGAAACGGTACCTTGTGAGACACTGCTGGTCAGTGAGGTCTAGGAAAGTGGTGCAAGCCCTGAACACTCGGGGCCGAGAGTACCTCCTGCGATGTGTGTCCTCTTCTTCCACCATGCAAGCCACCAGTGAATTTAGTACCTTCATTTCCCCACCAGTGCTCAGCTCTCCCTACCGACTTCACGTGAAACAATGACAACAAACAGAACCTCACTCCAGCCACCGACAAACACGCAGCAATTGCAAGCACTCTCACTGACCCACACACAGCTGCAGCACTACAGAGGTAAGGGAATACAAATAGTAACTTGGGAACAGTGAATGGAGAGGGATAGGGGGAGGGGATGGGGGAGATAGAGAAAGGAGTAGTGGTATCTGGGTTTGGGGGCTAGAAGGGGTAGGGAAAGGTCAAAAGGTAAAACACAGAAGACGCAGGTGAGGGTGAAAACGTTTGGACTAGGGCACACAGACAAAGGTAACAGGTACTCAACAAACTCTCAGCTTTCTCTCCAAACAACAATTCAGCTCTCCCAACAACGATCTCGCCACTCTCCAACTCCGTACAATCGCTAATGGGTCTAAAGACGATTTCGCCCTTACTCTGGTCGCTTTTATTTCAGGTCCAAATATTAACGCCCATGTCCCCGCCCATGCCAAACCTCTCAAAGCGCTTCAGAAAGTCCACATGGGAGAGAAACTATTTGCATGTATAGAGTCTGGTAAAAGCTTTGATCAGAAGGTAAACCTCACAATGCACCAGAGAATACACACAGGAGTGAAACCATTTATATGTCCTGAGTGTGGTAAAAGCTTTGGTTGGAAAGAAAGCCTCACATGGTATCAGAGAATCCACACAGGGATGAAACCATTTACATGCACTGAGAAGGTAAAAGCTTCAGTTGCATTGGGACAGGTAATTAGAGAATGTACACTCTTGCTAGAAGTATGGAAAAATAGCACTCTAGTATTAGATATATGTATGAGACCTCCTTTTCATCTATAGATCTGAATTCAAAGCCCAAATCTAATGATAAACAATAGACACAAGGCTCAGATGTTATAAAAAAAATAGAAAGCTTGGCATCAAGTAGAATAGTGGAAAAGTGACATCCCAGGAAAGCAAAAGGGCATCCTTGGGGGCACTACTGCAGTGGACTTTATAAAATGCTCCCAGGTACACATCTCACCTTTGCTCCCTTACCTTGTCCACTGAGCCCCCCCCCCCCCCAAAAAAAAAAACCCACTACCCCAACTGTACACCACTACCATAACCCTAACAGGTGAAGGGAGCACCAATATGTGGGTACAGTGGGTTTCTGGTGGGTTTTGGAGGGCTCACAGTTTCCTCCACAAGTGTAACAAGTAGGTGGAGGTAGAAGCCTGGGTCCACCTGTCTGCAGTGCACTGCACCACTACTAGACTACTCCAAGGCCCTGCATGCTATTCTAATGGACCTGAGTATAACATCTGAGACTGGCAAGTAATATTTTTAATCACATTTTTTGGGGGGTGAGAGGGGGATAGTGACCACTGGGGGAGCAAAGGGAAGGTGATCCCCGATTCCTTCCAGTGGTCATTTGGGGCACTTCTTGTGTGGAATAAAGGAGTAGCCTAGTGGTTAGTGCAATAGATTTTGATCCTGGGGAAGTAAGTTCAATTCCCAACTGCAGCTACAGGTCTAAGTTTTAGTCTTGACTGTTCTGTTTTGTTCCATTATGGCTGAAAGACGTCTAAGTCTTAGGAACGCCCAAGTCCCATCTTGAACACACCACTGGCACACTCCCTTGAGATTTAGATGTCATTCTGACGGACTTCAGAGAAAAAACGTCTAAAAGAGGTTTCGAAAATACTGATTTGGATGTTTTTTGTGAGATAAATGTCCAAATGCATACTTATGTCACTTTTTGGACGTTTTTCTCTTTTGAAAATGAGCCTGATAGTCTCAACACAGACTTTCTGACCATTCTTTATAAGTTACTGGCACATCTGTATCAGAATTTAAATCTTTATCCTGGTGATGGGAGAGATATAAGGATATGATTTGAGGATTGTTAATAGAATCTAGTGGTAGGGCAATATATGAGGGTGGTGGTTTGGGAAGTCGCAATATGGCTTATGTATCTATTTTAGGACTAGAAATTTGTGCAGATTGTTACTATTATGTGGGTGATAGGATGGGAGGTGAGGTGAGGTGGAGAGATAGGAAAGTGGTTGTCATGGGCATTAGTTGAAGGGGATATGACCTGGTTATGCACATTGTTTTATGTACTAGACAATTGTGTATATTAAATCTTGTAACTGCTGGGTGGAGTTATGTGAGGCAGTGGATATCAAATCAAAGAACTAAAATAATAAGAATCCTCCTTAGAACTTGATTATTCTATATCTACTAGTATAAAAGGCCCGTTTCGGTAGGCAATGAAACGGGCGCTAGCAAGGTAATACCCCCCATGCAGCATCCTTCCTGTCTCCCCTGCCCCCCTGCAACCATCCATCTGGTCTCAGGACCCCCTCCCCACCAACCCTCCTCTGCCCTGCAGCCACGCATGTGCAGCGGCCCTCCTCTCTCCCCTGCTCCCCCTGCAGCCACCCATGTCCAGCGACTCTCCTCTCCCCCTGCCCCCCTGCAGCCACCCATGTCCAGCAACCCTCCTCTCCCCCTGCAGCTACCCAAGTCCAGCAACCCTCCTCTCCCCTGCCCCCCTGCAGCCACCCATGTCCAACGACCCTCCTCTCCTTTCCCCTTGCCCCCCCTGTAACCACCCATGTCCAGCGACCCACCTCTCTCCCCTGCAGCCCCCTCTGCAGCCACCCATGTCCAGTGATCCTCCTCTCCCCCTGTTCCCCCTGCAGTGTCTCTTCTGTCTCCCCTGCCCTCCCCTGCAGCCACCCATCTGGTCTCAGGACCCCCTCCCCACCCCCCTCTTCCCTGCCCCCTCCTGCAGCCATCCATGTCCAGCGAACCCTCCTCTCCCCCTGCAGCCACCCATGTCCAGTGACCCTCCCCTCCCCCTCCCCCCCTCCAGCCACCCATGTCCAGCGACCCTCCCCTCCCCCCTCGGCACATCACCCAAACTCCTACCCCCTCCAGTGCATCACCCAAGCCCCTACCCCCCCTCAGGCACATCAACCTCCTTGCCACCCGCAGCCAGCCAATACTAACGCTGTCCGGCCACTGCTGCGTCTCCTGTTGAGTAGCAGCGGCCGATACAAAAAGAAAAAAAACCAACAAAAGATTTTAAACCTGAAACACGGCTCTGTAGACCAGGGGCGTATCTGCGTGGGGCCTCAGGGGCCTGGGCCCCCGCAGATTTCGCCCTGGACCCCCCTACCGCTGCCAACCCTCCCCCTCCGTTGCTCGCCTACCTTCGCTGGCGGGGGACCCCAACCCCCGCCAGCCGAGGTCGCGTCCTCCCTGCGCTGCGGCTGCCTTTGGTCCTTTAATTCTTCCCATTGAAGCTGGCGCCGACGAAAGTTTCTTTTGAGTCTGACGTCGCTGCACGTTGTACGTGCAGGACGTCAGACTTCAGAAAGTTGTTTCTGAGCTCTGACGTCCTGCACGTACAACGTGCAACGTGCAGCGACGTCAGATTCAAAAGAAAACTTTTTCGTCGGCGCCAGCTTCAATGAAGAATGAAAGGACCAAAGGCAGCCGGCAGCGGCAGGAGGACGCGGACCTCGGCTGGCGGGGTTGGGTCCCCCGCCAGCGAAGGTAGGCGCGCAACGGAGGGGGAGGGTGAGCAATGGCAGCGGCTGGGGGGAGGGGGATCGGCAATGGCGGCGGCGGGCGGCGGCTCGGGGGGGGCGGGCTATAATGTGCCCCCCCTCTCTGGCCCTGGCCCCCCCCTACCGCCGCAGTTCAGATACGCCCCTGCTGTAGACAGCCATCTGCATTGGCTGTCATCTCTGCAGCTGCTCCTCCTCTCCCCTCTGATGTTGCTGCGCTCCTCCGGGGTCTTCCTGCAGGGGCAGTGACATGGAGGGGAGGAGGAGCGGCTGCAGTGACGACAGCCAATGCCAGATGGCTGTCTACAGAGCCGCGTTTCAGGTTAAAAATCTTTTTTGGCTTTTTTCTTTTTGTACCGGCCGCTGCTGCTCTACAGGAGAAGCAGCAGTGGCTGGACAGCATTAGTATTGGTGGCTGCGGGTGGCGAGGGAGTTGATGTGCCTGGGGGGGGGGGGGTAGGGTTTTGGTGATGCGCCGGGGGGAGGGTCTTGGGTGATGCGTCGAGGGGGGTAGGAGCTTGGGTGCTGCACCGGGGCGGAGGGGTTGGGTGTTGCGCCGAGGGGGGGCACTGAGTGCTGATTGGTAGGCAGGGGGAGGAGTAGGGAAACATGCTCCGCGTGTTTCCCTACTCCTCCCCCTGCCTGGCTCGCGGTTTTGCAGGGCAGGGGCTTGGGTGTTGCGCCGAGGGGGGGGGCACTGACAGCTGTTTCCCAGGCAGGGGGAGGAGTGTTTCCCTACTCCTCCCCTTGCCTTGGAATCAGCTGTCAGTGACATCACTGACATCAGTGCATTCTAAACTGCCTAGCAGACCACCTCCGAGGGAGCCACGGTACCAGGCACATTAGAACGTTGGAGGTGAGAGTCACGTGATGCTGGGCTGAAAGAAGGACGCCGCATCCGACAGCTCCGAGGCCCCAATTCAACATCTAGCCTGCAGTGCCGAGAACAGCTAGCGTGTACAACACGCAAAAGCAGTAACCGCTAGCGGAAGATCCCCAGCGAAAGCGGCTGACACGGAAACGGAGGAAAAATCAAGTTATGACCACAAAATCCAGCCGCAAGGAGGGAGCGCGGAGCCGCGTGGGCGAAGGCAAGATGGCGGAGGCCGGCCCCGCGGGAGAATCAGTGAGTTCGGCTTGGGCTGCCGAAATAGCGGCGGAGGTCTCTGCTCTCCTTGAAACATCGGTGGACAGGAAACTACAAAAAATATCGGACCAAATAGAGCAGCTTGATGGAAAATTTGAAGGACTGCATGCGGATTTGGCGGTATTTCAACAGCGGCTTTCAGACATGGAAGATCAATGCCTGCAATACGAAAGCCGCCAGAAAGCCATGCAGGGGAAACTGGATGAGCTGAGTGCAAAAGTTGAAGACCTAGAGAACAGGTCGCGAAGAAACAATCTCCGTCTAGTCGGTCTCCCGGAAGCCATTCGTGAGGTGGATCTGAGGGACTTCTTAGAGTCTTGGATGCCAAAAGTTTTAAACCTCAAACGGCTGGAAAATAGCCTACAAATTGAGAGGGCCCATAGATTGGGACGAATAAGACAGGAGACTGAAAACCCAAGAGTGGTAATATGTAAAATATTGAACTATAAGCACAAGCAGGAGATATTACGAGAATGGCGCCTGAAGGAAAGGTGCAGTATGAGGCACATACGATGTTATGTTTTCAAGACTTTTCGGCTGCAGTAGCAGCCCAGCGCAGGCAGTTCACGGAGATATGTAAGCTGTTGTATGACAAAAAAAGTGCGCTTTGCCTTGATGTTCCTGCTAAGCTGAGAATCCTTCACGAAGGCAGGCACATTACTTCACATCACATGAGGAAGCCCAACAATATGTAAACCGTATGGGCAGGAGCGCAGAGGCGGGACAGACGGGAGCAAGGGCAGACAGTCCGCAGCAAACCTGAGAAGACCAGCGGCAGAGGGAATAGAGATGAAGACCAGAAAAGATGGACGTCAGGCGTAGAAGTGGTCAAAGACATAAAAGACTAAGTAAAGCTCATTAAGGAGAGGTATATAGCTCCATCACAGGGAGGGTTATAGGTATGAGAGGAGGAATTAGATGGGGGGCTAAAGTCTAAAGGGAGTTAAAAATGTGTTTGTAAAGTTAGTTCACTGCTGTTAATGTTAAGTGACAGTACATCCATTGAAATGGGGGTTTGTTCGGATACGACATAGGTGGGTGCTGGACAGGCAGGGGCGGAGCGGAGGCGTGACTGGTTCTCTTGTGAGAACGATTGATAGGAAATGGGGGGGATTGGGGGGAGGGAGGGAGGGAGATGGGGGTTGCTACATTATGTTTAAATTTTGAGGGTTTGTGTTTTTATTATAATTGTTTTTTTTATTTTTCTATATCGTGATAGCTTGGTGGAGCATTGGAAAAGAGGGGGTCCATTCAGGGGCTGGGGAGTGGACCCCACATTTAAGGACACATATGTCGGGGAGTATCATTGTAAAACTGAAGAGTAAGGTGCTCTTAAGTTAATATCTTGGAATGTTGGGGGTATCTCCTCGCCTATAAAGCGTACCAAAGTACTGCAGGCCCTGCGGAGACATAAGGTAGATGTGGCATTCCTGCAAGAAACGCATTTAAATAGCAGAGGGGTCTCCGGCGGTGGGGAAAAAAGGGGGGGTTTTGATGCTGTTCCGCAAGGGCCTACAGGTAGGCATAAAGACAGTTAAAAGAAGTACGGAGGGCAGGATTGTATTAGTGGAAGTGGAGAGGGGCAGAAATACTTACATTTTCTGTAACATATATGCTCCCAATGTATATGATCCCAAGTTCATGGCTGCGCTGATTGAGCTGCTGAGTCCCTACCAAGGGGGTAACATCATACTAGGAGGAGATTTCAATATGACATATGATCCCAGTGTTGACAGGAGCAGCACCTCGAAACGGAGTGAAGATCAGTCCCGGGGGGGGGCTGGCTTTTCTTTGTGACACCTTAAATTTGATTGATGTGTGGAGGGTGCTCCACCCGACGCAAAGGGATTATACACATGTATCAAGGGCACATCTCTCCCAGTCCCGCATAGATTATTTTCTAATGTCACAGGAACTGTTTCCCAAAGTTCACGCGGCAGAGATAGATGTGTGCGAAATTTCGGACCACTCCATAATCTGGGTGCAGGTACAGCTACAGGGAGAGGGGAGAAGGGGGGGCGGCTGGAGATTCCCAATGGATCTTTACCGTGATCCGAACTTTAAGGCACACATGGGGGAAAAATGGCAGGATTTTGCAAATCACAATAGTGCTCATACAGAACAAGCAAGTTTATACTGGGAAACAGCAAAAGCAGTAATGAGGGGAGAAGTCATTGCATACAGAGCCCGAGCGAGCAAGATTAGAGATAAGGAAATTATACGCCTTGAAAAAGAAGTCTGTAAACAGAGGAGGCGATTTGGAAAGGTAACTTCGGCAGAAAATAAAAAGGAATTGTTAACCACCCAGAGACAATTAAATGAGCTGCTTCATCAGAGGGCCCAGAAGTCACACACGTATTATAGGCACCAACTTTTCATGTATGGGAATAAGGCAGGAGCCTTGATGGGGAGGTTAATTAATGGAACTAGGAAATCGGTGAGGATAGTACAAATCAGGGACCGAGGGGGTGGGCTCCTACGGGAAACTCCACATATATTGAAGCGCTTTCGGGACTATTATGAAGACCTGTACAAGGATCCAGTGGAAGTTATGGAGGAAAGTGAGATATACCTGAAGAATCAGGTTCTGCCAAGGGTAACGGAGGCGCAGAGGGAAGCACTTAACAGTCAAATAGAGGAGGGGGAACTATTGGTGGCTATACAGCAGAGTCAATTACATAAAGCTCCAGGGCCAGATGGGTTCAGCCTAGCTTTTTATAAATTGCTACAGGAGCAAGTTATACCTCCACTCCTGAGGCTTTTTAATGCTATGGCTACATCAGGAGAAATGCCAGATGCATTGAATTTAGCGAAGGTGATAGTGCTGCTAAAACCTAGAAAAGAAGAGTTAAGTGTTGAGTCTTATAGGCCCATTTCACTACTCAATTGTGATATAAAGTTATATGCGAAGATCCTGGCAAATAGATTAGCAAGGGTGCTCCCCACTTTGATAGCAACTCCGCAGGTGGGATTTGTGAAAGGAAGATCAGTGACAAGGAACATCAGAGCACTCCTAGCTTCGTTAGAGACTGTAGAGATGAGAGCAGAGCCTTCACTGCTAGTCAGCTTCGATGCGGAGAAGGCTTTTGATAGAGTGGTCTGGGGTTTTATGTTTGCTGTGATGAAGCAGATGGGGATAGAGGGTCTATTTAGGAGTGCGGTGGGGGCGTTATACAGGAACCCGCAGGCCTATATGTGGATAAATGGGGAGCAGTCGGGCCTATTTCCCATACGTCGTGGCACGCGGCAGGGGTGCCCTTTGTCTCCCCTGCTATTTGTACTGGCCCTAGACCCATTGATTAGGGAAATTGAGACGCATCCAGAAATTGGGGGCATAACATGGGGGTCTTCCTCATTCAGGATCTCCGCTTTTGCGGACGACATCCTAGTGCATATCACTCAGCCTAAACAATCCTTAAATGCACTGCTAGAGCTGTTCCAGGAATATGGAGATTTCGCAGGTCTAAAAATCAATTATTCCAAATCCCAGGCTTTAACAGGGAATCCACGAGTGAGAGGCCTGTGGGGGCATGCGTTCCCTCTGAAATGGGCGTCAGAGTCCCTTCAGTATTTAGGGGTGCGAATCCCTATGCGTACCACAGCACTTTATCAGTTAAATATTAGTAGGCGACTAGAGGCGCAGAAAGAGCAATTAAAAACATGGAGAGTCTTACCACTTAATCTGCACGGGAGGATACATCTGTATAGGATGGTGGAGTTCCCGCGGTGGCTCTATTTGTTGCAGGACCCTCCACTGCGGTTGAGGGGCAAAGATTTAAATCTGATAAATAAGGGGATAAGGAAATTTATATGGAGAGCTTCGAAGCCTAAATTACCGTTAAAGTTACTGATGGGGCCCTGGAAGGAGGGGGGGATGGGTCTCCCAGATATACGTCGCTATAACCAAGCGTGCTTACTAAGGCACTTAGGGGACTGGTTTATGGACAGACAGGATTTCACGTACAGAAGGTTAGAACAGGAATATTTTAAACCATACCACTTATATTACCTGCTACAGTGCCCAAAGAAAGTGTTGCCGAGCCCGATGAGAGGCAGTGTACTGTTGAGCCCATTGAGAGAGGCATGGCGGGACTTAGTTCATAGTTGGGGTCTGGCGGAGGATAGCTCTGACCTGTTGCCCATTCAGGGCAATCTGAGCTTTAAACCAGGGATGGACAATATAGTGTTCCGAAGGTGGGCTGAAATGGGAATCACAAGGCTAGAACATGTTTTGGGATCTAGAGGTCAGATGCTGGAGTTGGGGGCCTTGGGGGTAGGAATAGAGAATAGCTCCATGTTTGCACATTGTCAACTTGCACATTATGTTAGGTCTCTGGAGCCTGGGAAGTTGGGGGGTGGACATGGACGGCGCCTTCGAGCATTTTTTCGATCAGTGCCGGGGGATCACCTATCAGTTTCGGGTCTTCAGAGAGCTTTGGGGGAGCAAAGTAGGGGGAGAGATACAGGGAACATACTGCAACGCTGGGCCCATGATCTGCAACGACCTAATTTGAGTCTTGATTTTCAGAAATTAATTGCACGCATTCCCACGCTGTCGGGTAATGCGACACTGCGTGAATGTCAATTTAGAATCACGTATAGAGCATACATGACCAAGGGTCAGGTATTCCGATTTGGAGGTGTCCAAGATCCGACCTGTATGAAATGTGGACTGGGAGAGAGCACATGGTTTCACTCGCTATGGGAATGCCCAAAAATAAAACGTTACTGGGAGGATATAATTAAGTATTTGGAATCAGTGTTGCAGGGAGATGTTCTTTCTTCCCCAGAGGGATTCCTGCTTGATAGATATGAAGTCTTTGGGCAGTATAAGGGGGGGGCTCGGCAGTTCATCCGCAAGGCGGGAATTATAGGGAAAAAACTTATTATGGAGGCGTGGATGCAGGAGGAGCCGCCGGACTATTGGTACTGGAGGAACCGCTTACATGAGCTGATGATGCAGGAACGTAGGCTGGTGGGATGCTCCCCTAGAAGACGGAAGGCGTTCTTGAAGATCTGGGAGCAATATATTCAAACTTTGTCAGCCAAGGCTCGCAGTTTTGTTTTGAATCGCCTTTGAAGTTTTTTTTTTTTTTTTTTTTTTTTTCATTTTAGCTTTATTAGTTATTGGTGGTTTGGGGGGAGGAGGAGGGAGGGAAGGGTGGGAAGATAAGGTATGGGGCCTGTAGGATACATTATCTGTTAGGGAAGCTTGTCTCAATGGGAGGGGGCGGGATGATTGGGTAAGCGGTAGCGTTATGTGTTTAACGGTGTCTTTAAGGGGAATGGGGCTGGAATTCATTACTGTTTATAAGTCAGTTTAATAGTGTTATACTCCATGTTGTACTATTGAAGGGATAAATGTTTATTAAGGGAGGGAGGGGGGGGGGATGGCATGGGGAGAAAATCGAAAATAATTTGATGTCGGAAGGAACACCGACAGATGCCTGTTGCATTAGTTCTGTTATTGATGTACTATTACTGAATGAAAGATGATGAAAGCTGTTTATACTGTGTGTTAAATTAATAAACAGATTTAAACATAGAACGTTGGAGGTGAGAATTATTATATAGGAAACCAACCACCTACTAATCCCTCTAAACTGATTATATTAGCCATATTATCATATTTTTTTCTTTTTCATTATGTGTTACGTAAATTATTCCACAGACATATCTAATATAATAATTTGCTCCTCCACCATTCCAATGTGTCTCACTGGGATCGTAACCACCTGCTGACATCACTCCTCCAACATTTTCCAACGTTCTCCTCAAACGTTCCAATGTGTGGCACTGGGATTGTAACCACCTGCTGACGTCACTCCTCCAACGTTCTCCGTTCACCCTCCCTCCTAGTTCCATGGGGCCCTGGAACTGGGAGGGAGGGATGGAGGGACAGAGGGAGGGGGACCCTGGAAATGGGAGGGAGGGATGGGGACACTGGAACTCAGAGGGGGGAGGGAGGGGAGCCTGAAACTCAGAGGGAGGTGGAGGGGGCAGGGGAGAGATGCTGTACATGGATGGATGGAGGGGGCATGGCACAGAGGACGTTGCCTGCATATGGATGAATGCAGGGGAGAGAGCATAATGCAGGGGAGGGAGGGGACCCTGAAACTCGGAGGGAGGCAGGGAGGGGACGACCCTGGAACTCGGAGGGAGGGAAGGGACAACAACCCTGGAACTCAGAGGGAGGGAGGTGGGGACGACCCTGGAACTCAGAGGGCGGGAGGGAGGGGGGACCATGGAGGGAGGGGAAGCCCTGGCACACACTCTCATGCTCACACACACACTCACTGTCTCTCACAGACACACTCTCTCTCTCTGTCACACACACACACTCGCACATTCACTCTCACACACTCACTCTCACACACACTCTCAAACATACACACTCCGAGGAAAACCTTGCTAGCGCCCGTTTCATTTGTGTCAGAAACAGCCCTTTTTTACTAGTCTTCCTTAATTCTTACATAGTAATATGTTAATTTAGAATAAACCTCTTACTCTGTTCATAACTATATCTTTTGCAATATAATGTAACCCACATTGAGCCTGCAAATAGGTGGGAAAATGTGGGGTACAAATGTAGCAAATAAATAAATAAATAAAATAATAGGAACTTGGGTAGTGAGGACTGTACTAGGGCCAAATGGTTACCTGGAAAATATACATCTTTGACAGGGAGGTAAATGCTATTTGGCAATCTGTGGTTATCATGCCCCTAAAGGAAGTCAAGCTAAATCACTGCTCAACTAAAATGAAAAGATTTTCCCAGCTGCAAAACAAGTTTAGTGTTTAGCAGGCTGTAATCTTTCTGTTCACAAGTGTAATTTGCTTGTGTAATAATTGTTATAAACTTATGATTAAATAAAAATTTTTAAAAGGCTAGGCGAGAAAATTCAGTCAAGAGGTTAAATAGTCTGATTTCCCCTTTGCATTCCTTAGGCAAAAGCAATTATTGTGTACACTAGTAAAAAAAAGCCTTTTTCTGAAAGAAATGAAATGGGCACTAGCAAAGTTGTCTTCTAATGGCAATTATGTTTTTAAGGGAACTGTTAGGAGCAGGGCTTTTTTTGAGGGGGTACTTGGGGGTACTGAGTACCGGCACCTTTTCCATTGTCTGCTAAATTTGATCCCTGGTCTCCAACTTTTAATGAAAAACCTCAGGCTCTACACACCAATTCTGCCTTGTCATAGATTCTGTGAGTGGTTGCAGAGGGCCTGGCTTTTGTGGGAAGGGTCCCTCAGTGATCACCCCACCCCTGAAGGGTGGTCTGGCATTTGAGTACCGGCACCTTTCTCGCTAGATAAAACGCACTGGTTAGGAGAGAGTATGTGTGAGGGACAGTGAGTGAGTATGTGTGAGAGAGTGAATGAGTATGTGTCAGAGAGTGAGTATGTGTGAGAGAGAGTGTGTGTCAGAGAGAGAGAGTGTGTGTGTGATTGAGAGACAGAACATGTGTGTCTGTCTGTGTGAGTGAGTGAGAGAGTGTAGTGTGTGTCCCATGTGCACCAATTAAGCTCTCTCCCCTGCATTCATCCATATGCAGCAAATGTCCTCTGTGCCTTGCCCCCTTCATCCATCCATGTGCAGCATCTGTCCCCTGCCCCCTCCATCCATCATGGTGCAGCAATTCTCCTCTGTCCCTTGCCTCCCCTACATGTGCATCAACTCTGCATTCTCCCCTGGCCTCTCCTCCATCCACCCATATCCAGGGCTCCCCTCCCTCTATCTCTCTCCCCTCTGAGTTCCAGGCCCCCTCCCTACCACTCTCTCTCTGTGCCCTCCCAGTTCCAGGACCCCCTCCCCCCTCCCCTTTGAGTTCCACAACCCCCTCCCCTCCCCTTCGAGTTCCAGGATCCCCTCCCCACCCCTTTGAGTTCCAGGACCCCCTCCCCTCTCCTTCGAGTTCCAGGATCCCCTCCCCTTTGAGTTCTAGACCCCCTCCCCTTAGTTACAGGACCCCCCTCCCCCTCCCTTTTGAGTTCCAGGACCCCCTCCCTTTTGAGTTCCAGGACCCCCTCCCCTCCCCTTCGAGTTCCAGGACCCCCTCCCCTCCCCTTCGAGTTCCAGGATCCCCTCCCTCCCCTCTGAGTTCCATGCCCCCACGCCTCCTTCCCTCCCTCCTCTTCGAGTTCCAGGACGACGACCCCCCTCCCCTTCGACTTGCAGGATGCCTCCTCCCTCCCTCCGAGGTCTACGCCCCACCTCCTCCAACTTCCACGCCTCCCTCCCTCTCTCTCTCTGTCCTCCAAGCATGACCTGTCCTCCGGCAGCCCCTCGCCTTCCTAAGTGCTCGCTGTATTTTCAAAAATCTTACCTTGGGGTGCGACCTTCACAGTGAAGGCGAGCGGCGCTTCAAACTGCCTTCGCATGTGTCTCAGCTCTGCCTCTGGTCCCGCCCTCATTTCCTGTTTCCAGAAGGGCAGGACCAGAGGCAGAGCTGAGACACATGCGAGGGCAGTTTGAAGTGCCGCTCGCCTTCACTGTGGACGCCGCACCGCAAGGTAAGATTTTTGAAAATACAGCCAGCACTTAGGAAGGCGAGGGGTTGCTGGAGGACAGGTCATGCTTGGAGGGCAGAGAGAGATAGGGAGGGAGGCACGGGGGCTCAGAGTTCCCTCGAGGGCGGGGCGATTAGGAACACTACACGGCTTCACTGCCATGCTGCCATGGAGTCAGCTTCAGAACTTTGGAGGTGCGAATTATTATATTAGACTAGTAAAAAAGGCCCGTTTTGGGGGTTGGGGGATGTGCTGTGCTGTGCTGGCAAAGTGGGTTGGATTGGTGTGTGGCTTTGAGGGTGTGTTTCTGTTGTATTGTGTGTGTGTGGTTTTGTCTGTCAAGGAGGTTTGTGGAGGGGGGTCTTTCTGTTGGTGAAATGTAAATGTGGTTGTAGGGGGGTCAGCCTTTGTTGAGTGTTGGTTTTTTTTGTGTGTTGTGCTGAGGCAGCAGTGTTGTTTTAGATGGGCGGAAGGTAGAGGAGCACGTTCTTTGTCTGTCGGTATTTTTTGGCCGTTTCAGGGCTGCTGTAGGGGAATGCTGGAAGAGAAATGTGCTGTTGGAAGCAGCGCCATCTTTTTCCATTGGGCTGGGGTTCTGGGCATCCTGAAGGTGGGTGACGGCTTGCCTGAGGACGGGGATGGTTGTTTTAAGTTGGCGGAAGGGAGAAGAGCACAGTCTCAGGCCGTCGGGGGGTGATACGGTATGTTTGGTCCATTTCAGGCTGGCTGCAGGGGAACCCTGGAACATTTATGCGCTGCAGGAATCAGTGCCGTCTTTTTCCGGGTGCTCGGGGAATCCCCGAGGTGGGAGACAGCTTGCCTGAGGCTGGGGATGGTTGGGCACGTCCTTGGCCGCTTCGGCAAAAGAGGAAGAGGAAGGGGGTGGGGAGTTACCTGCAGCCACCTGAGAAACCATGTATTCTTTGTTTGTTTTGTATTATTAGTTTGCATTTCTGTTGAAGAAAAAGTGGATGCCTTTCGAATGATGGAGGTGGTGCATCGGTGTGCGGTTGTTTCGTTAGTTTGGCAGCCAGTCTCCAGCGATTCCCAGGCAGGGAAGGAGTACTCCTCCCCCTTCCTTGGTCGCTGTTTGCTGCTGGCTGGGTCGTGGGTAATCCTTCCAGCTGGGCCGCAGCTTGTCCTGTTCGCCCACGTCCCAGATGGTGACGAGCACGTTGTTTTCCGGCTCCTCTGACTCCATGTCAAGCGATCCCAAAATAGTCTGTGCTATAGGCCCTCTGGCACTCTTCAGTACTGGCATTAGGCTTTTAAAAAGTTCTCCCCCCCCCCTCCTCCTGGTCTATTTTTGCACATACCCACAGCAGGAATATTCTTCTCTCGTTCCAGCGGTGGTTCTGTGCTCTTCGTGCTGCACAGATAATGAGCCATTCTGCTGGGGAATGCTCCTCCCTTATTGTCACGTAGTTTCCTCTGATTGGTCCGTCTTACGTTGCCTAGTGTTGCCTGGGAACGGTGTTGTGATGGTCCTTTGTGTTTCAGAATGTTGAGGGTGTTTTTTCTGATTGGTCCATCATGCGAGGGCGGGGCAGAGAGACATGGTCAGTGTTGTGGCTTCACCACCATGAATCCATGAACCCTTCAGTGAGTGACTGAGTGACTTCAGAACGTTGTCTTCAGAACGTTGAGGGTGAGTTTTATTATAGTAGATTTGCTGACAAGATCATATAGGAATGTAGGCATTCCTGAGGGCCCAGCTTGAGCAGATCTATGGTGATGAACTTATTTATTTTATAAAAATATGCATGTGTATGCATAGAATAAACACATAGACTTACACTTTTTATGGAGCAGGTGTAAATCTAAGCAAAAGTATTTTCATACTGTTTCGGTTGATTCTGGGATTTGATTTTCAGAAGACACATGAGTACATATCTTTCCTTTATAAACTAGGCACTTTTCTTCCACTACCACATCTCCCATGAGTTCCTTGTGACTTTAGGCAAGTCACTTCACTGTCTATTGCCTTAGATTGTAAATTCATTTGGACAGGGAAATAATTTATGTGCCTGTTTGTAATCTGGCCTTGAATTTGAATTTTGCACAACCATCTTTTTAATTATCCCTCTTTTTTTATTTTTTGCCCTTCCCCCTACCCCCTGTCATCTCTCAGGCTTTTAGTTTTGTAAAACATTTTGATGCAATCCCATGCAATATAGCGGTATATCAAGCATTTATTGTAAATTTATTGTAAATAAATAAATTTAGAAAGGCAAATAATTAAATCTAAAATACAAATATTGTTATGAAATTACCCCTGTAGTCAAAGATACATCACAGATGTTTTAAAAGTAAATACAGCCTGCTTCCATGAGCTTTGCCAGCTTCACAATGCGTCTTTTCAGCTGCTTCACCCACAGTCTGCCTGCCACTACCTTTCCTGATCCTGTATGGCATTTTTTTCCCTTTTCATTCTAAGTTAACAATTTAATGTAGTAATTTATATTTTAAACTCTTACCTGCTGAGGGAAAGATGCTCTTTGGTTCGCAGAATATACATTTTCACTAAATAAAGAAACAATTTGGACCCTTTCATAAAAATAAGTCTGAAAGTTGAGGCTATTTTCTAGCTTCTTTTTGGCATACCTCTTTTTGCTAATTTAGAATCAATTTGGTCAAAAGATTGCGTTGGAGGCAAAAACACATAGTAAAATTTTTTTTAGGTATATTAAAAGCAGGAAGCCGGTAAAAAAATCAGTTGGACCGCTAGATGACCGAGGAGTAAAAGGGGCAATCAGGGAAGACAAAGCCATAGCAGAGAGATTAAAAGAATTCTTTGCTTCGGTCTTCACCGAGGAAGATTTGGGAGGGATACTGGTGCCGGAAATAGTATTCGAAGCTGACAAGTCGGAGAAACTTAATGAATTCTCTGTAAACCTGGAGGATGTAATGGGGCAGTTCTACAAACTAAAGAGTAGCAAATCTCTTGGACTGGATTCATCCCAGAGTACTGATAGAGCTGAAAAATGAGCTTGCAGAGCTATGTAATTTATCCTTAAAATCGAGCGTGGTACCGGAAGATTGGAGGGTGGCCAATGTAAAGCTGATTTTTAAAAAAGGTTCCACAGGAGATCCGGGAAATTATAGACCGGTGAGTCTGACGTCGGTGCCAGGCAAAATGGTACAGACTATTATTAAGAACAAAATTACAGAGCATATTCAAAAGCATGGATTAATGAGACGTGGAGGGGCATAATCGAACATTGCCGGCGATCTATTTTGGCAGCGGCGCAACAGCTGGCCGAAACCGTATTATCAAAAAAAATGGCTGGCCATCTTTTTTTTCGATAATACGGTTTAGGCCGGCCAAATGCCAGAGTTCGCCGGGTTTGAGATCACCGGTTTTGTTTTTCAGCGATAATGAAAAAAAATGCTGGCCATCCCGAACCCGGCAAAATCCAAGGCATTTGGTCGTGGGAGGAGCCAGCATTTGTAGTGCACTGATCCCCCTGACATGCCAGGACACCAACTAGGCACCCTAGGGATCAGTGCGGTGGACTTCAGAAAAAGCTCCCGCATGCATAGCTCCCTTACTTTGGGTGCTGAGCCCCCCAAACCCCCCCAAAACCCACTACCCACAAATGTACACCACTACCGTAGCTCTTAGGGGTGAAGGGGGCAACTACATGTGGGTACAGTGGGTTTTGGAGGGCTCCCATTTACCAGCACAAGTGTTACAGGTGGGGTGGGGGATGGGTCTGGGTCCGCCTGCCTTAAGTGCACTGCGGTACCCACTAAAAGTGCTCCAGGTACCTGCATACACGCAGGCCTCTAGGTCTTGTTGCTACTGTATAACTTTGGCACACCAGTTCAGACCTGAAGACTAATCTCTTTGAAAAAGTCCTTTATTTGAATAAGCACGTTTACTCACAGTTAACTGCAGATCAGAGGTTGTGCCCCACTGGCAAAGAGTCTCCTTGGTACTGAGATTAGCAGTAGGTCAGAGCTGGCAGAATGGTGTACAATGCCCTCTTTCAGCAACATTCAAGGTAATAACTAAGTTCTCTAACGTGGGTAACACATGAAAGGGATCTAAAACTGGCTTACAAAAATGATCACTACCTCATGGACTACCGGAAACAAAACTGGATATACTCTGACCCAGTTAGCAGGGGGAAAAGCACAATGGGAGTAGAGCCCACTACCCTACACCCACCACAATGCATTGCTGATGTGACTCTGCAGTGCACCTAACAGAAAAGGTGTCACACTCACCCGAGAGCCACATCACAACCATGGAAAGGCTGTCAGAGGATAGAACACATTCTGCTGTCATGGAGGTGGGTACGGCATTAGAGGCTGGCAAAATATGTTTATAATTGTGTTTTTTACTGTGTGTGTGTGGGGGGGGGGGGGTTGGTGACCACTGGGGGAGTACGGGGAGGTCATCCCCGATTCCTTCCGGTGGTCATCTGGTCAGTTGGGGCACCTTTTTGAGGCTTGGTCGTGAAAATAAAAGGAGCAAGTAAACCCGGCGAAATACTGATGAACGCCGCTTTTTTTCCATTATCCGCGAACGCCGGCCATCTGGTAACCACGCCCATACCCTCCCATGTCCCGCCTTCGCTACGCCACTGACACGCCCCCTTGAACTTTCGCCAGCGAGGCAACGGGAAAGCAGCGATGCTGTCAAAAAAGCCGCTTTCGATTATACCGTTTTGGCCGCTTTTGAGAGATTGCCGGCCATCTCCCGATTTATGTCGGAAGATGGCCGGCGATCACTTTCGAAAATAAGCCTGAAAGTCAACATGGATTTAGTGAAGGGAAATCTTGCCACACCAATCTACTACATTTCTTTGAAGGGGTGAACAAACATGTGGATAAAGGGGAGCCGGCTGATATTGTGTATCTGGATTTTCAGAAGGCATTTGACAAAGTACCTCATGAAAGACTCCAGAGGAAATTGAAGAGTCATGGGATAGGAGGTAGTGTTCTATTGTGGATTAAAAACTGGTTAAAAGATAGAAAACAGAGAGTAGGGTTAAATGGTCAGTATTCTCAATGGAGAAGGGTAGTTAGTGGGGTTCCCCAGGGCTCTGTGCTGGGACCGCTGCTTTTTAACATATTTATAAATGACCTAGAGATGGGAGTAACTAGTGAGGTAATTAAATTTGCTGATGACACAAAGTTATTCAAAGTCATTAAATCGCGGGAGAATTGTGAAAAATTACAAGCGGACCTTACGAGACTGGGAGACTGGGCGTCTAACTGGCAGATGATGTTTAATGTGAGCAAGTGCAAAGTGATGCATGTAGGAAAGAGGAACCCGAATTATAGCTATGTCATGCAACGTTCCATGTTAGGAGTCACGGACCAAGAAAGGGATCTAGGTGTCATCGTTGATGATACGTTGAAACCTTTTGCTCAGTGTGCTGCTGCAGCTAAGAAAGCAAATAGAATGTTAGGTATTATTAGGAAAGGAATGGAAAACAAAAATGAGGATGTTATAATGCCTTTGTATTGCTCCATGGTGCGACCGCACCTCGAATATTGTGTTCAATTCTGGTCGCCGCATCTCAAAAAAGATATAGTGGAATTAGAAAAGGTGCAGAGAAGGGCGACAAAAATGATAAAAGGAATGGGACAACTTCCCTATGAGGAAAGGCTAAAGCGGCTAGGGCTCTTCAGCTTGGAGAAAAGGCGGCTGAGGGGAGATATGATAGAGGTCTATAAAATAATGAGTGGAGTTGAACAGGTAGATGTGAAGCGTCTGTTCACGCTTTCCAAAAATACTAGGACTAGGGGGCATGCGATGAAGCTACAATGTAGTAAATTTAATACGAATCGGAGAAAATGTTTCTTCACTCAACGTGTAATTAAACTCTGGAATTCGTTGCCAGAGAATGTAGTAAAGGCAGTTAGCTTAGCGGAGTTTAAAAAAGGTTTGGACGGCTTCCTAAAGGAAAAGTCCATAGACCGTTATTAAATGGACGTGGGGAAAATCCACTATTTCTGGGATAAGCAGTATAAAATGTTTTGTACATTTTTGAGATCTTGCCGGGTATTTGTGACCTGGATTGGCCACGGTTGGAAACAGGATGCTGGGCTCGATGGACCTTTGGTCTGTCCCAGTATGGCAATACTTATGTACTTACTAGTAAAAAAGGCCCGTTTCTGTTAGAAATGAAACGGGCGCTAGCAAGGTTTTCCTTGGAGTGTATGTTTCAGAAAGAGTGTGTGTGAGAGATGGAGCGTGTGTGTCAGAGAGAGAATGTGAGAGAGAGAGAGACAGAGTGTATGTGTTTGTGCGAGAGAGAGAGTGTGTGAGAGACAGTGTTTGTGTTTCTGTGTGACACTGTATGAGAGAGAGGGACAAAGACAGTGAGTGTGTGAGTGAGAGTGTATGTGGCAGACAGAGAATGAGTGACTGCGTGTGTGGTGTGAGGAACCCCCTCATCCCCTCCCTCTCCCCTGCCCCCTTGCAGCCAGGCATGTGCAGCGACCCTCCTCTCCCCGTGTTCCCCCTGCAGCCACCCATGTCCAGCATCCCCCTGCAGCCACCCATGCCCATCAACCCTCCTCTCCCCCTACTACTACTACTACTATTTAGCATTTCTATAGCGCTACAAGGCATACGCAGCGCTGTACAAACATAGAAGAAAGACAGTCCCTGCTCAAAGAGCTTACAATCTAATAGACAAAAAATAAATAAAGTAAGCAAATCAAATCAATTAATGTGAACGGGAAGGAAGAGAGGAGGGTAGGTGGAGGCGAGTGGTTACGAGTCAAAAGCAATGTTAAAGAGGTGGGTTTTCAGTCTAGATTTAAAGGTGGCCAAGGATGGGGCAAGACGTAGGGGCTCAGGAAGTTTATTCCAGGTGTAGGGTGCAGCGAGACAGAAGGCGCGAAGTCTGGAGTTGGCAGTAGTGGAGAAGGGAACAGATAAGAAGGATTTATCCATGGAGCGGAGTGCACGGGAAGGGGTGTAGGGAAGGACGAGTGTGGAGAGATACTGGGGAGCAGCAGAGTGAGTACATTTATAGGTTAGTAGAAGAAGTTTGAACAGGATGCGAAAACAGATAGGGAGCCAGTGAAGGGTCTTGAGGAGAGGGGTAGTATGAGTAAAGCGACCCTGGCGGAAGATGAGACGGGCAGCAGAGTTTTGAACTGACTGGAGAGGGGAGAGGTGACTAAGTGGGAGGCCAGCAAGAAGCAGATTGCAGTAGTCTAAACGAGAGGTGACAAGGGTGTGGATGAGGGTTTTGGTAGAGTGCTCGGAAAGAAAGGGGCGGATTTTACGGATGTTGTAAAGAAAGAAACGACAGGTCTTGGCGGTCTGCTGGATATGAGCAGAGAAGGAGAGAGAAGAGTCAAAGATGACCCCAAGGTTTCGAGCTGAGGAGACAGGGAGAATGAGAGAGCCATCAACAGAAATAGAAAACGGGGGGAGCGGGGAGGTGGGTTTGGGGGGGAAAATGAGAAGCTCGGTTTTGGTCATATTTAATTTCAGGTGGCGTTGAGACATCTAGGCAGCAATGTCAGACAAGCACGCTGAAACTTTGGTTTGGATGCAAGGTGAGATATCAGGGGTAGAAAGGTAGATTTGGGAGTCATCAGCATAGAGGTGGTAGGAAAAGCCATGGGATGAGATTAATGAACCAAGGGAAGAAGTGTAGATAGAAAAGAGGAGGGGACCAAGAACAGAACCCTGAGGTACGCCGACAGGCAGAGGGATAGAAGTAGAAGAAGATCCACCAGAGTGAACACTAAAGGTGCGGAGGGAGAGGTAGGAAGAGAACCAGGAAAGGACAGAGCCCTGGAATCCAAGTGAGGACAGGGTATCGAGAAGTATGCTGTGATCGACAGTGTCAAAAGCAGCGGAAAGATCAAGAAGAATGAGGATGGAATATTGACCTCTGGATTTAGCCAGTAATAGGTCATTGCTGCTGCGTCCTTCCTGTCTCCCCTGCTCCCCCTGCAGCCACCCATGTGGTCTCAGGCCCCCCCTCAGCATCCCTCCTGTCCCCTTGCAGGCACGCATGTGCAGCGTCCCTCCTCTCTCCCCTGTCCCCCCTTTAGCCAGCCATGTCCAGTGACCCTTCTGTCCCCCTGCCCCCCCTGCAGCTACCCATGTCCAGCGACCCTCCTCTCCTGTGCAGCCACCCATGTCTGAGGACACTCCTCTCCTTTTTCCCTGTTCCTCCCCTGTGGCCAGCCATGTCCATCGACCCACCTGTCCCCCCTGATGACCACCAACCCTTCTGTCCCCCTGCCCGCCCTGCAGTGTCCGTCCTGTATCCTCTGTCCCCCTTGCAGGCACCCATGTGGTGTGTGGAGCCCCATCCCTATCTCCCTGTTCCCTGCCTCCCCTGCAGCCACCCATGTGCAGCGACCCTCCCCTCCCCTCCCCTCCCCTCCCCTCCCCCTGCTTCCTTCCAGCCACCCATGTCCAGTGAGACCCCCGTTCCCCCCCCAGCCGGTGCAGCACCCAAAGAAAGCCCATTGTCCCCCCTTCGCGCATCACCCGACCCCCCCCACCGTGGCACATCACCAAGCCCCTCCCCCCTCATCAACCCTCTCGCCACCCGCAACCGCTAATACAAACTGTGTCCGGCGGCTGCTGCTTCTGCTATTCAGCAGCAGCAGCCCGTACATAAAGAAAACAAAAAAAAAAAAATCCTCCTAAAACGCACCTCCGTTGAGAAGCATCTCACATTGGCTGAAGTCTCAGCATGCGCTCCTCCTCTCCCCTCTGACGTCTCGGTGTTTCTCCGGGGTCTTCCGGCAGGGGCACTGACGTTGAGGGGAGAGGAGGAGCGGCTGCGGAGACGTCAGCCAATGTGAGATGGTTCTCCACGGAGGTGCGTTTTAGGAGGTTGTATTTTTGTTTGTTTGTTTTCTTTATGTACGGGCTGCTGCTGCTGAACAGAAGCAGCAGCAGCCGCCGGACAGAGTTTGTATTAGCGGTCGCGGGTGGCGAGGCGGTCGATGTGGGGGGGGAGGGGCTTGGTGAAGCGGTGGGGAAGGGGTTGGGTGATGCGGGGAGGAGGGAAGGGGGGTAGGGGCTTTCTGATGCCCCGTTGCACGGGTTGTTGTGGCGATGCGGCGGGGGGGCACTTAGAGGTGCACCGTCAAGGCTGTTTGTGTGTGTGTGTGTGTGTGTGTGTGTGTATGTGTATGTGTTTGTGTGTGTGTTTATGTGTGTGTGTGTGTGTGTTTGCGTGTGTGTTTGTGTGTGTGTGTTTGCGTTTGTGTGTGTGTTTGTGTTTGTTTATGTGTGTGTTCATGTGTTTGTGTGTGTGTTTATGTGTGTGTATGTGTTTGTGTGTGTTTCTGTGCGTGTTTGTGTTTGCGTTTGTGTGTGTGTTTGTGTGTGTTTATGTGTGTGTTTATGTGTTTGTTTGTGTGTGTGTGTTTGTGTGTGTGTATGTGTGTGTTTGTTTGTGTGTGTGTGTGCATTTGTTTGTGTGTTTGTGTGTGTGTTTATGTGTGTGTGTGTGTTTGCGTGTGTGTGTTTGTTTGTGTTTGCGTGTGTGTTTGTGTGTGTGTGTGTTTTTGCGCGTGTGTGTTTGTGTGTGTTTGTGTTTGCGTGTGTCTGTGTGTGTGTTTGCGTGTGTCTGTGTGTGTGTTTGCGTTTGTGTGTTTATGTTTCTGTGTGTGTGTCTGTGTGTTTGTGTTTGTGTGTGTGTGTGTGTGTGTGTGTGTGTGTTTATGTGTGTGTGTTTATGTGTGTGTGTGTGTGGGGGGGTTGCGGGTGGCTTTTGTGGTCATGTGGTTGGGGAGTTTGCCAGCAGTCTGTAGCGATTCCTAGGCAGGGGGAGGAGTACGGAAACACTCCCCCTGCCTAGGTCGTTGTTTGTTGGAGGGGATTGCCAGTTGGTAAGGGTGCCTTTATGGATCCCTTTACTCTCTGTGTTCCGTCCTCGAGGGCGGGGCAGAAAGACATGGTGAGTTGGATGGCTTCACCACCATGAACTTACGAACTGTTTAGGGATTTTGCAGATGGCTTCAGCAGGTTGTCTTCAGAATGTTGAGGTAGCGTTTTATGTACAGACTAGGAAAAAATGCCCGTTTCTGAGGGCAATGAAACGGGCGCTAGCAAGGGGCCCCCTCCCTCCGTCCCTCCGAGCTACTTGCCTTGTTAGTTCGCTGTGGCGTTTCGGTTTCGGGCCTCGAGTGTCATAGCTCCGCCCTCGACGTCATGACATTTTGACGCGAGGGCGGGGCAGACACTCCAGGGCACACCGGATATCTCGGGTGCCTCAACTTCCGTGGAGGCTTCAGAACGTTGGGGTTGCCTTTTATATAGAGAGATGGGGCGTGGCTGAGGGCGGGTCTATGAGTGAGGGTGACTGGTCTTAGCCTATGAAGACTACAGGATTTTTGTGCTTCTCTGCCTTGGAGTGAGCTTCTCTGCCTTGGACTGAGCTTCAGAATGTTCAAGGTGGGATTTATTAATATAGATGTAACATAGGACCCCTTTTACAAAGCGGTGGTAAGCCTAACGCAGGCTTACCGCTTGCTAAAAAGTTTCAATTGTGAAGCACTGCATACGACTGGTAGCGCTATAGAAATGATTTGTAGTAGTAGTAGTAATAAAAAGGAAGTACTGCCAGGTTACTGCAGCAGCCTGGTGGTAGTTCCCACCCCCAGCATGCCATCATATCCGGCACTACAAAAATATTTTTATTTTTGTAGCACCAGTGTGTACCCAGTGGCTTACTGCCACTCAATGGATGGCAGTAAAGGCTCCCCCCAAAATGGCCACTTGTCAAGTGCTTCACTTGCCACACAGCCATTTCCTGAAAAAAAGAAAGCCCTACCTTTTACCCGCTGCGGTAAAAGGGGGCCTTAGTGTGCATCAAAAACATGTGCCGACACCAGCGCAAGCCCCCTTTTGCCGCAGCTTGGTAAAAGGGGCCCATGGCTAGAGAGAGCACAGGCTGAGCTTCCCAATCCAATTCCCTTCTGCAGTGGCTTAAGATAGAAAAATGATTACTGTGCCCTTTTTTTTCTTGTTCTGTTCTTTTTACTTCATTGCTAAGGCTCAAAGGTTTCGTAAAGACTCTCAGACCTTGTTATAAATCTAAGTTAATAAGGGGTGCTATTGTACTGGTTATCAAAGCCTCCGTGTAGACATCACTCACCACAGCATAGCAAAGCATGAACACTGCACAAAAATCTGAAGAATGGATCTTTATCAGAGCCACATGCATGCTTCACACCAATGCACGCAAAGCATGAATACAGCACATACAACCAGATAGCAGATCTTCATCAGAAGCCCTTGCAGATGTTACAAGAATACACATAAAGCATGAATACAGCACAGAGAACTAGAAAACAGATCTTCCTTAGAATCCAAGTTCTGTGGTAGGGCCCTTGCTGTACTGTAGGGTAGAGGAGAAAGGAGGGGAAGGCCTGCCTTCTGATTTTCAATTACCCTAGCACATGCAAATAGACCCTGCTCTTGCATTAGGGTCTAGAATCTTGTTTTTCTTTTCTTTTTTTTTCCTGCTTGGAGCAGTCCTGCAGGCTTCCCTAACATCTGTGGCTCATGCCTCCTCCTCCTCAGCGCATATCCCTTCCTGTGTTATTAATAAGTACTCTCTTGTGTGTTTTCCATGCAGCAGTTGATCCCTGGAGAGGAAGAGGGGCTTGAACACTGGGGTCTTTGTGTGAGAGCTGGTGTGCTGGGTGTGAGAACCCACCCTCATCCTCAGAAAATAAAGATGGGCCTGTGAAGTCTGCCAGCATCCTTCCAAGGTGTGAGACAGGGAGGGAGAGGGAGAGAAAGAGAAAGACAGCAAGCTAGCAATGAGCCTGATAGGGGGAAAAGGGAAAAGTAAAGTAAAGCAGAGGGAGAAGAGAGTGACAGAGAGGGAAATATGAATGAGGAAAGATCAGATGGGCTGTAGGAAAAGAGTTCAAGAGAGGCTGGAGAGCTTTCCCAGATATTTAAGCCAGAAGTATTTCCCTACATACACTGGACCTTGGTCAAAGGCCAGAGGCAGGCCAACAGCATGTTTCCATACAAGGGCTAGAAAAGGAGCAGCGCATCATCATTTCAGCAAACCAATGGCAGAGCAACGTCAGTAGCACCCCCCCCCCCCCCCCCCCCCCCAGTGACCTTACTCATAGCAGAAGTGGGAATTGCAAATCATACAATGAACTGGGGAGTGAATTAAAATAGCATAATCTGGTCTGGCGAAATGCTGAGTCACTGGGCCACTCTATAGGAACATGAGAGGAAGACCTTCAACAGTAATGGATCGCTGGATAATTCCAGGTCACAGTGGATAACCTGAGCCAGGTTTATTTTTGGCACTAGTGCATACTGGGATATGTAGTTCCATGTTCTCTGTGAAAAACAGGGCCTATCACTCATTGATCCAATGAAGTAAACCCAGGCCTGGCTTCAGCTCATCCCTGATGAACAGATAATAACATAAATCAGAGCAGAAAATCCCAGCCAGTCCATTTGCTGGCCAACGCAAAAAGCATTCTCCGAGGACAAGCAGGCTGCTTGTTCTCACAAATGGGTGACGTCCACACGGCAGTCCCTGCGATTGGAGATCTTCACTAGCAACAACGTTTGCTAGCCCTCGCGTGCACATGCACAGTGCGCATGCGTGACCGTCTTCCCACCTGAACGCGAGCGTGTTTGCCAGTTTTCTTTTTTCCGCGGCTCAGGACGGCTGTTTATCGGTCGTCTGTGCCTCAAGGAGACCCCTCACGCCTTTTTGCCGTGTTTTTTCCGTTCTGAAGTGTCCGGAATTCCTTTCCATAGCGTGCTTCGTCTTTAAAAAAAAAAAAAAAAGTTTTCCTTTATTTCGAATGGTTTTCCCCGATAAGTTTTCTTTTGTCATTGAGCACGGCCTTTTCGACCGCCCGCACAGGTTTTTCTCCCTTGTTTTGGTGCCCATCGTCATCATTGCAAATTTTGACTTCGCCGGCGTGATTTTCCGCCCATGTCCTCGAAGCCTGCCAGCGGCTTCAAAAAGTGCACCCAGTGCAGCTGGACTATCTCGCTCATTGATAAGCACGTTTTGTGTCTTCAGTGTCTGGGGGCCGGGCATCGTCCCCAGGCCTGCACTCTCTATCTTCTGTTGAAAAAGAGAACTCAGGCGGTGAGATTGGCCCAGTGGAACCTTTTGTTCGGGGCCTCGTCCGGTGCGTCGACGTCTGCGGTACCGAGATCATCGGCCGGTGCTTCAACGTCTGCGGTACCGAGGTCATCGGTGGTATCGATGTCGTCGGAGGGTGCATCATCTTCGGGAGCGCAGGTGAGGGCTGTCCATTCCCCTGCTGGTAGCGGTGAGCCCTCTAGTAGGTCTCTGCCTGCCTCGAGGGTTCCTGCGGTACAGACCCCCCGGGATCGACCTCTTTCGGATCCGGCCCAGAGGAGCCATTTGGATTCGACGTCCTCCTCTTCGGTACTGGAAGGTACCGGTGACGTGCTTCATGCGAAGGCAAAGAAGCATCATCATCAGTCGCCTTCCAGACACGGTACCGAGAGCTCTGAGTCGCCGGTGGAACCGGCACCCACTAAGCGTCGACGCCTAGAGGACCGCTCACCCTCCATACAGGAGGTGTCGATGCGCTCTACTGTGGACAGCCCAGTACTGCCTCCGCATTCCGGACAGATTCTGAGCTCGTCGCCGGTACCAGATCCCTTGCCTTCTTCGACAGCCACTCTGAACGAGAGCCTCAGGGCCATCCTTCCAAGGATTCTGGAAGAGCTGTTGCGCCCTTCTTCTCCGGTACCAGGGGTGCTTGCGCCGCCGGTGCCGTTGAGTGAGGCAACAGCTGGCCCCTCGCCCGTTGTGAGGTCTCCGGTCCCGGTACCGCTTGCGGTACCTGCATCGGCGGCCTCCCAGGCTGACTCCCCGACGACATCGATGGAGGGAGCTTCATCGCCACCGGTGCGGGAGTCTTCCTCTCGGCGTACCCACCGTGGCCATGTTTCCACGGAGTCGAGACAGGCCCGGCTTCGGACTGAAGTTCATGAACTAGTGTCCGATACCGAGGATGAGGCCTCGTGGGAAGCAGAGGAAGACCCGAGATATTTCTCTGATGAGGAGTCTGGCGGTCTTCCCTCTGATCCTACCCCCTCTCCTGAAAGACAGCTTTCTCCTCCTGAGAGTCTGTCTTTCGCGGCCTTTGTCCGGGAAATGTCTACGGCCATTCCCTTCCCTGTGGTTACGGAGGATGAGCCAAGAACCGAAATGTTTGAGCTTTTGAACTATCCTTCACCACCTAACGAATCGTCCACTGTACCCATGCATCATGTCCTCAAAAAGACATTGCTGGCGAACTGGACGAAGCCGCCAACTAATCCCCACATTCCCAAGAAGATAGAGTCCCAGTATCGGATCCATGGGGACCCGGAATTAATGCGGACTCAGTTGCCTCATGACTCTGGTGTGGTGGATCTGGCCCTTAAGAAGGTCAAGAGTTCTAGAGAGTACGCTTCGGCGCCCCCGTGTCGTGACTCTAGAACATTGGACTCTTTTGGGCAGAAGGCCTACCATTCTGCTAGGCTCATTTCCAAAATTCAATCTTACCAGCTCTATATGAGCATTCATATGCGGAATAATGTGCGGCAGTTGGCGGACTTGGTTGACAAGCTCCCTTCTGAGCAGGCCAAGCCTTTTCAGCAGGTGGTCAGGCAGCTGAAGGCATATCGTAAATTCATGGCCAGGGGTGTTTACGATACATTTGATGTCGCGTCCAGGGCCGCTGCTCAAGGTGTGGTGATGCGCAGACTCTCGTGGATGCATGCCTCCGACCTGGAAAACAGAATCCAGCAGCGGATTGCGGACTCTCCTTGCCGGGCGGATAATATTTTTGGTGAAAAGGTCAAACAGGTGGTAGAGCAGCTCCACCAGAGGGACACCACTTTCGACAAGTTCTCCCACCGGCCGCCTTCAGCATCTACCTCATCAGGTAGACGTTTTTATGGGGGAAGGAGGACTGTTCCCTATTCTACTAAGCGTAGGTACAATCCTCCCTCTCGCCAGCCTGCTGCCCAGGCTAAACCCCAGCGCGCTCGTTCCCATCAACAGCGTGCGCCTCAACAGGCCCCAGCAGCTCCCCAGCAAAAGCAAGGGACGAGCTTTTGACTGGCTCCAACAGAGCATAGCCGAAGTCAAAGTGTCCGTGCCGGACGATCTGCCGGTCGGGGGGGAGGTTAAAATTTTTTCACCAAATGTGGCCTCTTATAACCTCCGACTAGTGGGTTCTCCAAATAGTCCGGCTGGGATACGCCCTCAATTTGATTACAAAACCTCCAAATTGCCCACCGGGAGCTCAGTCCTTCAGCTTCCAGCACAAGCAGGTACTTGCCGAGGAACTCTCCGCCCTTCTCAGCGCCAATGCGGTCGAGCCCGTGCCACCGGGGCAGGAAGGGCTGGGATTCTATTTCAGGTACTTCCTTGTGGAAAAGAAAACAGGGGGGATGCGTCCTATCCTAGACCTGAGGGCCCTGAACAAATATCTGGTTCGAGAAAAGTTCAGGATGCTTTCCCTGGGCACCCTTCTTCCCATGATTCAGGAAAACGATTGGCTAAGCTCTCTGGACTTAAAGGATGCTTACACTCACATCCCGATACTGCCAGCTCACAGACAGTATCCTCGATTTCGTCTGGGAACACGGCATTTTCAGTATTGTGTGCTAGCCTTTGGTCTCGCCTCTGCGCCCAGAGTGTTTACAAAATGCCTGACTGTAGTAGCGGCGTCTCTACGCAGACTGGGAGTGCACGTGTTCCCTTATCTCGACAATTGGCTGGTGAAGAACGCCTCCGAGGCAGGAGCTCTACAGTCCATGCAGATGACTATTCGACTCCTGGACCTACTAGGGTTTATGATAAATTATCCAAAGTCCCACCTTCTTCCAGTCCAGAAACTAGAATTCATAGGAGCTCTGCTGGACTCTCAGACGACTCGCGCCTACCTTCCGGAAGCGAGGGCTGACACTCTCGTTTCCTGGGTGCGGGCGTCTCAGCAGATCACAGCTCGGCAGATGTTGAGATTGCTCGGCCACATGGCCTCCACAGTGCATGTGACTCCCATGGCCCGCCTTCACATGAGACCAGCTCAATGGACCCTAGCTTCTCAGTGGTACCAAGCTGCTGGGGACCTAGAGGACGTAGTCCTGCTGTCCACGAGTTTTCTCCAGTCCCTGCATTGGTGGACAATTCGGTCCAATTTAACTCTGGGACGTCTTTTCCAAATTCCTCAGCCACAAAAGGTGCTGACGACGGATGCGTCTCTCCTGGGGTGGGGAGCTCATGTCGATGGGCTTCACACCCAAGGGAGTTGGTCCCTTCAGGAAAAGGTTTTGCAGATCAACCTCCTGGAGTTGCGAGCGGTCTGGAATGCTCTAAAGGCCTTCAGGGATCGGCTGTCCCATAAAATTATCCAAATTCAGACAGACAATCAGGTTGCCATGTATTACATCAACAAGCAGGGGGGCAGCGGATCTCGCCCCCTGTGTCAGGAAGCCGTCAGAATGTGGCTTTGGGCTCGCCAGAACGGCATGTTTCTTCAAGCTACATATCTGGCAGGCGTAAACAACAGTCTGGCCGACAGATTGAGCAGGATAATGCAACCTCACGAGTGGTCGCTCAATTCCAGAGTGGTACGCGAGATCTTCCAAGCGTGGGGCACCCCCTTGGTGGACCTCTTTGCCACTCAAGTTAATCACAAGGTCCCTCAGTTCTGTTCCAGACTTCAGGCCCACGGCAGGCTAGCGTCGGATGCCTTTCTCCTGGATTGGGGGGAAGGCCTCCTGTATGCTTATCCTCCCATTCCTTTGGTGGGGAAGACTTTGCTGAAACTCAAGCATGATCGAGGCACCATGATCCTGATCGCTCCCTTTTGGCCGCGTCAGATATGGTTCCCTCTTCTTCTGGAATTGTCGTCCAAAGAACCGTGGAGATTGGAGTGTTTTCTGACCCTCATTACTCAGAACGAAGGGGCGCTTCTGCATCCCAACCTCCAGTCCCTGGCTCTCACGGCTTGGATGTTGAGGGCGTAGATTTTGCCTCCTTGGGTCTATCCGAGGGTGTCTCCCATGTCTTGCTTGCTTCCAGGAAAGATTCCACTAAGAAGAGTTGCTTTTTTCTCTGGCGGAGGTTTGCCGTCTGGTGTGACAGCAAGGCCCTAGATCCTCGTTCTTGTCCTACACAGACCCTGCTTGAATACCTTCTGCACTTGTCTGAGTTTGGTCTTAAGACCAACTCTGTAAGATTTCACCTTAGTGCAATTAGTGCATACCATCACCGTGTGGAAGGTAAGCCAATCTCAGGACAGCCTTTAGTTCGCTTCATGAGAGGTTTGCTTTTGTCAAAGCCCCCCATCAAACCTCCTACTGTGTCATGGGATCTCAATGTCGTTCTCACCCAGCTGATGAAACTTCCTTTCAAGCCACTTAGTTCCTGCCATCTGAAGTACTTGACTTGGAAGGTCATTTTCTTGGTGGCAGTCACTTCAGCTCGCAGAGTCAGTGAGCTTCAAGCCTTAGTAGCTCATGCTCCTTATACTAAATTTCATCATAACAGAGTAGTCCTCCGCACTCACCCTGTTCTTGCCGAAGGTGGTGTCGGAGTTCCATCTGAACCAGTCAATTGTCTTGCCAACATTCTTTCCCCGTCCTCATACCCGCCCTGCTGAACATCAGCTGCACACATTGGACTGCAAGCGAGCATTGGCCTTCTATCTGGAGCGGACACAGCCCCATAGACAGTCTGCCCAAATGTTTGTTTCTTTTGATCCCAACAGAAGAGGAGTGGCTGTCAGGAAACGCACATTATCCAATTGGCTAGCAGATTGCATTTCCTTCACTTATGCCCAGGCTGGGCTGACTTTTGAGGGTCATGTCACGGCTCATAGTGTTAGAGCCATGGCAGCATCAGTAGCTCACTTGAAGTCAGCCACTATTGAAGAGATTTGCAAGGCTGCGACGTGGTCATCCGTCCACACATTCACATCGCATTACTGCCTTCAGCAGGATACCCAACGTGACAGTCGGTTCAGGCAGTCGGTGCTGCTGAATCTGTTCGGGGTTTAGAATCCAACTTCACCCCCCTAGGCCCATTTTTATTCTGTTCCAGGCTGCACTCTCAGTTAGTTTAATAAGTTTAGGTCAATCTCAGTTATGTCCTCACCGTTGTGAGGACCAATTGACCATTGTTTGTTGTTTTGAGTGAGCCTGGGGGCTAGGGATACCCCATTTGTGAGAACAAGCAGCCTGCTTGTCCTCGGAGAAAGCGAAAGGTATTCTCTGAGGACAGCAGGCTGATTGTTCTCACCTACCCGCCCGCCTCCCCTTTGGAGTTGTGTCTTCCCTTGTCTTTGCTCTTTACTGGACTGGCGAACACGCTCGCGTTCGGGCAGGAAGACGGTCGCGCATGCGTACGCGAGGGCTAGCAAACGTTGTTGCTAGTGAAGATCTCCGATCGCAGGGGCTGCCGTGGACATCACCCATTTGTGAGAACAATCAGCCTGCTGTCCTCGGAGAATACCTTCTACAGGTATGTAGCTTTCGCTTTACCATGGCTTTAACCCAGTTTCACCGCAGGTTGTATTAACTGAGCAGTGCTCAAATGGTTTCAGTGCGGGTATTAACTTGCACAGAAACCAGTACTACAGACCGCCTTAACATGTATTAAAATGCATGTTAATGCAGTCAGATATTCTGTTTCTTATGCACATTATGGGCAGGAAACATTTTGTCAGGTCCGGGGCAGCATAGAAGAGTTGGACGAGAGCAGTGAGTGACTTGTGGCACCATTTCTCTCTCTGCAAGCCGACTACCCTGCTTCGGATTGCTTCCTGACCCCCCCCCCCCCCGCCCCAGGGGATATTTAAAAAAAAAACTTTCCCAGGTGGTGTAGTGGCCCCTCTCCCGACCCAACCCTCTGTTCCCCTAATATTAAAATAATGCCCTGGTGGTCCTCTGGCCCCCTCCCTCTCACACAAATTCCTTGGTATTATAGTAGTCCTCTCCCTCCTTCAGACCCAAAGAAGTCTCCAGTAGTCTAGTGGACCCCCCTCCCTACAACCCTGAGCCAAGGCCCCCTGACCCCATACATCAAATGAGGCAGGAAGGATGCACTCACTCCTGCTTCAGTCTCTGTCATCAGCACCCTGCCCTGTGCAGTGCATCCTGTGATGCATTGCACAGGGCCAGTGTACCTCTCCTATATGGTAAACTAGCCCTGTGTGGTGCATCCCAGGATACACCAAGTGGGCAGAGTACTACTATTTTAAAGATGATGGTAACTGAGGGCATCGCTCCTGCCTTGTTCAAGTTATAGGGTCAGGGGAGCCTTGGTTTGAGGTCACTGGGAGGGTAGGGGATCCATTATACTACTAGGGATATTTGTGGGACTGGGGGAGGGACTACTGATCTGCAGAAATGAAAGTCATCACCAAAACTAGTGAAGTCACTGTCCTGACATCTCTCCGCCTGGGTACAAGGCCAAATTAACACTCTGAGCCCATAAATACTAAGGTAGATCTAAAATGTAATACTATAGACAGTTGTCCATTGTTACTTATGCAGAGATTTGGGTCTACATTTGTCCCTATGAAGGTGCATTTTTGATATGATGTCTAAGTCTGAACTGGAACATTTTGCCAAAACATCTCAAAAAGACATCTAGATCACAGCTATAAAACTAGAAAATGTTTAAATTTCTGGTTCAATTATGGCTTTGAGTTAGATGTTTTCAGGTTAAGCACACCCATCTATAAGCACCATTAAAAAAAAAAAAAAAGTCCAAAGGAAAAACAGAAAAACAAGGCATAGGGGTGTCTGTCTGGCAACATTCCTAGTGAACTGGCCAAACAAACATCCCAGCAGTGCTTATTGGTCAGTGACGTGGACTTTATATAAAGGGACCCAGGTACAAATCCCACCTGAACTCCTTTATATTGTATGGTGAGCGCTCCAGAACCGAGAAAACCTACTGTACCTAAAGGTCCACCACTACAATAGCCCTCAGGCTTGCCAGTCAGGTTTTCATTATATCCACAATGAATATGCATGAAAGAGATTTGCATATAATAGAGGCAGTGTATGCAAATCAATTTTATACATACTTATTGTGGATATCCTGAAAACCTGACAGGAAAGGGGGTACTCCAGGATTGACTTGAGAAACACTGATCTAGATCCAGGTGGCTAGCTTAGGACTAACACAGCTCTTATATGTATTTCTTTTCTGCTTTGCTCACACTAAGTATAACCAGTATCAACCTGGCAGTTACTTTCCAGGACCCTTATCAGACATGGTAGCAAGCTGCAAGGAGAGCTTAGGGCATGGTTTAATTATTAATAGATTGCTCCTAATTTAAGCACTAGAGTTTGTTGTCCCCCGCCCTAGGGCTGCAGTTGGAAAGGAGGAGCTGCCTTTAATACTTTGCAGGTCCTTATCTTGAGTACACATTTCTATTCACCTGGAGGGATTAACAGAGTGTACTCCCCTCTCAGAGCTCTGCTTTCCCATGCAGTTTCTGATCTGGGGCTTAAAGGGCCAGAGGCATAGTTAACAGAACAGAAATGGAACAGAGCCAAGTTCAACCAGAAGGCTCAAAGCCTGCCATGCAGAAGGTTCACAGTTCAATCAATTAGTTAGATCTTCTGCCCTCCAGATCAGCTGGAGGTGGAGAAGCTGCAGTATGCAGCTGCATTCACAAGGGGAAAGGAGTCACAGACATAGCTTGAGAGTGACACCAAGTGGCTGGATTCAGGACTTGTGACTGCAGGGCTCTGGAAGGAGATCTGGTGCATAGCCCCAGCTCGGGACATCACTACAGTGACCAAAAAATGTTGACTGGGGAGGAGGAAAGGTATACAATAAAGGGAAAATCTTGGGTATTTGCAGAGAAAGGGTCTGAAGCTGGAAGTACAAAGAAGCAGAAAGTAGCTGTTGGGTTCAAACAAATAAATTGGAAGGGAAATGTCTTCACACTGCATCCAAAAGAATTAGTTTCTGAATTGTTTTCCTCCTAGAATTCTTTGCATTTCCCTCCCCCACAGTATTGCATTTGAATGTGTTACTAAGATTCCTGCTTCTTTCTCCCAACAGTTCCTCTGTTAAATTTGAACTTAACAACACAATGTGACTCCGTGTCCATGTACAAAGTCCACAGAACTAGTAAAACAAATAATAAATGTTCTAATGATGTGTTAATAGAGACCTTTGGGTGGTCTTGTGCCATTTCCAAATTTTCCAGTGCTAATGAAAGGTGCTTGACCGCTTCTCAGCCTTTTGGTTAAGATCTAAGTATAAGGTCTGTGCTAAATGCAGAGAACCTATAGAATATTGGTCATTGGGGGACAGGAAAATGTAATGATCATTACAAAAGCAAGAGGATTATATCTTGTGCTGCACATCAGAAAATGTCCTGTGTTCTTCACAATCCATCTCTGTCACACAGTCTTTGTGACCTTGGGGCAAACCACATTTTCTTTCTATACCTCATTTCTAAATCCCTACTGTCACTGACTCTGTGTGACTTTGGAATGAGCTCTGTATTCTCCTTCTACTTCAGTTCTAATCCTCAACAGTGCCACATAATCTCTGTGTGATTTTGGAATAACCAACCCACTTTTTCTCCTGTGCTTCTGTTCTAATCAAGTTTATTTACATAAGTACATAAGTAATGCCATACTGGGAAAAGACCAAGGGTCCATCGAGCCCAGCATCCTGTCCACGACAGCGGCCAATCCAGTAGATCTCTAGGTATTTTGCTTAGTAATTAAAAGGGGGGAGAGGCCAGGACAATGACAGAAACCAACAATGACAAGCATAGATGATGGGAAACAAGAGGGAAGGGAAAGGGTCCGAAAGGCAGAACACTTACAGAAGAGTGAAGGAGTAAGAAAGCATGCCAAGGAAGGCAAGACATCTTTCTCGCTGTCAGTGCAGAATTGTGACATGAGGCCACAAAATGTTAAGCTGCAGAACAACAGAGAGCCTTAAAATGTGATTTAAAATTGGAATGTGAGAGCTCTAATCTTGGGTAAAGAGGGAGCCTGTTCCACAGAATGGGGGCAAAAATGCCCCGATGCTCAGAAGCAAGTGCAGGCACTGGGGGCCATTAGTGCTGTAATAGCGCCCACCTTAACTAGTGCAGAATGCTCAGAGAGCAGTACCGCATGAAACAATGAGCACACCAAGGAGTAGCACAAATATCATGCAAATGTAGTCAATCACATGTAAATATGGCCATTTGGTATTTCTCCCCAATGCTCAGAAAATAGCTCCACAATGTGCAGAGGTATTAGAAGGCAGTACATGAAAATTAACGCCAGGTCTAGGTTGGCATAAGGGGGGATCCAGGACAAAATTTTTGCTGAACTTTTCGGGGATTGTGTTTTATAAATTAAAATAAAAGTGATTCCAGTCAATAAAAGCATGATTTACCCTTTCGCTCCTGCCAGCACCTATATGCGCCTTGCCACAATGAATGCCACCATACTGTTTGAGTACTGCTTATAAGCAGGGGCGTAGCTATGGGTGGGCCCAGGCCCACCCAATCTCAGCTTAGGCCCACCCAGTTTTTCCTGCTCCTCCAATCAGTGCACAGCCAGCCTTTAGCCCTGCAGCGAACAGGAAAGAGCAGCTCTTCTCTCTTCTTCCAGCATCGCAGCACCAGCCACCAGGTATGCCCCCCCAGCCTTCCAATCCCCTGATCCGCCGATAGCGTCAGTGAGAAAGCAGTACACACGCTGCTTTAGACCTGCCCGAGAAGCCTTTCTTTCTCCTTCAACTTCTTGTTCCTGTTTAGGAGAGAGAAGGGCTTCCAGGCAGGGACAGGTCTAAAGCAGTGTTTGTACTGCTTTAATTAACCACCATATATTAACTGTTATTCTGAAAGGAGTCACTGAGCACAGCTGTGAAAAGGTCAGGTAAACAAACAGCCACTGTGCTGTTTCGAGGGTCTGAGCCCCTTGTTTAAGACCAGCTGGGTAAAAGAATAGTTTTTGCACTGTTTGCAGTTGAGATCCGTAACCGGAGCAAAAACGAAACTGAAGCCTGTGGCTCTCCAAAGCCTTCAGAAAAATACTTTCAAGCAATTAGCACCCTCTTGACATGTAAAGCTAAACATTAGGATGGTGCATTCAGTTAATCTTATTCTTAATGGGCTTGGGTCCTAGGTAGGTGCAGAGTTTGTTTCAAGGGATCCACTGGTCTGAATGGCTGCATGTTAGTCTTTTTTTTCCCTAATGCAGGATAATTGTATGTGAACTGTAGAATTTGCATATATTTAGCATTTATTTCCCTTTGCGAGAAAGTTCACAGTGGTTCGCTGCTTAATTGCCCTTTTCCATGGATGGATTCCACTGTTGCACAGTGCAGCAAGTGCTTGGAATCACCCAAAATGTCTTTCCCCACCCACAGAGGAGGACTTTATATTTCTTTACAGAGAAATAATACTTAATTTTCAGTCCTAACAAGAGCTGGGAGTCAGACAGGGGCAGATGATGGATGGAAGGGGCAGAGATAGAGGGCAGATGTGCATGGAAAGGGCAGGGAGAGAGGGCAGACATTGGATGGAGGGGACAGCAGAGAGGGCAGACACTGGATGGCAGAGAAAGAACGAAGACAGATGCTGGATGGAAGGAAGACAGTGAAAAGAAGATGAGGAAAGCAGAAACCAGAGACAACAAACTGTAAATAAAATATATATTTTTTATTTTTTTGCTTTAGGATAAAGTAGTATTGTAGCTGTGTTAATAAATGTTTATAATAGAACATGTAAATAAGGTAATCTTTTTATTGGACTAATTTTAATACATTTTGACAAACTTTCAGAGAACAAAGCCCCCTTCCTCAGGTCAGGATAGGATACTGTAACAGCACTATACTGTATTGACCTGAGGATGAAGGTTTTGGCCTCTGACAGCTAAATGTATTAGTCTAATAACATAGTAACATAGTAGATGACGGCAGAAAAAGACCTGCACGGTCCACCCAGTCTGCCCAACAAGACAAACTCACATGTGTATACCCCACCTTGATTTGTACCTGTCTTTTTTAGGGCACAGACCGTATAAGTCTGCCCAGCACTATCCCCACCTCCCAACCACCCGCCCCGCCACCCACCACTGGCTCTGGCACAGACCGTATAAGTCTGCCCAGCACTATCCCCACCTCCCAACCATCAGCCCTGCCTCCCACTGCCAGCTAAGCTTCTGGGGATCCCTTCCTTCTGAGGAGGATTCCTTTATGTTTATCCCACGCATGTTTGAATTCCATTACTGTTTTCCTCTCCACCACCTCCAGCGGGAGGGCATTCCAAGCATCCACCACTCTCTCCAGTACTAGGGGACATTTTCTGTTTCTGTGGTGTTGCATTGTATGCAGAGTCTGGCATCTTGGGGGTTCAGTTTAATTTTTGTCTAAATAGAAAGTTTATGATTACTTATTTTATAGTGGATTAGGGTGTTTTTGTGTTTGTGAAAAAGACATGGCTTTCTGTTGGCATTGACTGTGCAGGATCGACGATCTGTACTATTCTGTCTGGTTTCATTTTACAATAGGTGAATTGATGTTCTAGTGCTCACTGTAGTGTTTAAGATGCTTTCCTTTTCATTGTGTGACTCATAGAAATGACTGCTTATGGTATGGTAGAATTGCTATAGGTCCTGAGTGTTTTGTATTCTCGGTATGGTGGTTTTAAGGTTTGCAACATAGGTTCCAAATATGTATGTGGTTTATGTTGCTGTAGGACAGCTGTTGGGCAGACTGTTTATTAAAAATTATTTAGGATCCCCCCAAAAAACTACTCACACCTATATATACATAGTACCCACCCATATTAGCTCTGGGCCCACCCAAAATGTCAGGTCTGGCTACGCCACTGCTTATAAGTATGATTCGAGTGCTGCTTATAAGTAAATGTATAATAAAAAAAAGTGAGCTAGAACATACCTCCTAAGGCCAAGCAGGGAAATAATCCTCCCCCACTCCCTGCTCAATAGCCGTGTGATTGCATAATCACCCTGTCACACCCGGAAATTTATACCAGGACAAATACCGAAAGAGAAGTGCCTCTTTCTTTGTTGATCACAGCTTTGTTGAGCATGTCTTCTCAGTATGCTTTCTTCTTTGTTGAGCACATCTTCTCGGCGTGCTTGCAGAGGTTTGTTGAGCGCACCTTTGTTAAGTGCGTCTTCTCAGAACAATGTTTGCAGATGGAGGTACATAAGTAATGCCATACTGAGAAAAGACCAAAGGCCCATCGAGCCCAGCATCCTGTCCCCGACAGCGGCCAATCCAGGCCAAGGGCACCTGACAAGCTTCCCAAATGTACAAACATTCTATACATGTTATTCCCGAAATTGTGGATTTTTCCCAAGTCCATTTAGTAGCAGTCTATGGACTTGTCCTTTAGGAAACCGTCCAACCCCTTTTTAAACTCTGCCAAGCTAACCGCCTTCACCACGTTCTCCGGCAACGAATTCCAGAGTTTAATTACGCGTTGGGTGAAGAAAAATTTTCTCCGATTTGTTTTAAATTTACTACACTGTAGTTTCATCGCATGCCCCCTAGTATTTTTGGAAAGCGTGAACAGACGCTTCACATCCACCTGTTCCACTCCACTCATTATTTTATATACCTCTATCATGTCTCCCCTCAGCCGTCCTTGATCCACTTCAATCCGGTTTTCGCCCTCTACACTCGACAGAAACAGCACTCTCTAAAGTCTGTAATGACCTGTTCCTTGCCAAATCCAGAGGCCACTACTCCATCCTCATCCTCCTCGATCTATCCGCCGCTTTTGACACTGTCAATCATGATCTTCTCCTTGCCACACTGTCCTCATTCGGGTTCCAGGGCTCTGTCCTCTCCTGGTTCTCCTCCTATCTCTCCCACCGCACCTTCAGAGTTCACTCCCATGGATCCTCCTCCACCCCCATCCCGCTATCTGTTGGAGTTCCCCAGGGATCTGTCCTTGGACCCCTTCTCTTCTCAATCTACACCTCTTCCCTGGGTTCCCTCATCTCATCTCATGGCTTCCAGTATCATCTCTATGCAGACGACACCCAGCTGTATCTCTCCACACCAGACATCACCGCAGAGACCCAGGCAAAGGTATCGGCCTGCTTAACCGACATTGCTACATGGATGTCCAACCGCCACCTGAAACTGAACATGTCCAAGACTGAGCTCATCATCTTTCCACCAAAACCCACTTCTCCTCTTCCTCCACTTTCTATCTCAGTGGATAATACCCTCATCCTCCCCGTCTCATCCGCCCGCAACCTCGGAGTCATCTTCGACTCCTCCCTCTCCTTCTCGGCACACATCCAGCAGATAGCCAAGACCTGTCGCTTCTTCCTCTTCAACATCAGCAAAATTCGCCCTTTCCTCTCTGAACACACCACCCGAACTCTCGTCCACGCTCTCATTACCTCCTGACTTGACTACTGCAACTTACTGCTCACCGGACTCCCACTTAGCCATCTATCCCCCCTTCAATCTGTTCAGAACTCTGCTGCACGTCTTATATTCCGCCAGAACCGATATACTCATATCACCCCTCTTCTCAGGTCACTTCACTGGCTTCCAATCTGTTACCGCATTCAGTTCAAGCTCCTCCTTCTTACCTACAAATGTACTCAATCTGCTGCCCCTCACTACCTCTCTACCCTCATCTCCCCTTATGTTCCCACCCGAAACCTCCGTTCACAGGACAAATCCCTCCTCTCAGTACCCTTCTCCACCACTGCCAACTCCAGGCTCCGCCCATTCTGCCTCGCCTCACCCTATGCCTGGAACAACCTTCCTGAGCCCCTACGTCAAGCCCCTCCCTGCCCATCTTCAAGTCTCTGCTTAAAACCCACCTCTTCAATGCTGCCTTCGGCACCTAACTCTTACCTTCAGGATATCTGAACTGCCCCTAATTGACTGCCCCCATCGTATCATCTACTCACTTGTCCTTTAGATTGTAAGCTCTTTGAGCAGGACCTGTCCTTTTATGTTAAATTGTACAGCGCTGCGTAACCCTAGCAGCGCTTTAGAAATGTTAAGTAGTAGTAGCCGTCTCTTCTCCAAGCTGAAAAGCCCTAGCCTCCTTAGTCTTTCTTCACACGGAAGTTGTCTCATCCCCACTATCATTTTCGTTGCTCTTCGCTGCACCTTTTCCAATTCCACTATATCTTTCTTGAGATGCGGTGACCAGAATTGGACACAATATTCAAGGTGCGGTCGCACCATGGAGCGATACAATGGCATTATAACATCCTCACACCTGTTTTCTATACCTTTCCTAATAATACCCAACATTCTATTCACTTTCCTAGCCACAGCAGCACACTGAGCAGAAGGTTTCAGTGTATTATCAACGACGACACCCAGATCCCTTTCTTGGTCCTTAACTCCGAATGTGGAACCTTGCATGACGTAGCTATAATTCGGGTTCTTTTTTCCCACATGCATCACCTTGCACTTGCTCACATTAAACGTTATCTGCCATTTAGACGCCCAGTCTCCCAGTCTCGTAAGGTCCGCTTGTAATTTTTCACAATCCTCTCGCGAGTTAACGACTTTGAATAACTTTGTGTCATCAGCAAATTTAATTACCTTGCTAGTTACTCCCATCTTGATGCTTGCATACTTGTCTGGCACCCGTGCAGCAGTGCAGCCCAGAGTAGAGGATGAAGAACATGCAAGGGGGAGAGAGGAACCCCAGATTTTGAGGCCCCCGCCTCGGCAGTGTGTATTCCTCAGAAGGATGTCTTTGGAGATGCATGATACAGAGATGATGAAGATGTACTGTTTGAACAGAACAGCTATTTTGGACCTTTATAAAACCATCAGATGTGATATTGATTCTCCCACAGTGCGATCACATGAGTGGAGAAGTGGCCTAGTGGTTAGGATGGTGGACTTTGGTCCTGAGGAACTGAGTTTGATTCCCACTTCAGGCACAGGCAGCTCCTTGTGACTCTGGGCAGGTCACTTAACCCTCCATTGCCCCATGTAAGCTGCATTGAGCCTGCCATGAGTAGGAAAGTGCGGGGTACAAATGTAACAAAAATAAAAAAAATGTCCTAGGACTTGTGAAACTACTGTGCACCCTGCAGTTCTTGAGAGAGATTTGCATGCATTTTCATTGTGGGTATCCCAAAAACCAGAGTGACAGTTGTATTCTGAGGACTGGGTTGAGAATGCTAGGTCTAACCTGTGCTTAAAATCCTCCCATAGTGATGAGTAGCCCCTTCTAACATTCCATTTTCCATATAGTTGGAAAAGTTTTCCCAACTGTAGGCATTCCTACAATGTTAAGCATTTGACCAAAAAAAAAAAACAACAACTTTCAGAGGCTCAGTGAGACAGTGATATGTAGACTGTGTTTGTGCAGGGAAGATCAAGCAGAAGAAATGCTGAGCACTTGCTTGCCAAAAGCATAGGAAGAACATTTCTAGGATCATGTTTAGCACTGTAACTGTCCATCAGTGGTTTTATTATTTAGTTCTTATTTGTGCTACTCTGCTCTTACTTGATATTTTGTTTGTTATTGTAAGCCACATTGAACCTGACTATGTTTGGGATAATGTGGGGTATAAATATCAAAATTAAAAAAAAAAATTCCAGCATGTTGTGGAAGCTTGCTGTGGCGTGCAGCAATCCACATTTTCCAGACTCTTGACACAGGTTTTGAATGCCCTGAGAAGCTGTTGTAGGGAATTTATCAATTCCCAATGCGTGAAGCTCAACAGCAATTTTTAGAGTTGATGGTTTTCCAAGTGTGTTGGGTGCCATCGATTGTGCCCATGTTCCATTCACCCCACCAGCGGTTATAGAAGAGGGTACTGCAACAGGAAGTTGGACTACTTCATGAATGTCCAGGTTATGTGGATCCTGGATGTTGTTGCAAAGTTCTCGGGGAGCTGCCATGATTCCTAAATTTTTTCCCTACTCTGCAATATGTCGCAGTTTTGCCAATGGTAAATTTGGAGATAGCTGGCTCTTGAGTGAGTAATGACAATAACACACAGAAATGGTACAAGAGACATCAGAGTCTTCTTTTTAAAAATATTATGCCTACCTTTGACTCTTTACAGCTATGTAATGCCTATGATCAAAGATCTGAAGGGGCAGTCCACAAAACCCCAGTGGTCCCAGCAGCCTGGGTGGCACGGGTTTTTCTCTGCTTCTGGGGGAGGGGGGAATAAGGAGGTTGAGGATGAGGGGTGTGAGGGCCATGGAACCTGCATGGGTCAGAATGGCTTGGGTTTCCGGGAGTGCTTGGAGGTAGATACTCTATTGCTGTTGTTCTGGAACTTACATTGTTTTGGGGTATGTCTGAACAAGTAGTTCCTGGCTCACTGGTAGGGATGGGGGGGGCAATCATTTTACAATGCTAAAAATTAATATACATGATTTATTCTGTTTTGTAGGAGATGCTGAATATGGCTGCAAGCCGTGGCTGTTGGCCTCGGTGGCAGTACCATGTAGCCCTGCAGAGGAATGCTATAACACTTCACATGTCAAAACAAGTACATAAGTATTGCCCAGAATTCTGTTTCCAACAATGACCAATCCAGATCACAAATACCTGGCAAGATCCCAAAAAGGTACAAAACATTCTATACTGCTTATCCCAGAAATAGTGGATTTGAACGTTATAGAGTGTACCTTTGGTGTGCTGAAGAGCAGGTTCTGCTGTCTACATCTTTCAGGAGGGGTGTTGCACTATTCCCTTAAGAAAGCCGTACAAGAGGTCACGTGATGCACTAGAGAGAGGAAGACGTGGTTCTGTGCTCTCTTAGGCCCCGCTGCCCTTCCTTGTAAAATAACCTGAAAGAAAATTTGATTCTAACCCTCAACACAATCTCGGAGGCTTGTGGAGTTCCAATGGATAAGTTTGTGGAACCGCAATTGAAAACACTGCCCGGGAGAGGAGTGAAAAGGGAGAAAGAAAAGTCAAGGGTGACTGGCGGAGAGGAGGATCATCCAAAGTGCGAGGGGCCCGCCTTCACAACGGAACAGCTAAAACAAATCACGGAGGCGGTGGGTCTGGCACATGAACCCAAACTAGACCATCTGTCGACACAAGTAGCAAATTTAGAGTCCTTACTGATGGACACTACTCAGCGGACCGGAGAGTTGGAGCGCCGAGTCTCCGAGCTGGAGGATTCATATAATCCAACCGCAAATCAGATTAAGAAGCTGACCTCCACTATTAACCAGCTATCGGTGAAAGTCGACGATCAAGAGAATAGATCCCGCTGCACTAATCTCAGTGGCGTTCCTAGGCTGGCTGACACCCGGGACGGATCGCCGATGCGCCCCCCCCCCCCCCCAGGTGCAGTGCGATTCCCCCCCCGGGTGCATTTTTACCTGCTGGGGGGTGCTGCGCACCTGTCGGCTCCGAGTCCGCTTGTTCACTGCTGCTCCCTCTGCCCCGGAACAGGAAGTAACCTGTTCTGCGCAGAGGGAGGGAACGAGCGGACTTGGCCAACAGGTGTGCGGCACCCCTCCCAGCGGCGTGCACCCGGGGCGGACTGCCCCCACCGCCCCCCCCCCCCCCTTGGTACGCCACTGGCTAATCTAAGAATTGTGGGGTTACCAGAGTCTGTTGGAGACAGGATTCTTGCCACGGAGCTGGAAAAGTGGCTGAAGAAGGAGTTCATGCTCTCCGACAGCATGGGGTCGCTGTGTGGGCGACAGCAAGATGGCCGCCAGTCTCCACGAGTAGTAATTATAAAAATTCACAACTACCTCCATAAAGCCGAAATCCTACGAGGATACAGGATGAAGCGAGATCTAACCAAATATGAAGGCCATTTGATAAGTATTTTCCAGGACTACTCAGCCTCGCTGCAGGATAAAAGAAAGCAATTTAACTCCATATGCCAGAGACTTCCGGTGGAGCCGGGAAACAAGATGGACGCGAACCCATGAGCTCCACCGAGCCAAAGCTACAGTCCCTCCAAAATGGCGCAAAACCGGCCATAAATGAAAAATCCGCATTACTAAAGACCCCGAGTCCGCTGGCGTGACTGCCGGAGAACAACGAAAGCCTCGAAACAAAGCAGGGAAGGAGTTACAGCAGACAGACGAAATCTAAGATGGCGGACGATAGCGGAGTCGCGAGCAGGTCTGCCGCAAGTAGAAGGTGGTTCACGGGCTTACCTAAAAGAAAAAGGGAGGAAATACGGAGCAAGGTAGGCGAACGGTATCATCTCCGTTCCCCGCCTGCCTCTGAGAGAGCCGGGTCCAGGAACAACGAGGTTTCGAGCAGGGCCAGCTTCGGAAGACACTAGCTGCTGGAAGGGAGCTGTGCAACAGGCTCGTGTCCATGTAAGCCACCATTCCTCAAACGCGGACGGCGCTCCAGAACTAGGCCCTTAAAGCAGAATCTGCCCCCCCCCCATATCCCCCAGCACTTGAATAATATGAAATTATTTAAACTAATTGGGGAGATATATGTGAAGGGGGAAGTCAGCAAAGTCCGTCAGCGAATGAGAATAGGCTATACTGTAAGACTCATCCTCCAGAAGTGAGACGCAGGTTGAAGATTCCGACGTTCACATATTGGACTTGCTGAGTGGGGCAGAAGACTGACCTATATAATTTATGGAGCCTTTCCTACGGCCCATAGCTGCAGGAATCACACGCAAAAGGACAAAATTTGAGAAAGGGAAAACGCCGCCCCCCAAATCTGGCTCAAAGATGGCGGACGGGAAATCGGAGGAAGCAGGAGAGTTTAGTGAAAAACAGCTAGCACAGATCACAATGGCTGTTTGTGCTGCGTTAAACCCGAGATTTGATATACTGACAAGTCAGCTAAAAAACCTGGAAACCTCAAGGGCTGAAACAGAAAAGAGACTAGGAGAGGCGGAGCAGCGGATTTCGACCATAGAAGATGAAAGGTCACAAAATGGACAGGAACTTTCGCGTATGCGGGAACAACTTAAGCTGCAACAGGATAAACTTGAGGACATGGAAAATAGAGCCCGGAGGTGTAACTTGAGGCTGGTGGGAATACCAGAGAGTATCCCTGAACAATCCTTGGGAGCGTTACTAGAACAATGGTTGAATAAAGAACTAGCCTTATCAGACAGCTATGGAACATTGTGCATAGAACGAGCGCACAGGCTAGGAAGACGCCAGCAGAACCAATCACGACCGAGGACTGTTATCATCAAGGTCCTTAACTACCTCCATAAAGAGGAGATACTACGGGGATTCCGAATGAAACGAGACTCACTAGCTTATGACGGCTCTCCAATAAAAATCTTCCAAGATTATTCAGCAGGAGTCCAGGAGCAGCGACGCAGATTCCATCCTCTATGTGCATCATTGGCTCAAAAGAAAAAGCAATTTATGTTGCTTTATCCTGCGGTCCTGAAGATTCAGAAAGGGCAGCAGTGGCGGTCCTTCAATTCAGCGCAGAAAGCACAGCGATTCGTGGAGGAAGAGCTAGAGGCCCCTGAGGGATGATATACAGACGCTGGGACACTCCGGTAGTCAACCAAGAGGAACCAAATGTCAATTGACTGTCGCTTCACCAATGGGTGAGGCGACGGGTAAGAACGTAATGGGACAAAATTGAAGTTGAAATGTGTGTAGTTTGTGTTGATAGAGATTGAAAGATAAGCTATGTTAATACTGTGTTAAAATTGTTGGAAAGGAAGGGGTTCAAGGGGTGATTAATAACTCGGGCATACGGTAATAAGGATGAGGGGGGAAGTACTACATAATATACTTAATCAGGCCGGTTAGGGTGGCCAGGGACTTAAAGCTGGCGAGAGAAGTCTAAACATGATTGTTAGGGGAGAGGTAGGTTGGGGTGGGAGGGTAGGGGAAGGGGAAGGGTGGAGTGGGGGTTTTGGAATTTGGAACCTTATTATCACACAGAGTAAAGAACAGGATAAGTCATTCCAGGAGGATAGGGATGATATATCACAGTTTCACAGAGCCGACCAAAAGATAAAAATTGCATCACAAGAGGCCCTTATTGAAATCAACAGGGGGGACCTGGGGAAGGGCTGGGACCCAGGGCCTTCACCACAACGCAGGTATTCAAGCATTAGTAATGACCCACTAAGTCACACACTGTAGAGTAATTACATGGAATGTGGGAGGAATAACCACACCAATTAAGAGGAAAAAGATTCTGACTCACTTAAAGCGCATGCACGCAGATATTGCATGCTTACAAGAAACAAGGTTGACAGATCAGGAACATGAGAAGCTTAATCGGGGATGGGTGGGTCAGGTTCTATATGCCTCTCCTGAAGGCCGTAAGGGAGGAGTAGCGATTTGTTTACACAAAAATTTAGCTTGTTCTGCTGAAAAGGTCTTACAAGATCCTAGGGGGTGTTACCTATTGGTCAAATTATGGCTACAAGGTAGGGAAATGTACCTGTTGAACGTCTATGCCCCCACCCCACCAGAATATAACTTTTATCCAGGATTGGTAAAGCGTATGCTCCCCTATCGAGATAAACCTTTGATCGTAATGGGAGATATGAACAGTTTATTAGACCCTATGATAGATTGTACCGGGGCTCGGGGAGACAAAGAGAGAGGTTTCAAGGACTGTAAATTGCTGAAGGAGTTTAAGAACTCTCTTTCAATGGTGGATGTTTGGAGGGTCCTACACCCTGAAGCTCGCGACTATACACATAGGTCCAGGGTGCCATAGGCGCCCCGTATAAGAGGCTTGGGGAGGCTAAGCCTCCCCAGCCCGCCACTGCCCCACCGCCACCCGCCGTACCTTTAAATATTATATTTTTGCTGGAGTCGCGGGCAGCGCCGGCATTGAAGGCATCAGCAGGCTCATCGCAGTTCCAGCAGCCTTCCCTCGCAAGTCGGATGATGGCTCCGCCCTCGTAGAAACAGGAAATACATCAGAAGAGGGCGGAGCCGTCATCCAACTTGCGAGGGAAGGCTGCTGGAACCGCGATGAGCCTGCTGATGCCTTCAATGCCGGCGCTGCCCGCGACTCCAGCAAAAATATAATATTCAAAGGTACGGGGGGGGGCAGGAAGGAAACGAGGGCAGACAGGAGAGGAGAGGATGGTTGCTGCAGATGGTGGATGAAGGGAAGAGGAGAGGGCAGGGGAGAGGAGGGTTGCTGGACATGGGTGGATGGAGGGGAGGGGAGGGGAGAGGAGGGTTGCTGCATATGGTGGATGAAGGGGAGAGGAGAGGGCAGGGGAGAGGAGGGTTGCTGGACATGGGTGGATGGAGGGGAGGGGAGAGGAGGGTTGCTGCACATGGGTGGATGGAGGGGAGGGGAGAGAAGAGTTGCTGCACATGGTGGATGGAGAGGAGAGGGCAGGGGAGAGGAGGGTTGCTGCACATGGTGGAAGAAGGGGAGAGGAGAGGGCAGGGGAGAGGAGGGTTGCTGGACATGAGTGGATGGAGGGTAGGGGGGAGAGGAGGGTTGCTGGACATGGAGGGGGAGGGAGGAGTGAGGAAGGAGATGAGATGACGGAAAAGGAAGAGAGTAGAAAAACTGCACATGGATGAAGAAAATAGGCAAAAGCTGGATCCACTGGACAGTCAAGTTTGCAGAGGACCCAGCTTTTACTTATGGATGTAGGACAAGAAATGAAGAAGAAAGGCGGAAAGGAAGCCCTGGAAACGGAGTTAAGAGGACAGATAGCAGCAGAATCGGATACTGGGCCAGCACAATCAGAAAAACAAAGTCACCAGACAACAAAGGTAGAAAAGATCATTTTATTTTCATTATAGTGTTTGGAATATGTCCACTTTGAGAATTAGGTGTTCAACATTAAAAGTTTATTTACTTATTTATGACATTTATCCCACATTAAACATGAATTAGGATATTTTGTGGCTCTGCATGAGAATTGTGATATTATGATCCCTTGTTTCAATATTGTTGACGGTCTGCATTTTCCATATGGGTGGTATATTGGTGTATTAGGTTCTGCCCAGTGTAATATTTATGGTACAGTAAGGTTCTGAGTGTGTTTTTGCACAAAGTTGTACATAGTGTTTTGCAGTTGAGCGATTGTGCTTAGAATATGCTTTGAGCAACCACTTTATTCTTTGACATATGATACATAACTAATATCTACATTTAATAAAAGGTATTAATTGTGACATTTATTTATTTTTTTTCTGTGTGTGATCAGACAATTATGGATTTAAGCTCCATCCCTGGCCCCACCCCTAACCCCGCCCCCTTTAGCCTCCCCAAACAGTTGGGCCACTGACCGCCTATGCAGGGCGCATGGTTCATGGAGTAGGTTAGATTATGTTTTTATGACAGCTGACCTTGTTCCCCATTTTAGGGAAACACAAATAGCAGGGATAACAATATCAGACCATGGCCCGGTGTGGGCAGACTTGGGGGCCCCCAAAGATTACCAACAGGGCAAAAGATGGAGATTTCCTAATCATCTGGTTAAAGTTTCTCATCGCAAAGTGGGAAGATTACGTGTTAAATAATAGAGAACACGTATCTAACCCTCAATTATTCTGGTGTGCGGGAAAGGCAGTACTAAGGGGTGAGTTGATGGCCTATATGTCAGCTAGGCGAAAAAGACATGCTCAGCCCCTTGTAGTGTTAGAAAGACAGATGCAAAAGGCTAAACGCCGATATGTGGCACAAGCAACAGAGAGCAATAAAGATGCCTACCTATCAGTTCAAGCAGCAATTAACTCACTCCTGCATGAACAAATGCAAAGAAACCAGATTTATCAAAAATATCAGTTTTATAGATTTGGAAATAGAGTAGGGGAATTATTATCAAGACTAGTACAGAGGAAGGGGGGAAATAGGACAATCTCGGCCTTAAAGGATAAACAGGGCCTAATTACAAACACTCCAGATAAGATATTGTCGCTCTTACAGGAACACTTTGAGGATTTGTACACTCCAGACGCACCCAAAGACAGGGCAGAGATTAGAGCGTTCCTTCAACGGGCAGGCCTTCCGCGAATGGGCGCAGAGGATGTATCCCTTCTTGAGACCCCCATACAACCTAGAGAGTTGCAGGAGGCAATTAAAAGCCTAAAATCATTTTTGGCGCCCGGAGTAGATGGATACACCGGGGAATTTTATAAACTCATGCAGACAACCTTGATAGGCCCACTATTTGCTTATCATCAAGCTATAATTCAGGAAGGGCAAGTCCCCCACTATGAAAATATAGCCAATATCACGTTATTATTGAAACCCGGGAAGGCAGCAGAAGAACCTGAGTCGTATAGACCTATATCCCTTATCAATGTTGATATTAAATTATTAGCAAAAATATTGTCTAGACACTTGGCGAAGTGTCTGCCATCCATCATAGACCCGGCACAAGTGGGCTTCATCCCAGGGAGGCACTCAGTACTACATGTGCGGAAGGCTTTGCTGGCAATGGCTCATTGTCGATATCAACAAATTCCAGGGATGGTGGTAAGTTTGGACACTGCTAAGGCTTTTGACAGAGTAAGCTGGGACTTCCTCTTTGAAACCATAGATTGGGTGGGATTCCCTGGCGAGATACAATGAGCCATTAAGGCCCTATATACAAATATGTTTGCTCAAGTCACAGTTAATGGGGGAATAACACAAAGATTTCAAGACAAGCGAGGAACAAGACAAGGCTGCCCCCTTTCTCCCTTATTGTTTGATTTGGCATTAGAGCCTTTATTGAGATTACTGAACTTAACGACAGAGATACAAGGGGTGACAATGGAGAATCATGAGATACATGCCTTAGCTTATGCTGATGACATTCTTTTGATCCTTACAGTCCTGCGCAGATCCCTTTCGGCGGCACTGGGACTCATCCAGGAGTTTGGCCGGCTATCAGGATTTACCCTTAATTATGATAAATCAGGGGCAATGACAATAGACAATGATACTCGTAAGGGTTGGTCAGGGAACTTTCCCATTAGGTGGGTGGATTCCGGGATGAAATATGTAGGGGTCTATCTCTCTAGGTCAAGAGCTAGCTTATACCGAGATAATATTGATCCACTTTTAGATATGACCAAAAATAAATTGATTATGTGGACGGAGTTACCTCTTACAGTGTGGGGCAAAATAGCACTATTTAATATGGTGATTGCACCATGATGGCTTTATGTGTTTCAGCAGCTACCCTTGTTCCTGAAACGCAGGGATGAGGGAAAGCTGCGGCGGATGATACAAGAGTATTTGTGGCAGGGGAGGAGGCCTAGAATCCCATATCGACTGATTGCATCCCCTCGGGAGGGAGGAGGAATGGGGATGTTAAACATTAAGTATCTGACGATAGCCTGCTCTATGAGGCATATTAATGATTGGTATAGGGGGGTCCTCTGAGTTTTCCTTGACAGAGTTAGAAACTTCTAGATTTCCAGGGATACATTTTAGCCATTTACTACACACTGGAGGGACCCTGCCTAAAGATGCTTTTAAACGATACCCAGTGTTGCAGGCTCTGAGGGAAACTTGGCGCTGGCTATGTAGGCGACATTTCTTTTCGGCCAAGGTGAGCCCATGGATGTCCATATGTGACAATCCGGCCTTTCCTCCGGGGCAGGGGAAGAGTGTTTTTACCAGATGGGCAAACAAGGGAATAGTTTACTTAGCTCATGTAGTGAATGAGGAAGGCAAGATGTACATTGGGGGCTCAGTTGCAGGTGCCATTGAGATTTCATCACCAACAGTTAAAAGATATGATCATGGAATGGGATGTGGTTCAATTGGCCTTAGAGTGGACCAGAGATTTGAGAAGTGAGGTTTCCATGGACACCTGTGAAATGTTTCTAAAGTCATTGTATAAATGGAGGTTTTCCATACCACAGAGAGAGACTATACAGGTGGATCATGCGGACACACATATCCCCATACAGAGCATATCGAGCAGGGTTTGCAGACAATGGTGATTGCCCAAAATGCCAAGAAGCTTCAGCTGCTTTAGGGCATATGTTTTGGCATTGCAAATTTGTGAAGCGCTTTTGGCGCAGGATGCTAGAGGGGATAGAGAAGATGTGGAGTTGCACTGTGGTATGGGATCCTTTAATGCTGTTTAATATATTTCAATATTCGCGGGACCCTCCAGAGGGCTTCAAAGCCTTTATTAGGCTAGCAATTTACTTTGGTCTCACAACTATTTTACAATACTGGAGAAAGAGTGAAGAACCGCATCAGCAGATATGGAGATCCCAGATTATAAAGCAAATGTGAGTGGACAGGTGTGGGATTCATGACCTTGACAGTTTGCCGGGCAGGAAGTTTCAGGCACAAAGGGAACCCTTATGGGATACTCTGACCCCCAGAGGGAGAAGCTTCCTGTTGAATTTATAAAAAAAAAAAAAAAATTTGAGTATTGTTGCCTTATAAGACACAGGTTACAAGGGGGGAAGTAAGACAGGGAAGTGACCGTCTTAAGATATAGGATTAAGGGTTATGGGACACATAGATAAATTTTCATTGTGTTGCAAAATTAACTGAGATGAGACTCCTTTTGACTCTGGGTATCAGTGGAATAGTCCAAGAAGGGGAGAGGGGAAGGGAAGGGGATGGGCTGGGGGTAGTCTTGGGATTAATAAGAGAGCACACACATGTTATGGTGATGCGACGGAATGTATATTGAAGAGGGAGTGGCTCACTTGGGGTTGGGGGTCACTAGACTGTGTTATAATGTATCTTCATCTTATTGAGGAGAGTATAGAGTTGTGACTCCTTAATGATGTAAATTTATAGGCTTGGTAACTGTCTCTCTAGCTAATTGGATAGAGAGGTTACTATTTACAGTGATAAGATAAGGAACCATTATTATCTGTTGGACATTGAGGGAGTGTCAGGTTCTCAGGTTCAGAGCCCGCGGGGCTGGGCTCTGGAGCAAACGTGAGCCCTTGGGCTGCTGACGAGGAGCGACAGCAGCAGGCAAAACCCACCAACCAACACTGGGTAAGCACACCGGCAGGGACTGCAGGCACTGCCCAGCGAACCGGAACACATGGACTGGAATCCCCCGGACTGGAACACACACCGGACCGGAACACACTGGACTGGAGCACACCAGACTGGAACACACACCGGACCGGAGCACACTGGACTGGTCCCCCGGACTGGAGGACACAGGACTGGAACACGGGACTGGCGCACACTGGACTGGTCCACACAGCTTCACCTGCACTTAGCTACTAAGCCCCCCAAGAGTTGAGCTCATGGGTTCGAGTAGCCGGCAGGACTTACTGGACGACACAGGGACCAGGACTAGAACAAGCTGTAACTGAAGTGCACCTAACTCCTAAATTGACCTAAAGTGTTCCTAAGCCCAGCACCAACAGAAAAAGCTCCTAAGCCCTCCACTAACAGCAGTGCTCCCAACAGAAACTAACAGGGGTGCCCCTACGCCCTACACTAACAGAAGTGCAGGGAAACCACAAGGGAAAAAGAAGGGAAGACAAATGCCAGACCTAACACTGGTACTTCTTAAGCACCAAGCTGCAGCAGCTAAACATGGGTTCTCACCCTGGTGCTTCCAAAGCACCCAACTACAGCAGCTAACCACAGGTCATGAGGAAAAGCGGGGCAAGCACAAGGAAACAAGCAGGAAAGCCAAATACCCCAACAACAAAAGGTGCTTCCTAAACACTTACAAGGGAGCTCCCAGCACCAAACTCCAGCACTGCACTAACAGCAGTGCTACTCACCGTAACAAAAGGGAAAAACAGGGAAGTCAAACACACAAGTCTCAAGTGCACACTGCACTAAACTAACCTGGACCTAAAGCAAGTAGCCAGAAGCAAACGTTGCGAAGGCCCTGAAGGAAAGAACCCACTTCCTTATCAAGGCCCTCCCAGATGATGTCACTCTCCCTAGACCTAGGCAAAAGCACACTGACCCAGAGAGGCCCAACCCACACCAATGCAACCCTGTGAAGCACTTGAAGCCAGTACACCCAAAGAGAGGTAGAGCAACTCAGGCAACACACACACAGGTGCAGTATAGTGAAACAATTAACCCTATGCTGCTGGAAGCTGCCAGCACAGAGAGACAGAGCCAGCTCAGAAAGGAAAGAGAAAAGAAACAGAAGCCAGCTAAGAAGCTGACTCCCAGGAAAGAGGTAAGTTTGAGAGGGGTTCAGACCCCAATCATAACAGGGAGGAGGGATGGGAGGGAGAAAACATAAAAATATTGGTGTTACAGTAGACAAGAATTATTGAAATGTATAAAGTGAAAGTAGATGAAAATGGAAGTATCAATGTTGTCAGATATGTTCACTATGCTGTTCATCAATAAAAAAATTTATTGAACCATAACTCCATATGCCATCGCCTACACGATCAGCAAACTAAGTTCATGCTACTTTATCCTCCGGTGTTGAAGGTAAAGCAGGGAGGTGGATGGAAGGTGTTTGATAATGCCGCAGAAGCAACTAGTTATGTGCAGAATTTGGAGAGCAGTCAGAATGACATAGCGGCTGACAAAGCGGAGAACTGAGTGGACACTACAAAGATTCTGAAGTCATTAGGAGCAGTTTATGGAAGGTACCTGGACCTCCAGGAAATCAATAATAATTAAGGGGCCTTAAGCATGGAAGTGACCCCAGTCCCGTTGGTAGAACAGGAAGGCTGTATAAGGATGGGAAGAGAGGGGGGGAAGGGAGGGAATGGGGGAGGGGAGAGAGGGGAGGGGAGGGAACTCTTCAGGTATACACAATAGCGACCCTGGGAAACAACAGGGGGACAATAAGCACAATAACTGAAGGAAGAGATTTCCCGGGGAGAAGGGCTGGGCTCACCGGGGACACAAAGGTTTACAAATTTCTGGTAAATGCTGACAAACCAATTTAAACGCATAGGGTCCCGGTGCGGTTGATATCTTGGAACGTTTCGGGGATCTCGTCGCCGATTAAGCTATCTAAGATATTAACCCAGTTGAAGCACCATAAAGCCTCCATTGCATGCCTTCAGGAAACAAAGTTGAATGATAGAGAGCATGAGAAGCTAAAACAGCAGTGGGTGGAGGAGTGCTACTACTCCTCCTTAGGAGCAAAACGAAGTGCAGTAGCGATATTGATCAAGAAGGGCCTATTTTGTAAGTCTAGACTGGTATATAAAGATTGGGAGGGTAGAGTGGTGCTACTCCAACTGAATATATGTGGTGCTACTCCAACTGAATATATGTGGACAGAAATTGTATTTATGTGCGATATATGGCCCAAACATCTATTCCCCCCTGTCTTTTCAAACGATAATCTCCCTAGGACTTCAACACTCCGACGCACCTTGGGTGTGGGCGGGGGATTTTAATCAGACAATGGACCCAGAGGTGGATAGATCCACGGGGAGGACGCGGGAGAAGAGAAGGGGAGAGATGAGCCTATTTGCATTGTGCCAGTCCCTTGGCCTGGTGGACACCTGGCATCTATTGCATCCCACCACAGTAGACTTTACACATCAATCGAGAGTGCATCAGTCCTGGTCGCAGCTAGATTATATTCTGGTACACCAGTCTCTATTTTTTAGAGTTACTCAAGCAGAGATAGGCCCTTTAGAAATCTCAGATCACGTGTTGATTTGGGTAGATCTGACATTTATCACCCCAGGAGAGTCGGGGTACTCTTGGAGGTACCCCTCTTACTTGTACAGAGACCAAAAATTCAATGGATATGTAAAAGCCCAATGGGAACAGTATGTAGCAGATAATCTAGACTCCTGCGACTCCCCCATAATTTTCTGGGAAGCATCTAAAGCAGTAATGCGGGGGGGGGGGGGGGGGATAATAGTGTATAAGAGTGCTAGGGCGAAGAGGCTTTCGGCGGGGATAATCCGTTTAGAATGTAATCTACGGATGGCAAAGGCAAAGTACTACTACTACTTAACATTTCTAGAGCGCTACTAGGGTTACGCAGCGCTGTACAATTTAACAAAGAGAGACAGTCCCTGCTCAAAGAGCTTACAATCTAATAGACAAGTGAACGGTCGGTCCGATAGGGGCAGTCAAATTGGGGCAGTCTGGATTCACTGAACGGTAAGGGTTAGGTGCCGAACGCAGCATTGAAGAGGTGGGCTTTAAGCAAAGACAAAGTACCTACAGAGTCCCTCCCAGGAGACTCGCGATTTATGCTCTACCACGAGCGTGGCGCTGAATTCGCTAATTCACGAACAAACCCTAAAGCGCTTAACAGTGAGAGGCCTTCATTATCATAAATATGGAAATAAACCGGGAAAGTTACTAGCCCAGATGGCGAGAACACGTAATCAAAGGAAATTGATTGCGTCAATAATTCCACCAAGAGGGCCCCGGATTTATAACTCAGAAAGCATTGCCAAAGCGTTCCACTCGTACTTTTCCAAGATATATTCGGGGGAGGGAGACTTTACCGATATGTCAGTGGATGATTATTTGGACGATGCAGGTCTTCCCGCCTCTCACTCTAATCAGGAAAGGCTCTTGGCACCATTGCAGGCGCAGGAAATTCAGAGAGTGCTTAAGTCCCTCCCATTGAGCTCTGCACCAAGTCCCGATGGATTCTCAGCAGAATATTTTAAGGCATTACCGCCACAGTTTTGTGGTCCGCTTATAGAATATTATGAGGCGGTGGTAGAGAGAGGGTTCTTGTCGCCTGGAGAAAATGAGGCACTGATCGCATTAATCCCCAAACTGGGTAAACCTAGTGACAGAATGGAATCGTATCGACCCATATCCCTCATTAATGTGGATTTAAATATATTAGCAAGAGTCCTAGCAGACCGTTTGGCACCTTGTATGAGCTCGTTGATAGGAGGACATCAAGTGGGGTTCATTAGGAATAGACACTCAGTACTCAATGTCCGAAAAGTGCTTTTGGCAATTGCTTAGTGTCAGGATAGGGACTCTGAATTGTTACTGGTCAGCCTTGATGCCGAAAAGGCATTTGACAAAGTGAGATGGGAATACTTATTTTAAGTCCTAACTTACAGGGACCCACTAGCCAGGATTTTAATAAATGAGATAAAGTCCCCTCCACTGCAGATTAGAGCGGGTATGAGGCAGGGGTGTCCCCTCTCTCCCCTATTATTTTTGTTACTACTTGGAACCTTTGCTGCGCACCATGGAGGCGGATCCAGACATCACCGGGGTACAACTTCCAGCCCAGCGGGTAAAGGTTTTGTCCTTTGCGGACGATATATTCCTGACATTGACCCACCCCACAGCAATCTCTCCCTAGGGTACTGGCAGCCATTCAAGAGTTTGGTCTTTATTCTGGGCTATCCTTGAATCTCCAGAAATCCATAGCTCTCCCATCCAAATCAGAGATAAAGACAAACTGGGAGGGCCCCTTTCTACTGCAGTGGGCACAGGAGGAGGTGACTTATCTGGGAGTGCGAATTCCAATAGATTTAAACACGCTTTATGCAAGAAACATGACTCACCTGAAGGGGCGAGTAGCCAAGACTCTGCGAGGCTGGCATGCCCTTCCTATTTCGTTGTTGGGGAGGGTAGCACTATATAATATGGTCCTTTTTCCAATTTGGATATATGCTTATCAAACCTTACCTATGTTTTTGACCTATAGTGATGAGAGATGGTTGAAAAAGCAACAAAACCAATTTCTTTGGCAGGGGAAGAGAGCACGAATGACCATTACTAGAGCAGTACTCCCTAGAGCTAAAGGGGGATTAGGACTGATGGACCTCTGCCTGTTTTCTGTGGCGAGTGGAATGCGTCATATTTCTGATTGGTTTTGTGGCACTCACTTCTTTTCACAGCAACAGAAACTCAATGGTTTGGGTCCCTACATTTTGCTAGTTGGCTTCATCAGTCGGGGGTCCAATCACTGAACTTAGGTATGGTATCACCTATACTTCACCCACTAAGACAAACATGGAGGTGGCTTTGCAAGTTCTTCTCCTTAAACAAAACAGTATCCCCCCTGTTACCTATAAGAGGCAATCCAGAGTTTCCAGTTGGAGACTCTTCCAGAACGTTTTGGGATTGGGCGACTAGGGGGATCCACGTCTTGAGCCAGGTAGTGTTTATTTATTAAGTTTGCCACCTCTATTACGCAGCGGAGCCATGGCCCTTTTACTACCCTGGACAGAATTGCCTATCCCCTCCAGATACTTAATTACCCCAACCTTGTATCTGCACATGACAGTGTTACCAGTCAAGGCAGTATAAACCTATGTAATTAGAAAGGAACCCAGTATTTAGTAGATAAAGAAATATAGTTTATAAACATGGATATCTTACCCAAATGTAGTACAAGCAAATCAGGCAGTCAAATGGTGGAACAGCATTACATGACACGTCCTCTCTCTCTGGCCTTCTGGAGTTTTCTGAAGTCTTCTTTCTTCTGTTCTGATTTAATACCCCTCAGACTGCTCCTTTTTTTTTTTTTTTCATAATTTTTATTAGTTTACTTTAAACTTAAACAGAAATATTACTGTTAAGTGAAAAACAGCCACAAAATAAAACTTTTCTTACATAATCTTTTAACATTACACTTTAAATGGCTTTCTTAGACCTCAAAAAGTTGGGGGGTTTAGAATAGGTGAAGCTACCTTTGTATTTACAGTTTCTATAAGAAAATGATGACACCGCATTTCTCAGTCTACTATTTTGTTATCTCTATCGTTGTTTTGAATCTAGGAGCAACTTAAGCCGATCAGGAACATAAAAAACATATTTAGTATTATTAAACCTCACAATACATTTGCATGGATATGCTAACAGAAAGGAACCTCCCAATTCTATTGTTTTTAATCTCATTGAAAGAAACTGTTTTCGCTTTTGCTGAGTCACATCTGGATACAACCATATTTTTTCTCCACCAAAATTGTGATTTGTTGTTTTAAAGTAAAGTCTCATTACAGCATTCAAATCCTGTTGAAAAAGAAAGGTCACCAACAACGTCGCCCTTTCAGTGGCAGTTTCTATTGACTGTTCCAAAATCGCTGTTAGATTTTCCACGTCCATTTCATTTCCAGGTTGAACATTTGTTGCCTCGTCTGTTTTTTTAATCGTATTTGGTATAAAGTAAATTTTTTCTAATGGAGGAATTGCTTCTTGAGGATATTTTAAATTTTCTTTAAGAAATCTAGTAAATACATCTTGGGGAGAAACCCCATACAATTTAGGAAAATTAAGCAGGCGCAAGTTCAATCTCCTATTGTGATTTTCAATATGTTCAAGTTTTCTCCTGATATCCACATTGTCTTTTATCACAGCAGCTTTAAATTCATTAGTTTGAACCACCTCATTTTGTAAGTTCTCAATTTTCTGTGAAAAATCTTGTTTAATCGTATCAACAGAGTCTTTCAATTCTTGCATCTTAACACCTAAGGTTTTTACCTCTCCAGACGACTGTTGAAGGGTTTTTTCCATTTCTAGTCATTTTAGCCATATTGTCTCCAGATTAACCTCCATTTCCTTCCCAGCAGATTTAGATGTTATCGGTGAGTCGGTCACCCCACTGGGTCCGCCAACTTCCACTCTTCCGGTGTCCGTCAGCTTCTCCTGCCAGTTCACCCCAACTGCTGGGCATGGAGGAATCTTAGAGAGCGGCGGGGGGGAAAGAGATATTTCGCATTCCGGTGAGGGTTCTGCTTCACCAGGTACTCCCGCCAAGGAATCCACCCCGCTTACTGCCTGAGAAAGAGCGGGGAAGAAACGCTCCAGTCCTGTTCTCGCCGGCGTGGACGTCCCGGTAGGTGGGGGAACTATCCGGACTGCTCCCTTTCTTTTAGAATGAGGCATATTTCCGACAGAGCAAAAATTAGCAGAACTGGCTGAAGCGATCTCATCAAGCGTCCGCTCTCGGCGCCATCTTGACACGCCCCCCAGACTGCTCCTTATATACCATTTTGGCTCCATTGATTCCAATGGACCCTAGCTTTCTCACCAGAGCTCTTGGCCCTTATCAGTTGATCAAAATGACTTCACAAGTTCTCAAGCTCTAAGTATAAACAAGATATGCTCAGAGCGCATCTTGTGAGATGACTTCACAGGTCATCTCACTCTTCTCAGCTCCCCCCTCCCTCTACTTGCATCTGACCCTCTACTATCTCTCATTTTAATCAAAACATCTTAGCTCATGACTTCTCGCAGGTGCCAGTCTCAGGATGGTTCACAAGAGCCAATGCCCCCTCCCTTGCCAGCTCTCAATTACCTCATTTCAGCACTTGCTACAGTGAAATGTAACTGTGTCAAAGGTGATTTCTGATTTTTACAGGCCTAGCTCTCTGGGAACTCATTTCAGCTTGAGCTGCAGTGAAATATATTTTGTATCAGAGATGATTTTTGGATTTCAAGAGGCCTATAGCTCTTTAGCCTGAGCCATTGGCCTGTATTTTACTGAGAGCAAGGGCTAGCATATTTCTACAGTAGTAACAGAACAAGGAGGTATCAAGACATTTTTAGATCTATGCAAAGAATTTAATTTGCAGGAGCGAGATTCATTTGCATACATGCAACTCAGTCATTATGTGAACTCTTTAATCAAGAAAGATCTGTCAATAGATATGTGGGAATGTTTAAATGCAATGTTTGGGCTTGATGCGCAATCACGGGTTCCGTTGAAATATTTTCATTCACATGTACGAGAACACTCAAAACTAAATGACTTTGTCCGAGTGGCGCAGCAGTGGAGCGCAGAGCTGGGAACACAACTCTGGAACACATCCAATCAGTCATTGCTGGAACTTATAAGATGACGGAGAACGTAAGTTGGTGGGAAATACAGTACAAGTTTGTCTTTCGCCTTCATGTCTCACCTAGGAGAGCTTACCGGGCCACCTTGCAAAAATCGGACAATTGCCCTAAATGTGAGAAAGAGAACGCGCATTTGAGTCACATGTTTTGGACATGCCCAGGAATACAAAAGTTTTGGAAGGACATGGTGTTGCATGTATCGGCCTTGTGGGGAATGAGATGGTGGCATTCACCAAAACAGCTGTTTGGAGGTTATGCCATGCAGGAACAAACAAAACCTGGACTAAGATCCTTCCAGCAACGAGCAACGCTGATGGGGAAAAAAGTGATCTTGCAACATTGGCTTGGTATAGAGTGTCCTACAGTGGCCCAGTGGCGCTCCTCAATGATTTACATGTGCTCCTTGGAACGCAGTGGTATTTGTAACTTGGCGGGGAAAAGGGGAGATATATTTTGCACAACCTGGGTGCCCTTTTGGGACAGGTTAACCCCAGTTGCTCGAAGAAGAATATTGAATTCCTGAAGAGGGGAGGGGGAGGGGGAGGGCAGGGAAGGGAAGGGAAGGGATGGGGTAGAAGAAAGAGTTAAAGAAAGAAAGAGTTAAAAAAAAAAAAAAAGAAAGCCATGCAAATCATTGTGGCATGGTGCATCCTACACAACATAGCGCTGAGGCATGGACTGGGGATCACCATTGACCCCACTGTGATAGCAGAGGCAGATTTCCATTCACCAGCAGAAGCCGGCAATGGGACATGTGATCAGGTGAAGCATTTTCGAACGGTATTTCTCATTTAAGTAAAACAGATTCTTGTTGAGGTTCATACGTATGTAATTCTCCCGGAAATGTTTTTGCTATATCCAAGATTTGTGAGTGTATTGAAGGAGAAGAATTTCTGCCAACAAAGGCCCATGGAACTGTTTAAAGGCCTGAGGGGAGACATAATTTTGAGATCCCATGTGTACCTTTCTGTCACTGTAAGGTTCTGGGAAGGTCAGGACTTTTTAGGGGTTTGTGTGGCTTATTATTGTACTAGTAAAAAAGGCCCGTTTCTGTTAGAAATAAAACGGGTGCTAGCAAGGTTTTCCTCGGAGTGTATGTTTGAGAAAGAGTGTGTGAGAGATGGAGTGTGTGTGTGTGAGAGAGAGAATGAGAGAGAGAGAGACAGCGTGTCTGTGTGTGTGTGAGACTGTGTGTGAGAGAGACAGAGAGAGACTGTGTGTGTGTGACAGAGAGATAGAGTGTGTCAGAGAGAGTGTATGTGAGAGACAGAGAGTGAGTGAGTGAGTGGTCTCAGGACCCCCATCTCCCCTCCCTCTCCCCTGCCCCCCCTGCAGCCACCCATGTCCAGCGACCCTCCTCTCCCCCTTCTCCCCCTTCAGCCACCCATGTCCAGCGACCCTCCTCTCCCCCTGCAGCCACGCATGTGCAGCGTCCCTCCTCTCTCCCCTGCCGCCCCTGCAGCCACCCATGTCCAGCGACACTCCCCTCCCCCTGCAGCCACACATGTGCAGCGTCCCTCCTGTCTCCCCTGCCCCCCCTGCAGCCACTCATCTGGTCTCAGGACCCCCTCCCCACCTCCCTCTCCCCTGCCCCCCCTCCAGCCATCCATGTCCAGTGACCCTCCTCTCCCCCTGCTCCCCCTGTAGCCACCCATGTCCAGCGACCCTCCCCTCCCCCTGCCCCCCCTCCAGCCACCCATGTCCAGTGACCCTCCCCTCCCCCTGCCCCCCCTCGGCGCATCACCCAAGCCCCTCCCCCCGAAGCACATTAACCCCCCCCCCCCCCGGGCACATCAACCCCCTCGCCACCCACAGCTACCAATGGTAACGCTGTCCGGCCGCTGCTGCTTCTCCTCTTGAGCAGCAGCAGCCGGTACAAGAAAGGAAAAACCCCAAAAATGTTTTTAAACCTGAAACGCGGCAACGTAGACAGCCATCTGGCATTGGCTGTTGTCTCTGCAGCCGCTCCTCCTCTCCCCTCTCACATCGCTGCGCTCCTCCAGGGTCTTACTCCAGGGGCAGTGACGTGGAGGCGAGAGGAGGAGCGGCTGCAGAGATGACAGCCAATGCCATATGGCTGTCTACGGTGTCGCGTTTCAGGTTTAAAAACATTTTGGGGTTTTTTCTTTTTTGCAGCGGCCGCTGCTGCTCAACAGGAGAAGCAGCAGCGGCCGGACAGCGTTACCATTGGCAGCTGCGGGTGGCGAGGGGGTTGATGTTGGCGGTTTAAAAACATTTTTGGGTTTTTTCTTTTTTGTAGTGGCCGCTGCTGCTCAACAGGAGAAGCAGCAGCGGCCGGACAGCGTTACCATTGGCAGCTGCGGGTGGCGAGGGGGTTGATGTTGGTGGGGGGGGGGGTGTTGATGTGCTTGGGAGAGGGAGGGGCTTGTGTGATGCGCCGGGGAGGGTTGTCTGCAGTGGGGGTGGGGGTTTTGTAGCGGCTGCTGCCGCAGCGGCCGGACAGCGTTACCATTTGCAGCTGCGGGTGGCGAGGGGGAGGGGGTGTTGATGTACTTGGGGGGGAGGGGCTTGGGTGATGTGCCGGGGGGAGGGGCTTGGTTGATGTGCCGAGGGGGGGCACTGACAGCTGATTCCTAGGCAGGGAGAGGAGTAGGGAAACACGCGGAGCTACTTTAGAACGTTGGTGGTGAGAATTATTATATAGGATGTGCTACTGACACTGCTTTCTTATGTCTCCATGCAGAATACTTCGGTCCCTTCTAGACAGCTAGCCATGTTCCTGTTGTTCAGCCTTTAAGTGTTACAGAGGCCAGGCGGAGTGAGATGGCAGGGCCCACCTTGGGTCTAATTTAAATGTAAAGTCCTTTTTTTTAAAGACTGTTACTGATACCCATTTATCTATGCTGATGATGTACCATCTATATTCCTTTTAGGCAAGACTTGTGTGAAATCACCAACTTAATCAGGACAGGCCTGAATACAATGGAAGAATGAACGCTTAGAAGACTCATTGCCTGATCTTAACCTCTCAGCACAATAAGTTTAAACCTACTACTTTAAAATCCCAAACTATTCTCTCCTCATTTCGGATAGCCTAAAACTACTTGGTGTTACAATTGATTTGAACCTGACTCTCGAAACCCAAGTAAACTGCACCACGAAAAAAATGTTCTACTCAATGTGGAAACTTAAACGTATAAAACCTTTTTTTCCTCGTGATGTCTTCCGCAAACTAACACAATCCTTGGTACTTAGCCATTTAGACTACTACAACGGAATCTATGCAGGTTGCAAAGAACAGTTAATCAAAAAACTACAGACCGCCCAGAACACTGCAGCGAGACTGATCTTTGGTATATCAAAATTTGAATCTGCCAAGCCCATTCGTGAAAAATTGCATTGGCTCCCCATTAAGGAACGCATTGCCTTTAAGGTTTGCACCTTGATCCACAGGATAATTTATGGAGAAGTTCCTGGTTACATGCTAGATCTTATTGACCTTCCACCCAGAAACAGTTCTAGTTCCGCCCAATCATACTTAACACTACATTACCCAGATTGCAAAGGCCTTAAATATAAGTCCACCTATGCATCCAGCTTCTCCTTCCTAGGAACTCAATTATGGAATGCTCTACCCAGAATCTTAAAATCAATCCAGAACTATTTGAATTTCAGGAAACTATTAAAGACCACCCTGTTTAAGAGCTTACCTCAATGATTTAACCTAATGTTACTCTTCTTTGATTCAACAAATTCCATGGACTATACCACTTTCATATACTTTTATCTTTTTGTCCTATTTTATTCCTTACATTTACTATTTTCTTTTACACTGTTTAATTGTAATTACTGGACTGTAGCTTGCACTACGGTCTTGTGTAAGCCACATTGAGCCTACAAATAGTGGGAGAATGTGGGGTATAAATGTGTTAAATAAATAAATAAATAATGTCTCCATGCAGAAAACATTGTTCCCCTCCGGACTGCTGCCTGTGTTCCTGTGGTTTGGCCTTCAAGTGTTACAGCAACAGGGTTGGACTGAGATGGCAGGGCCCACCTTGGGTCTAAGATAAGTGTTTTAGTTTTTTTTTTTTTTTTAAGTTGTGGGTTTTGAGATTTGACACATTCTACAACCCCCCAAAAATGTGTTTGGGAACATACTGTTTCTACAACCAGAGAAAACAATGTTTCTGGTGTGACAGCAAAATTTTTTGACCAATGATACTATGCATAACCCTGGTCAAGGCACAGGGGGAGTTTGAGGTCATTTTCCTTGTTTGCTAGCAAGAATGATAAATGTGATGTCTCATTGTTTACGCAACTACACTAGCAGTATAGTACAGGTTATATTGACTTTTTGGATTCCCTGCATTGTTCCTTCTGATCTGACATTTTTTTCTTTTACAGAACACACACAGGACTGCCTGACAGTTGTGCAGAATGACTGCGGAGCGTGGTCTTGCCTTGTGGTTTTGTGACATTCTGCTGTACACCCTGTAAAGATTAACATTATGAAAAATTGCGCATCCTGTATTTATTGTTTTAAAATGCCGCTGGCCCTGTTAACATTTTATGTATTGTTAGATGTTGTCCCCCTGTCATCATCTGTATAATTGAAACATGTAGTACACCCTATCCACATTTATTTAAGGTGGAAGCCAAAGGCATGCGTCTTTGCGCAGTGGCTTAAGCAGCAACTGATAAAGTGATTGTGATTGCTATTAGTTAGGTTCTGTATCTCCCTCTGTTTTGTAAATTGTGATTGTGAAGATGAATTGAATTGATAAGGGATTGCCATCACTTATATATATCATCATGGGAAACAGTCATTGGTTGTTTTATCATTTGATATTAATCTGGCTGATTAGATATCAGTCAGAAGCCTTCATTTCTTGGCAAATTATCTGTTTTAGTTACATCTAGAGATGCAAGGAAGTCAAATATTGGAGGCATTGAAGTAGCTTCTTTTTGGGGGTCAACCAGAACTAGCCATAATAAAATCTTGGGTAATAAAGATAAAGGAGTGAGGTGTAACCTAGTGTACAAAGATTGTGTGAAGCAGCAAGTGAGTGAAAGAGTACCTAGATCTATAGGTTACGCAAATGTTAGGTCAATAGTGAATAAATCAGAATTGATAAGAGATTGTCTGGAGGTTGACCAATTAGGGCTGCTTTTTATAACAGAAACCTGGATGAGAACCACGGATGATTCAGTTATTAGAAAGATTCCCCCCCCCCCCCCCCCATCTATAAAATTATTCATCAAATGCAAAATAAAAAGAAAGGAGAAGGAATAACCGTTGTTTACAAACCTTTTTTTAAACTAGAACTTATTGCTGAACATATATCCCCTTCATTAAGTAGAGGAGTGTGGTAGCCGTGTTAGTCCACTGTTAAGGTTATCAATAGAAATCAAATAAAATAAAACATGGAAAAGAAAATAAGATGATACCTATTTTATTGGACATAACTTAATACATTCTTGATTAGCTTTCGAAGGTTTGACGAAGAAGGGCAACCTTCGAAAGCTAATCAAGAAATGTATTATGTCCAATAAAAAAGGTATCATCTTATTTTCTTTTCCATGTTTTATTTTGTTTGATTTCTATTGATCCCCTTCATTAGAAATTTTGGCATGCAAGCTGGGAAATAGCACATTACAGGGTAGCATTTGTTTTATTTTATCGCCTCCCTGGGAATTGGAAGTATGCACTAGAAGTTTTCATGGATTTTATTTCTAATAATTGTATTAATTATAATAATGTGGTTTCACTAGGAGATGCAAATTTGCATTTGGATAATTTACTGAATGGGGACACACAGAACTCACGCATCACCTAGATAGGATTTTAGATAGTGCTGAGGAGGAGCAAGCTGTCTTGGTATATGTTGTCAGACTCCTGCTCCTCTCCGGGCTGTCTGCGCTCTAGTTGCACCTCTCCGTGCTGTCTACAATCCAGCCGCACCTCTCCGTGCTGTCTGTACTCCAGCCGCACCACGGTCAGACTCCTGCTCCTCTCCGGGCTGTCTGCTCTCCAGTTGCACCTCTCCGTGCTGTCTACCATCCAGCCGCACCTCTCCGTGCTGTCTGCAATCCTTGCAAGTTATGCAAACCTCCCTCAGGCTTACACAGTTGTGTTCTCTCCAGCCAGTAGCCCACCCCCTAGTTCAACCCCTACCGGCTACTGGCACGTATCTGTTTCCTGGTGGAGTCCCCCTCCTCATAGACTAGCCGCCTAGGTTCTTTCCAGTCCGGCTATTAAGTCCCCGACCAGGCCTCTGGACTGGGACCTGTTCCTGGCACAGGCCCCTTTCGTTAAAGTCTCTATTCAGAATCAAATGCTTATCACACAGTTCAGCTTTTCTCAAGCACCACTATAAAGTTCCAAAGTTTCCCCTATGGTATGAATTCCTCTAGGTTTAGCACTGCATACTGGCTACACCTAGAGACCCACCTCCCTCATTTGTCAGCACTAACTCCTGACAACCACCCACTGGGTTAAAGAATTCATACCTTTTGTTATCCAGTACACACAGCCCTCTTTCTCCTCTCCTCATGGCCCTGAGCAAATGCTGAGATATCCATTTCTTCTGTTTCCCCTCCCCCTTCCCCCCCTTGCCAATCCATCTGTTCCACCACTCCCTTCTCCCACAGGTGTTCCTCATCCCCTCCCTCTGACTTCATCTCCCAATCAACCTCCTCCCCCTTCCCCCTCTGAGAGGACTTCTCCTCCCACTCCTGCTTCCTGCTCATCTCGGGCTTCTGGGACTTGTAGTTCTTATAGTCCCACTCTTTCTTCTTTTGATCCCTGGCGGGCACAGATAGCCCTTTCCTCCACCACCCCTCCGGTTTGCCACCCCCTTTCTCACATACCCCCCTCTTTAAGCGATTGCTAGCCCATTTTTCCAACCTTCCCTCGTTCCCCGGGCTAGCAACCCGACTCAAGACATCTACATGAGGCAACAACTTCCCCGCTTTATGCTCAATGTGATATTGAAAGGGTTGCAATGCCAGATACCACCTCATCAATCTGGCATTGCTATCTTTCATCCGGGACAACCACTTTAAAGGGGCATGATCTGTAAACAATTTGAATGTCCGTCCCTCCAGATAGAACTGACATTTTTGTATGGCCCATTTCACGGCTAGACATTCCCTTTCAATAGTGGCATACCTCGTTTCATGAGGGAGCAACTTTCGGCTCAAATACAATACTGGGTGTTCCTCTCCCTCAAAAACCTGTGACAGCACTGCCCCCAACCCAGTGCCCGAAGCGTCCGTGTGTAGAATAAATTCTCTATCAAAATCTACGGCCCTAAGTACAGGTTCCTCACACAAGGCTTGCCGTAGGGCCACAAACGCTCCCTGCTCCACCTCCCCCCACCTTAACCGGTTGGGCCTATCCTTCTTTAACATCTCGGTCAAAGGAGCGGCCAATGTAGCAAAGTGAGGAATGAATCTCCGATAGTATCCCACTAGCCCCAAAAAAACCCCTCATCAATTTCTTGGTCTCCGGGCGGGGAAACAGTTGGATACTCTCGACTTTACCCTGTAATGGTTTTATCTGGCCATTTCCTACTTTGTAACCCAAATATTTCACCTCCCTCTGTGCAAAATAACATTTTTGGGGATTCAGTGTAAGCCCAGCTTGCCGAAAAGCCTTTAATACCTTCCCCACCTGTAGAAGATGAGACCCCCAGTCTTGGCTATGTATGATGACGTCATCTAGATACGCGGCGGCATATGCCTGATGAGGCCTCAACACCTGATCTAACAGGCGTTGGCAAGAGGCCGCCGCTGAATTCAAGCCAAATGGCATCCGCTTGAACTGAAACAGGCCAAGAGGAGTACAAAAGGCTGTCTTGGGCTTAGCTGCAGTAGAGAGCGGAATCTGCCAATAGCCTTTTGTTAAGTCCAGCGTTGACAGAAACCGGGCTGACCCTAGTCGGTCTAGTAGTTCCTCTATCCTCGGCATGGGATAAGCATCCGGGTCCGATAGAGCATTAACTTGCCGAAAATCAATGCAAAACCGCCAGGATCCATCGGTCTTGGGCACCAGCACTACCGGGCTGGCCCAGGGGCTGTGTGATTCCTCAATCACCCCATATTCCAACATTTCCTTAACCTGCCGATTCACCTCTTGCTGCTTCATGGGTGATAACCTATACGGTCTTTGCCTTACTACCTTTCCCTCCCCCGTTACAATATCGTGCGTAATCAATCTCGTTGCCCCGGGGCAAGGAGTCAGCACATCCTTAAATTCTCCCAAAAGAGCCCTTATCTGATCTTTTTGGGGTCCCTCTAAATCCTCTCCCACCTGCAACCCCCCTTTAGAATCCATCTCCGATATCTGAGGACCGAGATCCTCCTCCGTTAAATCCTCTGCAGTCGCCCAACACACCTCCCGGGCCTGCCAAGGTTTGATCAAATTTATATGATAAGTCTGCCTCTTCCCCCGTTCATTCCTCACTTCCTACGTGACTGGGCCCAACCGCCTCGTAACTATCATCGGACCCCTCCAGTTCCCACTAAATTTATGAGGACTATCTGAGACCATGATCAGCACTTTAGCCCCTATCGCCACCTCCCGGACTCGGGTCTTTTTATCATAGGCGGCCTTCTGATACTGCTGAGCCGCCTGCCATCGGCCCCTAGAGTAAACCCCCAACCGCCTCAAGCGCCCCTTTAAATCATGCAGATAAGATATTACAGTGTTATCCTCGGCTTCCGGGGGTACCCATCTTTCTCTCACTATATCTAAGACCCCCCTTGGTGCCCGCCCAAAGAACAACTCGAAGGGCGACACCCCTAGGGTGGCCTGCACACACTCCCTCGTGACATACAGGACAAAGGGCAGCAATTGATCCCATTTCTCCGTGCAAGAGCCCACTCCCTTCCTAAGCAAAGTCTTCAGGGTCTTATTAAAACGTTCTACCAGGCCATTGGTCTGCGGGTGATATGCAGCCGTACAAATGTGAACAATCCCGAAGGCCTCCCATACCTGTGCTAGAACCCGTGATCTAAAGTTAGACCCCCGGTCAGTCAGCACCTCCCGAGGGAATCCTACTTCACAGAAAATGTGAATAAGTTCCGCAGCAATAACTTTAGCCGAAATGCTTCGTAACGGAATGGCCCAAGGAAACCTGGTGGCCATATCCATGATTACTAAGATATAGGAGAACCCCCGAGTCAATTTTGGAAGAGGACCAATTATGTCCATCGCAATCCTGCCTAGGGGAGTCCCTATGCGGGGCAAAGGATGTAAAGGGACTCTCCCTGGACCCTGTTCGGCCACCTTCTGACATAAAGGGCAAGACTCACAATACTTTTCCACCTCTTTATATATCCCGGGCCAATAAAAGCGCCGTAACAATTGGGAAACCGTATTCTGAGCTCCTTTATGTCCCCCCAGAGGATGATCATGAGCTACCCGTAACAGTAGATTCCTAAATCCCCTCGGCACCACTAACTGGCTCCGTCCCCCCTCTCCTCCGTTTCCTGCAGGTGTCCGAAACAGAAGGCCCTGCTCTATCACAAACCCAGGTCCCTGCACCTCCCTGTCCCCCTCCCTTGCCCGCGTCCAAGCATATTGCAGAGTAGGGTCGGCTTGCTGTTCCCTCTTAAAAGAGGGGAATTGTTCCTGCACCTCCCCTGCCTCCTCAGGGAAATCCGCCGTCTGCTCCAAGTCTTTCATAGACTGAGCCCGCTGACGCTGCCCCGCCTTCCTATGCCCCCCCGAATCCCTGGTTTTCCCCGGGTTCCCCAATATCTCCATCTGAAACGGAAATATCTGGGCCAAAGCCTGCTCCTGCTCCGTCCCCTCCGCACCCCGTTGGGACCGGGTAACCACTAACCCCTCTCTCTCTTTCAAATATTGCGAAAATGGGGGCCAATCCCTTCCTAAGATAAGGGCCTGAGGCACCCTAGGTAGTACCGCCACCCAGACCCAATGAGCCCCCAAAGGTCCTACGATCCTCACCTGCCGCAACGGGTACCTACTGGAAGTCCCATGTACACACTGTATGGTGACCTCTCGCCCTTTCTTCCCCCCTCCCCCAACCCCCTTTTCCCTGATCCTCTCCCACAAGGACTGGGCTAGCATAGTTTGGTCTGCTCCAGAATCCAACAGCCCCTCCACCCCCACCCCCATCACTTCTACCCGTTGGCAGAACTCCTCCCTGCCCCCCTTTCCCCCTCCGGCCACCAATTGTAACTTCACCACACAGTCTCTCCTCACATGGCCCTTCCGCCCACAACGATAACACATTCTTTCTTCCCCTTTTCTCCCCTCCCACACTCTCATGCCCCTACCTTCGGGAACCTGATGCCCTTTTGGACCTCCCAATCCCCCTCCCGGCGGGGTTCCCCTGTGGGCACAATGCTGCGACTCTAGGAAACAATCCATGCTCTGGATTGCCTCCTCGAGGGTACTGCAGCCCCGCTTAATCAAGTCAACCTGAAGCCCTCTAGGTAAGGACTCCAAGAACTGTTCCAGCACCAGGTCTTCCATTACCTGTTGCATGGACCGTCTTTCAGGCTCTAACCATTTTCCTGCCAAATCACTTAGAGGCAGATGCAGCAACCAAACGTAAAAAAATCTAAATCGTTAAAGTCCCTAACGATTTTAAAATAACGAAAAATGCACCAAAAAAAAAAGTCACACATGCTGAGATCGGTAGTGAAACGTACAATGTATCAAAGAATCACAATACACATCGGTCTGGACCTCTCGTTAGGACAGCTCCGTGGCAGGAAAAAGTGTTAAGTGAAAAAATAAACAAACTTTGAGCCAATCCCAGCGCATTAGCAGAGCTAAAAGCGCTGTGATTGGTCCAAAGGACCTCAGAAAACACATAAAAAAATAAAAAAAAAAAGGATCGGGAGGGGGCAAGGGCGCTCATCAGGAGCGTCCTGTACGGACGGCCTTGCCCCCCCCCCCCGCTGCTCCCCACTTTCCGCTGCTCCCCCCACCCCGAAAAAGCAAACTTGTAGAAGCCCCTGCCCCCCTCCCTTCCTCACTACTCTCAGCTCCGCCTCCCGACATCCTCCGTCTGTGCCCCGCCCCCTTTGGGGATCGTCGCCGCCATTCCCCTTCTCCATCGGGCCCCCCTCCCTCTTACCGGGCCCGTGCAGCGCCTCTCTCCTCTGTCCGAAGGCGCTGCACGGGCAAGAAGAACGCTGAATCAGCTGATGCCTGCCTTCGCGATGGCATCGATAGAGCGTCTTTCTCCTCCTGGGCCCGCCCCTGTCTGACGTCAGTAACCTACGTAGGTTACTGACGTCAGACAGGGGCGGGCCCAGGAGGAGAAAGACGCTCTATCGCGAAGGCAGGCATCAGCTGATTCAGCGTTCTTCTTGCCCGTGCAGCGCCTTCGGACAGAGGAGAGAGGCGCTGCACGGGCCCGGTAAGAGGGAGGGGGGCCCGATGGAGAAGGGGAATGGCGGCGACGATCCCCAAAGGGGGCGGGGCACAGACGGAGGATGTCGGGAGGCGGAGCTGAGAGTAGTGAGGAAGGGAGGGGGGCAGGGGCTTCTACAAGTTTGCTTTTTCGGGGTGGGGGGAGCAGCGGAAAGTGGGGAGCAGCGGGGGGGGGGGGGCAAGGCCGTCCGTACAGGACGCTCCTGATGAGCGCCCTTGCCCCCTCCCGATCCTTTTTTTATTTTTATTTTTTTATGTGTTTTCTGAGGTCCTTTGGACCAATCACAGCGCTTTTAGCTCTGCTAATGCGCTGGGATTGGCTCAAAGTTTGTTTATTTTTTCACTTAACACTTTTTCCTGCCACGGAGCTGTCCTAACGAGAGGTCCAGACCTCTCGTTAGTTTTCCTGCCTTTTTCCTGCGTAAAGGCAATCGGAAAAGGTTAGTGCATGTCGTTTCAATGGGGTTTTCACACTAATTGCTCATCTCCATTCCGTTTTCGTTAGCTGCTACTACCGTCGAAAAATAGGCTTTAGTGCATGGAAAGGATCGGAAATTCTTCCCCGAGGGCTCATTTAACGATGAAAAACGTTTAGTGCATCTGCCTCTTAGTTTCTGAGCAAGTACCCTAGGTGTCTCTCCCTCCCCCCACCTGAACTCCCGAAACCTCCTTCGGTACGTATGCTTGCTTAGCCCAAACCTATCCAAAATAGCGGCTTTCAGCCTTGGGTAGTCTGTTATTTGGCCCGTAGGTAGGGCCCGAAAAGCCGCTAAAGCTTCCCCAGCCAGCGCAGGAGCTAGTCTTAGGGTCCATTGCTCCTGAGGCCATCCTGCTGTCACCGCCACCCTCTCAAAGGCCCCCAGATAATCTTCGATATTATCTGCTTCAGTTAATTTTCCCCAAGGTAACCAGTTCACCCCCACAGGTCCTACCAGTCCAGCAGCCCCTTCGCCCCGCACGGTTGTCCCACTTTCGTTAGGTCCGGACATTCGTCCTCCAGTCCGCAGAAATTCCTGAAATAGGTCCAAAAGTGGCTGCTGCTGTGCTCGGGAAGCTGCCAACGACTCCTCCATAAGTTTATGTGCCATCTCTTGTTGCTTTTGAAATTGGTGAGTCATAAAGGCAAACATCTCTTTCGGATCCATCCCGATAACTTTGATCTTCTTCCTATAAGAAAACACAAGAGAAAACAAAACCCAAGTGTGGACTTTCACAACACTTCCACTCCGCCCTCCAATCCCCCCCTGCTCCCACTATGCTCACCGGAAGCAGGAGGTTTGTTCGCCTTCGGGTTCAAGCTCCCCAGCTTTCTGGTCCGTCTCGATCCTCCGTCCTCCTCCTCGGCTTACTGGAACTCGGGCTCGACCGATCCCACCACTACCACCAAATGTCAGACTCCTGCTCCTCTCCGGGCTGTCTGCGCTCTAGTTGCACCTCTCCGTGCTGTCTACAATCCAGCCGCACCTCTCCGTGCTGTCTGTACTCCAGCCGCACCACGGTCAACTCCTGCTCCTCTCCGGGCTGTCTGCTCTCCAGTTGCACCTCTCCGTGCTGTCTACCATCCAGCCGCACCTCTCCGTGCTGTCTGCAATCCTTGCAAGTTATGCAAACCTCCCTCAGGCTTACACAGTTGTGTTCTCTCCAGCCAGTAGCCCACCCCCTAGTTCAACCCCTACCGGCTACTGGCACGTATCTGTTTCCTGGTGGAGTCCCCCTCCTCATAGACTAGCCGCCTAGGTTCTTTCCAGTCCGGCTATTAAGTCCCCGACCAGGCCTCTGGACTGGGACCTGTTCCTGGCACAGGCCCCTTTCTTTAAAGTCTCTATTCAGAATCAAATGCTTATCACACAGTTCAGCTTTTCTCAAGCACCACTATAAAGTTCCAAAGTTTCCCCTATGGTATGAATTCCTCTAGGTTTAGCACTGCATACTGGCTACACCTAGAGACCCACCTCCCTCATTTGTCAGCACTAACTCCTGACAACCACCCACTGGGTTAAAGAATTCATACCTTTTGTTATCCAGTACACACAGCCCTCTTTCTCCTCTCCTCATGGCCCTGAGCAAATGCTGAGATATCCATTTCTTCTGTTTCCCCTCCCCCTTCCCCCCCTTGCCAATCCATCTGTTCCACCACTCCCTTCTCCCACAGGTGTTCCTCATCCCCTCCCTCTGACTTCATCTCCCAATCAACCTCCTCCCCCTTCCCCCTCTGAGAGGACTTCTCCTCCCACTCCTGCTTCCTGCTCATCTCGGGCTTCTGGGACTTGTAGTTCTTATAGTCCCACTCTTTCTTCTTTTGATCCCTGGCGGGCACAGATAGCCCTTTCCTCCACCACCCCTCCGGTTTGCCACCCCCTTTCTCACAATGTGAGTACCAATGACATAGGAAAATGTGGGAGAGAGGTTCTGGAAGCCAAATTTAAGCTCTTAGGTAGAAAACTCAAATCCAGAACCTCTAGGGTAGCATTTTCTGAAGTGCTACCTGTTCCGTGCGCAGGGCCTGAGAGACAGGCAGAGCTCCAGAGTCTCAATGTATGGATGAGATGATGGTGCAGGGAGGAGGGTTTTAGATTTGTTAGGAACTGGGCAACATTCTGGGGAAGGGGGAGCCTATTCAGAAAGGATGGACTCCACCTTAACCAGGGTGGGACCAAGCTGCTGGCATCGGCATTTAAAAAGGAGATAGAGCAGCTTTTAAACTAGAAACTGGGGGAAGGCCGACAGTCACTCAAAAGCGCATGGTTCGGAATAAGGTATCTTTCAAAGATATCACCAAAACAGGGAAGATAGGGTATCCCGATAGTGAGGTTGCAAAAGAGACCATAGTAGATCAGATGTCCTTAAATAAAAATCAGACAAAAGATTGCAATACTGTCAAGTACTGAGCATGATGATATAAATAAGAACAATAAACAAAGTTCGAAATGTCTATATGTGAAAGGAGAAATGGGACTTGATATATTGGCTTTTCGGAGGTTTTTGCAACTACATTCAAAGTGATTTACATATATTCAAGTACTTATTTTGTACCAGAGGCAATGGAGGGTTAAGTAACTTGCCCAGAGTCACAAGGAGCTGCAGTGGGAATTGAACTCAGTTCCCCAGGATCAAAGTCCACTGCACTAACCACTAGGCTACTCCTCTGCCTTATTTCTTAGGCTTCCGAATGCCAGAAGCCTAAGAAATAAGATGGGAGAGTTAGAATTTATTTCACTGAGGTTGCAAAAGAGACCATAGTACATCAGGTGTCCTTAAATAAAAATAAAAATCAGACAAAAGATTGCAATACTGTCAAGTACTGAGCATGATGATATAAATAGGAACAATAAACAAAGTTTGAAATGCCTATATGCGAATACCAGAAGCCTAAGAAATAAGATGGGAGAGTTAGAATATATTGCACTAAATGAAAAATTAGATATAATAGGCAACTCTGAGACCTGGTGGAAGGAGGATAACCAGTGGGACACTATCATACCGAGGTACAAATTATATCATTGTGATAGGTTGGATTGAATTGGAGAAGGGGTAGCACTGTATGTTAAGGAAGGCCTTGAATCAAATAGACTGAAAATTCTGCAGGAAACAAAACACATCTTGGAATCCCTATGGATTGAAATTCCATGTGTAAAGGGGAAAAAGATAGTGATAGGAGTGTACTACCGTTTGCCTGGCCAGGATGAACAGACGTATGTAGAAATGTTAAAGGAGGGGGGATCACGTGATGGCTGTAACCTGAGCGGACGTCTCACGGCTGTTCTCCTCGTTCCTGCTATAAAAAACGGCTTTATTTCTGCTTCCCGCCCCGTTTTGGATCCTACATATCTACCTGTGAGTGCTGAGAACATCCACGGAGCCGTATGGAAGCTTGAGGCCCTGTTTTGGTGTGGTACCACGGGCATGCCAGCAAAGACTCCGCGAACACAGAGGAGACGCAGAGCACACCACGCGGCCAAGATAGCGATCGGGCAGGCACAAGCAGGGGAGTCTCAAACTCAGGTCCCGCCAGTGATCACACTGCAGGAAGCAGCGATCAAGGAGATTATGAAACACATGGTAGCTGTGTTGGACAACAAATTATCAACACTGCATGCTTTTATGGATGACTTGAGGGAGAACCTGGCAGCGCAAGGCAACCGCATACAGCACGTGGAGGAATGGATCTCGCACCAGGAGGATCTGGCAACCAGCATAAACTCTCAGCTGATTGCGCTGGAGAAGCAGTGCAGAGTTCTGGAGGATAAAGTTGAAGACCAGGAGAATAGGAGCAGGCGAAACAACATCAGGCTGGTGTGGGTGCCGGAAAGCGTGAAGGAGAAGGACCTGTGGGATTTGGTGGAGTCGTGGCTGCCTCGGGAGCTGGGCCTTGAGTTGGAGGGGCAGAGGCTGTGGGCTGAAAGGGTGCTGAAAGGGTTCTAAAGGAACAGAACGGCAGACCGCACCGGGTGATTGCGTGCATCCTTAACTATGCTCAGCTGATGGTCAAATTTCGCCAGCACAGGAACCTGACCTACCATGGAGCTAGTGTGTTGGTGTTCCAGGATTTCTCACCTAGAGTGTCGGAGTTTCACAGGTGCTTGTCACCGTACTGCTCCCAACTATACAACAAGGGGGTTAAGTTCTCACTGCAATACCCTGCAAGGGTACGAGTGCTGCATGAGGGGAGCATTATGTTTATAGAAAACCCCGAAGAGCTTCAAGCTTTTATGGACAAACTGCATTAAGAGGGAATGTGGTGAAGTTGGGAGCGGGGTATTCCCTTGATGTTCTGTGCTCCATGTACAATTGCAAGTTATTGTCTGTCAGCTGGAGTATGGAAGCGTATGCTAACTTCAAACTGGTTTCCTGTATGGACGTGCTGTTTTTCAGGCCTGACAGTGTGTTATTCGCTAAGGGATGGCAAGGCTGACAAAATCAGGTCCTTTTGGTGTGAGCAGGAGGTAAACTTTCAAGCGGGATGAAGGACAGCGTGTGGAGACCCTTTAAGAGGCAGTGTGGTGGAAGTACAGGCGGACCTCAAAACACTGCAGCGGAGGATGGTTCTGTATCACCTTCCACCCTTTGCCTTTTCAGACCTAGGGACTCAGGGGGTTGTACGCTGGGCTCTTCAGGCGCTCTGCCCATTTCCTTGCTCGTATCTGTATGTCTAGTCTTATTCATCTCTGCATCCTTATTTATCCTTATATTAATCTAACTATGCATTTAGGCGGGTCCACATGGTAGTATGGTTTGTTACAGCATGCTATGAGTGACAGGGTGTATACTTGCATGGGGCTTTGAGGGTTACGATAAGATAATGTACACTGCTAGGATGGAGTGTTCGGTGTTGGGGTTCAGATGGGGAGGGGGATGATAGGCAGGGGAGTAGTTTTCTTTGGAGGGAGTTGGATGTTCTTGGGGGGAGGCTGAGGGAGGGATACTGTTTGGTTGACTGTAGTGAGAGAAGTGGGGGGGGGATGTTTGGGGAGGAAGGGTTTTCGGTGTATGAGTGGGGGGTAAATGGTATACAATGAATGTTTATGTAGAGGGGGAGGGGGCTGAGGGTTGGGGGTGATGGGGGGGGGTGCAAGGAAGAGAGGTGTTGGGATGAGGGACCACTCCTGGAGACTGGGGGATTTTGCTGGGGAGTATCAGGCAGCAGGTATGTTTTGGGGGCTGGGGAGGAGGGGGGTGGTGAGCTGGGACATCACCTCAGAATTACTATTGACTTGCGTGATGTCTGGTTTTTCTTTACCATATGAGTAACTTGAGATTTGGGTCATTGAATGTTGATGGGATTCACTCTCCTATAAAACGTACCAAGATTTTGTCTTACTGCTCTAAGATGAAAGTAGATGTATTATTTTTACAGGAGACGCATCTCTCGCAAGTGGAACATCAAAAATTAAAGCGAGGGTGGGTGGGGGAGCTAGTCTCTTCGTCTTTTAACAGTAGACAAAGGGGAGTTGTTATTTTGTTTCCTAAGAAGCACCATGTGAGTATGCATAAATTGGTTTAAGACCCAGAGGGCCGATATGTCTTGTGGCTGGGAGAGGTAGCGGGTCAAAAGGTTGCTCTTTGCTCTGTATATTCACCAAATGTATACTCTCACTCATTTTTTTCTGGTCTCCTCGCACAGCTGATGTCGGTCAGTGGCTACCAGCTGATGATAGGAGGGGATTTTAACATCACAGCAGATCCTTTGATAGATTGTAAACCAGCAAAATCAAGACCTTCTGTTTGGAAAGATAGGGGGGTGAATTTTTTGATGCATGAGTTGGGGCTGTTAGATATTTGGAGGTTACTACATCCAGAATCCCATGACTATACTTTCTTCTCTCAGATGCATGGCAGGCACGCAAGGCTCGACTATCTGCTTTGGGATCCCTTTCTCCTTTCGAGGGCGGTTGAGGCCGATATTGTGGATGGTGCGGTTTCAGATCATTGCTTGGTATGGGTAGACATGCGCTGGCAACAGGGAGGAGAGGCGCAGTTGTGGCGTATGAGTCCCACCTTGTATTTAGATCTCGAGTTTCGTTCTTTCTTGTCAAAGATGTGGGATAACTATCTCCTAGACAATGATCATGAGTCAGTGGACCCCATTACTTATTGGGAAGCGGGCAAGGCAGTGTTACGGGGGCACATTTTGGCGTACGTAGCAAAAACTCATAGGGAGCGGAATCGCAAATTGGTTACTCTGTCGAACCAGCTGCAGCAATTGAGGGGGAGGCATATTTTCACTAGAGATGAGGGGGTGAAACGGGAATATTATGCTATACGTAGGCAGATCAATGACCTTCTGAATGCCAGAGCATCCTAGAACATTAACATCCTATATAATAATTTGCACCTCCGTCTGGCTGCCTGGGTTCGTAACACAGTTTCCATTGGTCTGCCTGGGGATGGCATCACAGGGTGGACCATTGGGAAGTGAGAGGGAAGGGAACCCAGCAGCAGCCACCAAAGGTGAGTAAACAAACACCCCCCCCCCCCCCGAGTTCCATGACCCCCTACCTCCCTCCCTCCTTCCACTCCTGTCCGTCCGAGTTCCACGGGCCCACTCCAGTCCGACGGCCCCACTCCTGTCCGATTTCCGCGCCCCCTCCTCCGATTTCTGCCACCCAGCGCCTCCCTCCCTCTGTCTCTGTGGCCGCCGAGTGCAAGGAGGACGTGTGCGGGTGCCCCAGCCCTTCGTAAGTGTTTCAGCTATTCCTCTGGTCCCGCGCTTCCGCAAACAGGAAATAAGGGTGGGACCAGAGGAACAGCTGAAACAGAAGCAAAAACAAAGGCAGTCTGAAGCGGCGTCCGTGCATGCTGGACTTCACTGTTGCTGGCGGAACAGGAGGTAAAACGTTTTAAACAGTTGTCACTTACGAAGGGCTGGGGCACCCGCACACGTCCTCCTTGCACTCGGAGGCCACAGAGACTGTGGGAGGGAGGCGCTGGGCGGCGGAAATCTGAGGAGAGGGGGGCCGTCGGATTGGAGGGGGTCCTGAGATGAAAGAGGGTGGGGACCTGAGACGAGAGAGGGGGAGAGGGAGGAGGAGGAGGGGCGGATGAGGAGGAGGGGGAGGAGGGGGATGGCCGGGTCCTGGAACTCGGAGGAGAGGAAGGGGTGTCTGGGATGAGAGGGAGGGAGGCAGGTAGGGGGGGCCTGGAACTCGGAGGGAGGGAGGGGGCCTGGACATCGGAGGACAGAGGGAGGGAGGGAGGGGGCCCTGGAACCTTGCTAGCGCTCGTTTCCTTTCTGTTGGAAACGAGCCTCTTTTACTAGTGTATAAATACAATCTCTATCAATGGAGAAATAAAACAGGGAAGCTGTTGGCCGCTTTAGTCAGGAGCAGGGGGGCGAAAAAGATCATAACTAAGGTTCGATCGACAGAAGGTAGAGTAACAACAACAGTAGAGGGTATACAGAACGAGTTTGTGAAGTTTTATAAGGTGTTATATGACACAGGAGAGACAGACAGGGGGCAGAGGGAGCAGAGGCATAGCCAGGTTCTGATCTCAGGGGGAGCAGACTTTTATAAAATAGGCGCCGGTTGGTGTCAGCTATGGCGGGCAATGATTAATACAGGCTATCTCTGTTGCGTCCTGCCTACAAGGAAACAGTAAGTTACATCAGGAGGCAGGACGCAGAAGAGGTCCCTCAACTGGCCAGAGCAGGCAACCTGTCTTCTTAACTACAAAGTAAAAATATTCAGGAATAGCACACACATTCCTTCCACTGCTAGACACCTTGTTTAAATCAGATGGGCTTTTGTTTGTGAGGTGACTGGCAAGGGGGTACTCCAGGACTGCCCTAGAACACAAAACTTACCACACCATAACAGCCCTAACCCACCTATCAGAAGAGAGTGCTATATATATTACACCAGACTGTGGAGCACCAATATACCTACTATTGGAAAACTGGAACAAACTGCACTGTTACACATTCCTACACAGACACTACATGCTAGCAGAATCCTTCACCTCATGCAGAACATGGACAGACCCTCATCTATATAAACATAAGATTAGCCATACTGGGTCAGACCAATGGTCCCAGTATCCTATTCCAACGATGGCCAACCCAGGTCACAAGCACCTAGCAGAAACCCAAATTGTGACAACATTCCATTCTACCAATCTAATACAGAATAGGGAGCCACAAAAAAAAAAAACCCCACCAACAACAGAATTGAAATAGAGACACCCCCCCCCCACACACACACACACTCTCTGCCCAAGGAAGCCAGACTCTTTAAACAGTGCAATCATAGGCGCCCGGTATTGAAGGCTTGGGGAGGCTAAGCCTCCCCAGCCGCAGCGAGCCGGCTCCTCCCCCTCCCTCAGGATCCGGTCCCGGTCCCTCACGTTACCGACCTGACTCTTCGTCTTCAGAGCTGTCAATGCTAACTCTCCCCCGCTGCGCTAGCGCTGCCAGCGTTCGCACTTTAAAAATGGCCGCCGAGACTTCCAGAGGCAGCCTCGCGAGACTTCTGCTGAAGTCTTGGAGGCCGCCCTGTAAGTCTCGGCGGCCATTTTGAAGCGTGAACGCCGGCAGCGCCAGCGCAGCGGGGGAGAGTTAGCACTGACAGCTCAGAAGAGTCAGGTCGGTGACGTGAGTGGACCGGGTCCGGAGGGAGGAATTCGCCGAACAACTCGGGAGGGGGTGGCAGGGGAGAGAAGGGAGTCGCTGGGCATTTGTGGAAGGAGGGGAGAGAAGGGTCGCTGGGTATAATGGGTGCATGCAGGGCAGGGGAGAGGAGGATCATTACTGGACATGGGTGTATGGAGGGCAGGGGAGAGGAGGGTTGCTGTGTATGGGTGTAGGGCAAGGGAGAGGAGGGGAGAGAGAAGAAATGTTGGACATGGATGGAGGGGAGGAAAGAGTGAGGAAGGAGATAAGATAAGGGGAAAGGAAGAGAGGAGAAAAACTGCACATGGATGAAGAAAATAGGCAGAAGCTGAGGACCAGAAATGAAGAAGAAAGGAGGAAAGAAATAAATGGAAAGGAAGCCCTGGAAACGGAGGTAAGAGGACAGATAGCTGCAGAATCAGATACTGGGCCAGCATGATCAGAAAAACAGTCACCAGACAACAAAGGTAGAAAAAAAATCATTTTATTTTCATTATAGTGTTTGGAATATGTCCACTTTGAGAATCAGGTGCTCAACATTAAAAGTTTATATTTATTTACTTATTTATGGCATTTTATTCCACATTAAACATGAATTAGGGTGTTTTGTGGCTCTACATGAGAATTGTGATGATATGATCTCATATTGTTGACAGTCTGCATTTTCCGTATGGGTGGTATATTGGTGTATTAGGTTCTGCCCAGTGTAATATTTATGGTACAGTAAGGTTCTGAGTGTGTTTTTGCACAAAATTGTGCATAGTGTTTTGCAGTTGAGCGATTGTGGTTAGTATATGCTTTGAGCAACCACTTTATTCTTTGACATATGATACATATCTAATATCTATATTTAATAAAAGGTATTAATTGTGACTTTTATTTTTATTTATTTTTTTGTGTTATCAGACAGTTATGGATTTAAGCTCCACCCCTGGCTCCACCCCTAACCCCGCCCCCTTTAGCCTCCCCAAACAGTTGAGCCACCGACCGCCTATGAGTGCAATACTAATAGAAAAGAGACAGAAATGCATTTTCTCCTGTACATTTTACAAAGCAGGTACATCTCAGTCCTTACAAAGTATTAAATAAAAATTTCTACCTTTGTTGTCTGGGAATTTGGCTGGTCCCAGTCTTTTTTTTCCATATTCCATGAGTCAGCCTTACAAATTCTTTTCTAGGCTGGCCTTTCCATTTCTTCTCTCACCTCTTGTCTTCTTCCTTTCCTTCTCTACATCTGTTTGGCACTGATCTTGCATTTTATGACCCCACTATCAAATAGCTATGTATAGAGCTGCCACGTGATCCAGTTCCAGAAGACAGATTTTTCAACCAGTCCTAGTGTGAACTCACATCCCAAATTCATATGGGATTTGCAGTCCCTGATTCTACCCATCAAAATCTGTGCTCCAGTACATCCAAAATGACTTAAGAAAATGCACTTGGATCCCTCTACTGTTGTTTGAACAATTTATTTTCTCATTTGCTTTGTCTCTCTTCTGTTTTTCTCTGTTTCTTCTGCTATTACAGGGTCTTTTGCCCATCTGATTTCTTCTGTCTCCAAGTGCACCAACCTTCTTTCCTCTGCACCACTATTTGTCCTGTCCAGCATCCCCCTTCTGTGTCACTTGTCCCTATCCTACCCCCACGTTCAGCATCTGCCATTTCTGTGTCCCCATCTCCCCCCCCCCCCTTTTTCAGCACAAGCCTACCTGGTCTCCTCATCTCTCCATTTTCTAGCGTCTGCCATCCAGGTGTTGTAGGGCTATTTCCCTGTGAGCCTCACTTGGCTGATCTCAGCCTGTGTATACAACTATGTCAAGATGGAGTCTGTGAACTAAGACCCTGCACTTTAGTGACCAAGCAGATTCAACTTTCTGTTTGTACCAGAGCTCTATAAATAACTGGCAGGTCTGAAAAAAACTCAAGGATATGCAGTGGGCTACCTGACCCTTGCACCACCCTGATGAGCTACAGGGGGTAAGGCCATGGTGCCAGCGAGTCTGATGAGAGACAGGAATGCATACCACAATGTAACAACTGGAAGAAAAAAAGGTTTTTTTTCTTGCTCAGGGAAGGAGCTGGACAAGATCCTGATTGGTTGCTGTCTGGTCACCTGGGAATCAGGGGCCAGAGAGCGGGAGACCAGAAAGAAAGGAAGTACAGAGAAGACAGACAGAAGAAGAAAGAAAAGAAGAAAGGGAGAATTTGTCTGGTTCTACTGGAAGAAGGGTAGCTGAAAAGAAGACCAGCGAGACCTGAAGTGGTCCACAACCTTGTGAACTGACCATCTGAAGAAAGTACCTGTTGGTTCAGCTCTACCGGCCAGAGAGACTGTAATCCTGCATGCTGCAGAACCTGTGTTGTTTCCTGAGACGGGGACTCGCTGTGGAAAACAGCTGGAGTCTAAAGGGGAAAACCTGTGTCCACTTCATCTGAGAGACCACCTAGAGTCGGCTCGGTGAGGATTGCAGAGATTTATTTCCTATAGTCAGGGATTAGCTAGTGGGTTCTTACCTAAGCAAAGGCGGGTTAGTCAGAACTTTGTGATCAGGAAGATGTACTGCTAACTGTATTACTTCATGACCTAGTCAGTATTACTAATCAGGACTGTGTAATAATTTAGTAACCAGTGATATCAGTGTTTTAGTTAGACAATACATTCTACAGTTGCTTATCAGCATAACGGAGCTACAATTGTACAGCTGAGCTGTAGTGTAGGGTGTATTATACTATTTTCTTACCTATATAATAAATTAATATATTTCACAGCAGTGACTTTACTTTTATTCCAGTTCTCTCTAACAGAAGAAAAGTTCTGGTGTAGGCCCAGAACAGCCAGGTTCCTTTATAATATATAACCCCTGGACAGAGCTAGGAAGTTGGTTTAGCCAGACTCCTGTAAACGGAACCTGGGAATTACTCATTGGGTAGCTTGGCCCAGAAGAGTTATTCATCCTATAAAAGCTTACAGTGTCCCCATCTCTCCCTTTTTCTAGCATTGCCCTGTGTCCCCATCTTCCCCCTTTTTCCAGCACTACCCCTGTGTTACCATCTTCTCCCTTTTCCAGCATTACCTCTTTGTCCCCATCTCACCCCTTTTTCACCATTGTCCCCATATCTCCATTCCTCCTTCCAGCGGTGCCCCTCTGTGTCCCTATCTCCTCCTCCCCTTCTCAGTAGTGCTCCTCTGTGTCCCTATCCCCCTCCTTTTCAGTAGAGCCCCTATCTCCCCCCCCCCCCCCTTTTCAGTAGTGCCCCTGTGTCCCCATTTCTTAATTTTCCAGCACTGCCTCTTTGCGTTCCAGTGTCCCTCTCCTCTCCATGGGCGTAGTTTGACTGTTTCATTTGGGTAGGCAAAGGGTGGGGCGTGGCACATTAGCATATTCATTTGCATACATACATCTTATACATATTAATTATGGTTATTCAAAACACACACAAGCCTAAAACACTGAATATGAAGCCAACATAAATATATATATATATATGTGGGATACAAATGCAGCAAATATATATATATATATATATAATTTTTTTTTTTTTTTTTTTAACTGAAATAAGTCAGCACAAAACTAAACAGGCCAGATTAGTACATATTGATCCTGCATAGGCATTCAGTGTCAGCAGAATACCTGGTCTCTTCCACACACACACAGAATGCAGATCAACCCTCACCAAATATAGAATATATAACTACAGACTAAAAACAGAAATATGTGGACACAAATTAAACTGAACTCCCAAGCAGCCAGACTTTCTACTCAATACACCAGAAAAACAGTAATGTGTTCCCTCATACTGTGCAAAATATAAAGACAGCAGATGTAAATTTCAAAACCTGACATTCTATATTTTATTTTTATTACATTTGTACCCCGCACTTTCCCACTCATGGCAGGCTCAATGCGGTGGGCAAAGGAGGGTTAAGTGACTTGCCCAGAGTCACAAGGAGCTGCCTGTGCCGGGAATAGAACATTATAAATTAAGGGTTTCATTTACTAAGGTGTGCTAATGGATTTAGCACACGCTAAATGATAAGATGACCATTTTATATCTATGGGCTTCTTAGCGTTTAGCACATGCTAATCATTAGCATGTGCTAAATCTATTAGCGTACCTTAGTAGAGGGACCCCTAAGCATGGTATACTGTCCAATCCAGAAGAAGGTGGTTTAGGCTTTTGAAAGCTAACTGAAAGATGTATTCATTTAGTCCAATAGAAACTATTACCTTATTTCCACTTTGCATTGTTTGTAATATGCTAGTTTTTAAATTAAAAATATATTTTTTTCTACCTGTGTGGTCTGGTCGTTTAATGTTTCTAATCGTGTTGATTCCAGTCTCTGGTTTCTGCTAACTCTCTTGCCAGGATTTCCCTTTCCATTTGTCATTTCTCTCTCTCCTGTCTTCTTCACTTTCTTCATTACATCCATATCCAGCATTCATCTTTTTCTTCCAGTTTCTTCCATTTATTTTTCTGCCTTTCTGTCCAGATTTCATTATTACTAACCAGCCTTCAATTTCCCTCTTGTTACTGCATCTACCTAAAAGTTTCCATCTCTTTCCCTCACCTCTGCCCCTTTCCACATATTCCCCTGACTTTCACTAACTATCCTCTCCTTCTTCCATCCTCTCTCCCCTATTCCATCCTGTTTCTTTCCATACCCTTCCCCCTTCTATCCAGTCTCCCCCCCTCTCTCCCTCTTCACAGCATCTTCCATCTCTCTCATTCCTTTCCATCGTGTTCTCTTCCTCCTTCCATTCAGCATCTCCCCCTCTCATTCCTTTCCATCCAGCATCTCCCCTTCATCCCTCTATTGAACATCTCCGCCTCACCCTTCCATCGCGCATCTTCCCTTTCTCTCTCCCTTTTGCAGCATCTCCCATCTCTCTCATTCCTTTCCATCCAGTGTCTCCACTCTCCCTTACCTCCAGCCATCTCTCATCTCTCTCATTCCTTTTCATCCAGTATCTCCCCTTCCTCCTTTCCATCAGTATCTCCCCCTCTCTCTATCCTCCTTCCATTGCCTCCCCCTTTTATTCACTGTCTCCCCCCTCTCTATCCTTTTCACTTCACTGTCTCTCCAGGCTTTCCCCATTCCATCCAGTGTCTCTCCCTTCCTTGTAGAATGTCCTCCCTCATTCCCCTTCCCTGATGCAGCCATCCAGGATCTCATCTCCCCTACTTCACCTGTCCTCTCGCTCACTCTGTCTAGCCCCCCACCCCACCCAACAAGGTTAGGGACATAGGCACCAAACTACTCCTCCCGGCTGCTGCTGTGGCAGCCTGGAGGAACCACGAGCTTCTGTGCTTTACCCTGCCCTTCCTGCCTCTCGCTCACTCCATCCCACACACCCGACATGACACTGCTACAAAACAAAATAAAAATGTGCATGGGGCCATGCTCCTGCGCGCGCCGCTGCCAGCTTCCCTCCTTTCTCCGGAAACAGAAACTTACATTAAGGTGGGTGAAGGAGAAAGAAGGAGGGAACAGGGAAGCCGGCAGCGGCATGCACAGCAGGAGTACGACCCTACGCACGTTTTCATTATGTTTTGCCAAATGCCAAGGAGGAAGGAGGGGGAAGAAGTGAGTGAGAGGCAGGGAAGAGCACAGAAGATTGCGGTTTCGGTAGGGTCATCTCGTTTGGGGGGGCATTGCCCCCCTCGCCCCCCAAACTACGCCCATGCTCCTCTCCCTGTCCAGTACTGACTCTGTGTCCCTTTCCCTCCCTGTCTAGTATTTACCCTTCTCTCTCCCCATGTTAACCTTCTTCCCCGTCTCTTTCAGCGCTCCCCATCCTCCTTGGGGCCACATATCTCCCTGGCCTGCTCCCACGGTCCATCCTCTGGCAGCTCCAAGGAGGTTTAATAGACAGGAGGCCAAGTGATATCAAAATGTTGAAACCAATTAGGCCAAGCTCACTTTACCCTTCCCCACGCAGCTGTCATTGCTGTACTCTCAAAACAAAGCAAGCAAACCTATGTGCTGCTGCATCCACGTTGTCACTCTATATTGTAAAAAAAAAAATCCTTTATCCTCCACATTTTAATACACTGTCTATCCTGCTGTGTCTATCCTGCTGGATAGTGATGGCACGAGGAAAGCAAGTTTGGTCCAGTGAAGACTAACTCAAAATAACCTGTTTCTTAGCTGGGCCCTAGTATTACCATATTAAAAATGCAACCATACCATGCCTCTGTAGATATGTTCCACTAATGTTAAACAGTTAACTAGATTTCTTGAAAGGATTATATAAACGTAGGATGCATGACTAGGGGCACAAACATACACTTATTTATTCAATATCACAATTGCTCATGTAGAGCCACAAAACAACTTTTTAGGGCAGATGGTGTTCCTTTTATTATCAACCAGATAGAGATAAGAGTTTTCCGTTTTGGCATGATATAAGTCCTCACAAGAAAAAAATATAAGAAAACCAGTGGACTGAATTAGGGGCTTATAGCCCATTTGTGTTTAAACAAAAGAGATCTGCATGAAACAAAATATTTATTTTTTATTTTGATTTGTAAAACTACTTGCCCTGAAACACGTTCAAAACAGAATAATCCCTTTGTGTATCTAAAAGGTAAACTTCTACAAAACAGATGAAGATGTGATTCCATGTGTCCCAATGAAAGGAGAGTTTAATTCTACTGCCATTTAATTTCAGTATATTCCATCATCTTTATAACACCAGGCTTCTGAAGGCAGATTACAACTACAGTTAAGATGAACCCATCAGGAAACAGGATAGCCTCACTGAAATCTGGACATCTATATATAAGAACAGTGAAAAAAAATAAGCACAAACTATAGAGTTTATAATTGCAGTTTCTACCAGCTACAATAATTTTTGAAGCTGTTTTAGTGATAGTCAATTGTTATTTCTTTTCTCCTCCACCTTTTAAGATGGAGCAACATTAAAGAATGACAAGGTGGATGCAGCACCTCATAAGTTTGCTTGCTTTGTTTTGAGTGGGAGAGGAGGGGGATGGAAAGTGGAAACAGATTCAAATTGGCTTCCGTGCCCCTTGCTTACAGTGGACTGGATAGGTTCACTTCCACTCTGGTGTTGGGCAGCGATTTCTCCCTTCTCCATCCCCTCCTGAGTTTTGCATCTTTCTCCCTCTCTTCTGCCCGCTCTCCCCATCTGCGTGGTCTGGTCACTTTTACTGTCCGAAGCGCCGTTCTCCCTCCAGCACCGGCAGCAATTCCCATAGTCAGCCTTCTGACAGCGTGCGTCGTCAGGGCCTCTCCTCAGGTGCATCCCGCCTCTGTGGAAAACAGGAAGTTGCTGAGTAGGTGGGACGTGCCTGAGGAGAGGCCCCGATGACGCACGCTGTCAGACGGCTGACTATGGGAATCGCCGCTGGTGCTGGAGGGAGAACGGTGCTTCGGACAGTAAAAGTGACCAGACCACGCAGCTGGGGAGAGCGGGCAGAAAAGGCAGGAAAAGATTGGAGCCTCGCTTGGGAGAGGGCAGAAAAAAATATTGGCAAGAGGCGCAATGGCGCCATTTTTTCTACAAACCTGTTTGGGGGAGCAACTGCTCCCCCTGCGCCCCACCTAGCTACGCTACTGAGAGGGAGTCCTTCTTTCAAGACCTAGCTCTTCCTCAGCTGTCGCAGGAGCAGCGGGCTGCTTTAAATGCTCCTGTTACGGGGGCGGAGATATGCCAGGCGATTAAGGGTTTGAAGTTAACAAAGGCACCTGGGCCCGATGGGTTGGGGCCCGAGTTCTACAAGATTCTAGGTACAAAGATCAGTCTTCCCTTTCAGGAGCTCTGCCATCATTTATATGTTGCGGGTGAGGCGGGGGGGGGGGGGGTACTGACGCATGCTCACATTGTGGTGCTCCCTAATCCCGAGAGAGACGCGGAGTTGTTGGGGTCTTACCATCCGATATCGCTTCTTAATCAAGACATAAAACTTTTTGCGAATAGCCTGGCTCATAGGCTAGGAAAGGTTTTACCTGCATTAATACATGCGGATCAAGCGGGCACTGTGCCGGGCAGGTACGCTTCTTCTAACATTCTTCGGACCTTGACGGTTCTACAGAGGTTGGGGGTATCCCAGGGGATGCTATTATTACAAGCCTAGATGCGGAGAAAGCTTTCAATAAAATCCTGTGGGATTACTTCTGGGTGTTTCTTCAATTTGGGATTCTGGGAGAATTTCTGGGAGGTGCTTGAGCTTTGTACAATAATCCTACAGCTCAGATTTTGATAAATGGAACACTATCCCCGGCTTTTGCATTGGGGCGAGGCACAAGGCAAGGCTACCCGCTTTCGCCTATGCTATTTGTGCTGTTGCTTGAACCTTTTGCTATCAAAATTAGGCAGACCGATCAAGTTCAGGGCCTTAAGTTGGGATCCCAGGAATTTAAAACTAACCTGTTTGCCAATGATATGTTTCTCTACTTGGATAGGGCCACCACGTCTGTTCCCAATTTGATAGCCTTGCTTTTGCAGTTTGGGTCCTTCTCGAGGTTGTGGATCAACTTTGATAAGTCGGAGGTCTTACCTGTCTCATCACCATGTGCGTGTCTGCAACTGCCCACATTTCCTCTTGCACCTCATCCTCCTGCAGACGAGGAAGCCTTGGTGGTGGGGAATGAAGGGAAGGAGGGGTCGGGAGGGAGGGGAGGGGAGCTGAGACTATGGGTAAGGGGTCTGACCATATTGGACTGGCATAAGAGTTATAGATAAGTGGGAGAATTTGACCAAAGATTGTGTTGTTTTCATCAATTGAAAGATCAATATGTTAATAATGGTTATGTATACAAGAGGGGAGAGGCTGGGGAGTCTGGGGAGGGGGGTAGGGGTTGGGTAGAAAATGAAAATTGGCTTTGGACATTACACGTCTGAAGTTAGCAAACTAATGTTAGATTACATACAACGATGTGCTAAGTGGTATGTTATCCTGTGGATGCTTTGTTGACGCCTTAATAAAAATGTTTAAACATTAAAAAAAAAAATACTTGGGGGTGTACCTCCATAGAGACTTGAGAGTGATGTACCGTCGAAACATAGAGAACAAGTTAGATAGCCTTAACGCGTTGTGTCATCGATGGTGAGATCTACCGCTTTCATTGGTAGGCAGAGTGGTGCTAGTCAAAATGGTCATGTTGCCAAAGATACTGTACTCTTTACAGATGTTGCCTCTCTGGATTACGAAAAGAGATGAGCTATATTACAAAGGGTTCATAGGGACCTTTCTCTGGGCGGGACGTAGGGTCAGAATTGGATTTGTTAAGCTTACACAGTCTAGACTAGGGGAGGGTTAAACTTGCCTGATCTCCATTTGTACAATGTGGCAGCTCTGCTTCGGTGGATTCATAAGCTGCATTCGGGGGCTGCGAGATTTGCGCCGCAGTCTATCTGGGAGGATGGGTCTCTCTCGCACTTGGCTTTCAATCTTCTACAGGTGCTGGCAGGGAGGAAGGAGGGTCTGCATCCCCTGCTTCGCCCGCTAAGGCGAGCTTGGGCCTGGTGGAGAGGGGGGCTGGGGGGAGCGTCGGGTCCTTCTCCTTTCTTAGCATCGGTTGACAACCCCCAGTTCCCGGCAGGGCATAAGTACATAAGTAATGCCACACTGGGAAAAGACCAAGGGTCCATCGAGCCCAGCATCCTGTCCACAACAGCGGCCAATCCAGGCCAAGGGAACCTGGCAAGCTTCCCAAATGTACAAACATTCTATACATGTTATTCCTGGAATTGTGGATTTTTCCCAAGTCCATTTAGTAGCGGTTTATGGACTTGTCTTTTAGGAAACCGTCTAACCCCTTTTTAAACTCTGCCAAGCTAACTGCCTTCACCACGTTCTCCGGCAACGAATTCCAGAGTTTAATTACGCGTTGGGTGAAGAAAAATTTTCTCCGATTTGTTTTAAATTTACTACACTGTAGTTTCATCGCATGCCCCCTAGTCCTAGTATTTTTGGAAAGCGTGAACAGACGCTTCACATCCACCTGTTCCACTCCACTCATTATTTTATATACCTTTATCATGTCTCCCCTCAGCCGTCTCTTCTCCAAGCTGAAAAGGAAGTCGTCTCATCCCCGCTATCATTTTAGTCGCCCTTCGCTGCACCTTTTCCAGTTCCACTATATCTTTCTTGAGATGTGGCGACCACAATTGAACACAATATTCAAGGTGCGGTCACACCATGGAGCGATATAACGGCATTATAACATCCTCACACCTGTTTTCCATACCTTTCCTAATAATACCCAACATTCTACTCACTTTCTGAGCCGCAGCAGCACACTGAGCAGAAGGTTTCAATGTATTATCGACGACGACACCCAGATCCCTTTCTTGGTCCGTAACTCCTAACGTGGAACCTTGCATGACGTAGCTATAATTCGGGTTCTTTTGTTCCCCACATGCATCACCTTGCACTTGCTCACATTAAACGTCATCTGCCATCTAGCCACCCAGTGTCCCAGTCTCGTAAGGTCCTTCTGTAAATTTTCACAATCCTGTCGCGAGTTAACGACTTTGAATAACTTTATGTCATCAGCAAATTTAATTACCTCGCTAGTTACTCCCATCTCTAAATCATTTATAAATATATTAAAAAGCAGCGGTCCTAGCACAGACCCCTGAGGAACCCCACTAATTACCCTTCTCCATTGTGAATACTGCCCATTTAACCCCACTCTCTGTTTCCTATCCTTCAACCAGTTTTTAATCCACAATAGAACTTTTCCTCCTATCTCATGACCCTCCAATTTCCTCTGTAGCCTTTCATGAGGTACCTTGTCAAACGCCTTTTGAAAATCCAGATATACAATATCAACCGGCTCCCCTTTGTCCACATGTTTGTTTACTCCTTCAAAGAATTGAAGTAAATTGGTCAGGCAAGATTTCCCCACACAAAAGCCGTGCTGACTCGGTTTCAGTAATCCATGTCCTTGGATGTGCTCTGTAATTTTGTTTTTAATAATTGCCTCTACCATTTTCCCCGGCACCGACGTCAGACTCACCGGTCTATAATTTCCCGGATCTCCCCTGGAACCTTTTTTAAAAATGGGCGTTACATTGGCCACCCTCCAATCTTCCAGTACCACGCTCGATTTTAAGGATAAATTGCATATCACTAACAGTAGCTCCGTAAGCTCATTTTTCAGTTCTATCAGTACTCTAGGGAGTAACGTGTTTTAAAGTTTGGGCATGTAAAGGATGTTGGTATGTGGGATACTTCACGGGTCCTGGGAGGGACTTCTTTCCTACTTTTGAACAGGCGCAGGTGAAATGGAGTTTGGCGCGTGCAGACTTCTTGCCCTTTTTACAGATGAGGCATTATTGTGCGACATTAACCTCTGTGAGAAAATGCGGTCCAACCTTTTCTCGGTTGGATACGACCTTTTGTCAGGTCCCAGAGCAGGCCAATAAGCTTGCAGTTTGGTATGCCTTAGGAAGGGAGCAGAGGGAGGCATCTTTTTTTGCTGGTTTAGCCAAGTGGTGGGGGGAGCAGCTGGGGGAAGAGGTTACAGTGGAAATGCTTTCAAAATACATCATGGGGGCATTCAAAGCAACTCCCAGTGCAAACTTACAAGAAATGCAGTTTAAGTTGTTACATGGTGCTTTTATAACTAGGGAGAAGGGGAAGAAAATGGGGCTTTGGGAGGATAATAGGTGCATGCGCTGTAAACATAAGAGTGGGCACACTTGTCCATATTTTTCTGGAATGTACGAACCTGCGTACCTTTTGGTTGGGTGTGTTGGGGCTCTAGAGCGCATGCTAGACGTTCCAGTTGAATGGTCCTATAAGGTGCTGCTCCTGGGAGACGAGTCACACTTGAGCGAGCAGGGGTTATCTCCCTCCCAGGTGCCTTTTGTGTGTGTGTGGCGTTAATGCTGGCTAGGAAACTTATACTAGTGAACTGGGTAGCAGAAGAACCACCGACTGTACATCACTGGATGGTAAAGATGACACAGATGGCTCGCTGGGAGAGGGAACAACTTCAGTCCTCTGGGCAGAAGAGTGGCCAGGCGTACAGATCTCTGTGGCAGCTTTATGTAGTGTTGTGTGCAGGGTCTCAACCTTCTCCAGGAGTGGGTGGGAGGGGAGAGTAGGGTGGAGGGGTTGGGGGGGGGGGGAAGTAGGAGATGACTGTTGGGGGGGGGTGAAAAATAAAATAAGGTGGATAGTACGTTTGCAATGTTTGGTGTTTATGTCTTTGTTTGCATAAAGCGGCAAGCAGGGATTTTGATTATAAAAGGCTGTGCATGGCTATCAGTTTTGATGTATGATGTAAGATTATACTTTGTATTTGTATTCTCGCTTTGTTATGGCTATATGTATGCTGTTTTGTAATGTGTGTGTCCTGCACCTCAATAAAAATATTTTTTTAAAAAGAAATGTTAAAGGAAATTAGGGACACTAACAAACTAGGCAACACAATAATAATGGGTGATTTTAATTACCCCAATATTGACTGGGTAAATGTAACATCAGGGCATGCTAGGGAGGTAAAATTCCTTTATGGAGCAGCTGGTACAGGAGCCGACAAGAGAACGAAAAATTCTAAACTTAGCCAGGGTAACATATGCACATGCACAGTGTAAAGGGGGGGTCCGCTTCCTCCTCTTGGGTGGAGCCAGCAAGCCTGCGGGGCTCCCAGGGTTCCAGGACAGAATGCTGCTGATACTGGGACTCAGGGCCAAAGTATTTTATTATCAAGGCAATTTCATACCAAAAATCATAATATATTCTTCAAAACAAAAGATACAGCCCTGTTAATATAGTCTTCAAAAGAAAAAGGTACAGTCCTCATAAGATAATCTTCAAAAGAAAAAAAAGTACAGTCCAGGTCCCAAAATCCCTCAGGAAACGCTCAGCTCCTCAAGACCTCAGGTCTTCTATTAGGGCATTAGCTTTCCCTTCCCCCTCCTTCAGAAGGGTTTAGTAAGAGTTCAGCACACTTCCAATATAGCACAACAGTTCAGAACAAATCTTTATGGATAGTCTTTGCACATCAAACCAATTGTCACGCTTCTCACGGAACCTCTGGGTTAGTGAGCCCTTGGACCACTGCCGAGGAGTGGCAGCGGCAGCAGAACCACCCAAACACAAGACCAGACGTACCGGCAAACCCAGGACTGGGCCTCCTAGACGGAGACTGCCGCCGAGGCAACTCAAGCTGGAACAAGCAAGACAGGAAAACAGCCCAAACTTCACCTGCGCTAGACCGCTATTCACCAGGAATTGAGCCCCTGGCTGCAGGCAGCCGGCAGAGCTTACCAGACAGGGCAGGAAGGTTGAACCGCAGGAAACAGAAGGAAGAAGAAACCAGAAAACAAGCCGGGTCTAGGCAGGCAGCAGACAGTAGGATAAACCAGGAGACAAGCAGGGTCAAAGCCGCAACCAGGAAAACACAGCAGCACTGCAACTAACTCTCACCAAAGGAAACTCCTCTGAGGACCTCTGTTGCAAGGCAAACTAGAAAGCTTCCAGGTAGTTAATAAAGGCAAACAACAAGGGAGGTCACCAGGTACGGATACTACTTAGTTCCAAAAAGTCCCAAGACAGACTGGAAGGCTGGAAGATCCGGACCGGACTAGAACCACCTCTGGAACCTGGGAAACAGCAAGTAGTCAGTCCACTGCAGCCACCAGGTCTCGCCACCAGGGGGCGAGATGAATGAGCACATGAAACATGGGCAAAATCGTAACACCAATACCACAAATCACCTGCCTTTTCATAGCACAGAGAGAACCCTGTAAGGAGCAGGGTTGGCAGTTTCTCCCACCTCTCAGCACCACACCCGGTGTGGCCTCCTCCACTGCCTACAAGTGCTGGGCAGGGCAACCTTTGAATTCTCCCACTCCATGGTAGCTGGCTCCTCTCCCTTAGGCAGCTCTAGTGGCAGGCTATTTCCTTCCTCCACATACTCCATGGAATCTCTCCCATTCGTCTCCCCTCTCTCCTGGTGACTGAGAGCCTCAAGGAAATCTGCTCTCCCCTTCTCACATCTGGGGGGAATTATATACTGATGGCGAAGCCAGGGAAACTGAGCTTCATCCTTCCCTCTCCCTCTAGTGGGGAAGGGAGTAACAGGCTCACCCTGCCTCGAGCCATTGCTCCCCCTGCTGAGGCTGGGAATCCATTCAATTTTTAAGGACTACTCTCTGCTCTCATTTTTGCAAGGATTTCTGGGACCTGTAGTTCTGGGCTCAACTGCTTCACTGGGGAATCTCTGGGGCTTGCCTTGTCACAACAGAGGTAAAGGCTTCTGGCTGAGGTAGGGGGATTCAGTACTTATACAGTGTAAATAGTACATGTAAATAGTTTCAGATAAGAAAAACAGACGTGAGGCCAACGGTAAAGCCTCAGATACCTAGGGAGAGGCCTCTGGAACAGTGGTGTGCTGGAGCTGGCTTGCAAGAGTCGGTTGTTACATTTTTTAACATCTTGCAAGCCGGTTGTTCTGGCAGGCGAGCCAGCTCTCCAGGGGCGGTGCAACCCAGTGGTAAGCGAGGTAAGCATGGCAGGAGGGTGCCACAAGCCATGCTTACCGCCTCTTACCTCACCTCCCACAGCCCTCGTAGGCCTACTCCCGCGCCGCCCTGGGGGTTTAAATCTTTTATTTACCTCCGTCACAGCGGCCGCAGTGAAAGCCCTGCCCGTCTCTAGCCTTCCCTTCATTCCCTGTCAGTGTCCTGCCTTCTTCTGGTGTCATTTCCTCTTTCCACGAGGGAGGGACACTGAGAGGAAACGAAGAACAGGCTAGAGATGGGCAGGGCTTTCACTGATGCGGCCACTGCGATGGAGGTAAATAAAAGATTTAAACCACGCAGGGTGGCAGGAACAAAAAGAGGGATGTTGGGGGGAGAAGAGGGCGGACAGGAGGACATGGGAGCGGGAGGGCAGGGGAGAGAGGAGAATCGCTGGACATGGATGGGAGTGGATGATAGGGGCAAAGGAGAATCGCTCCACTCTGAGACCTTGAGGCATATTTTCAATCTGTTCTAAGTCTGTCCCAAACAAAAGGTTTCCCCTAAAAGGAAGCCTTGCTAAACATGACTTAGAGGCCACGTCTGCAGCCCAATGCTGCAACCACAGCCAGCGATGCGCGGTGACCACTAGGGAAACCTCCTTCGCCGAAGCCCTCAAAAGATCATAAAGAAGATCCGCAAGGAAGGCTAAACCAGACTCCAAGGCCTGCAAAACAGCCATGATATCTTCCGGAGAGGAGGCTTTCTGTACCCACGATAAGCATGCCCGCGCCGCAAAGGAGCCACAAACTGAGGCCTGCATGGAAAGGGCCACTACTTCAAAGGACAGCTTCAAGCAAGTCTCCAACTTACGATCCTGAGGGTCCTTGAGCGCCGGGCCACCCTCCACAGGGAGAGTGGTTTTCTTAGTGACCGCTGTGATTAAGGAATCCACCCTAAGAACCTTCAGCAAGTCTAAGTCAGGAGCAGGTAGCGCGTAAAGACGCGACATACCTCTAAATAACCTTAAGCCCACCGTCCGGCGTATCCCACTACGCCGAAATAAGGATCTTCATGGCCTCATGCACATGAAAGGAACAAGGTGGGCATTTGGTGCCAGACATAATAGAGGGCAACGGACCTGTTCCCCCTGACGATTCAGGGGGGAAATGGCCAAAACCTCAAAAGCCCTAACAATCAGGGAGGGAAGCTCTTCCCTGCGAAAAAGGCGGGCAGCCATCGGATCATCCCCCTCCTCAGAGGGCAGGGTGACCTCATCTGCCAAATCCAAAGATTCTGAGGGAGAGCCCGGAGACAAAACCGGGCCATTTGTGTCAGATAGCTCCTCGGGATCCAAAATCTCCACCTGGGGACATTTTGGCAGGAAAGACTGAGAGGCTGCAGCAACCGAAGTTTGCTGAGGAAGAGACGGGGCTGCCTGAAGAGAAGCTCCTGACTTCTTCAAAAGAAAGGCATTGTGCATTTATAAAACAAAATCCGGGGAACAAGGAACTGCAAGGGACTCCCCTGCTTCCTGTACATCGCTTCCCTCCATCGGAGCCTGTGCCACATAAGCGCGCTGCACCTCTTGTCTATCATCCGCCTCGTGCAGAGTGGGTCGTGCCTGAGAAGAAAAAATGGTGCCCGCCAACACACGCTGCACTAACTGCCCCGAGGAAACCGCCAAAACTATCCCCTGCACTTCCGACTCACCGGAAACCTGAGGGGAACCCCCGTCGCGCTGAACACCCGCTGCGGGCTGACGGCGGCAGGACTCACACTCCCCCGATGCTGCTTTCCGGCTCCCACACCGGGATCAGCGCTTAGCCGCCTCAGAAGGCACTGACATGCTCCACAAACACCTGCCCCAAAACTGACTAGGCAGAACGTCTAGTTCCTCCGTATGATTAAACAAAAACAAAGTCTCTTACCTTTTTTTTTTTTTTAATCAGGAGAGAAAGGAAACACCTGATCAGGCCAACAACCCTGGGTGATGGAGGAAAGGAAGGGGGAGACCACCAGGTGTGCACCACCAGGTGTACACCACAAGCTGCAAACAGCCACTCAACCCCTGTCTGTGCTAAACTAGGCCCAAAGGACACCAGTAGCCAGATCAAACCAGATCTGCACAGAGATGTCCCTCCACCTGCTAGATAGAGAGAATACTGAGGTTCAGCTGGCTGCACAAGTCCACATATAGCAAACCTCAGAGGTTCTCTCTAACTCCACCTGCTGGTAGAGGGACACAACCCACAAGTCTCTGGATTGATCTGTTGGACACCATGGAACCAGAATCAAAAACAGAAACTGAATCTCAACCACCCCTCAAGTATAATAATGGCTTAATAATGCCCTTCAAAATACCTAGGTCTGAACCAAGGAAGGATCTGCAGCCCTGCCATGAGACTGACCAGAGTCTAATGTTTTTCTAGGTTTGGGATAATGGTGTAATATTCACAGAGCTGCCCAACTTTTCTTCCCCCTCAAACTAGAACACCTTTATCTTTTCCACAGTAACTTAAATATAAAATTTCATTTAGGTCCTACCTGGTAACAATGTCAACAAATAAGCAGTTTTCACTGGTTCCTGACTAAGAAAACACCATCCAATATTCAGCTGGCAGCGGTCAGGGTTTTTATGTCTGCCATTGGCTGAATTCCCGGATATTCAATGCTGGGCCATGTCCAGACACTGGCATTGGATATCCGGTTATAGGTTGGTAAAGTTCAATATTCAACCACTCTGTCTGCTCCTTTATAATTGGGAGAGCAGTTTCCAACATTCAGAACAGGGAGAAAGTGGCCTCTGTAAACCAGATACTGGTGGGTGACATCACTATTATTATTTGAATGTATGCTGCTTCCTGAGTTCTTCACCTGCTCCATCTGCTCCTTTCTACATTGGGAGAGCAGTTTCCAGCACTCAGAACAAGGAGAAAGTGGCCTCTGTAAACCAGATATTGGTGGGTGACATCACTAACTGTATTATTATTCGAATGCGTGCTGCCTCCTGAGTTCTTCACCTGCTCCAAGTCCTCTGTCTGCTCCTTTCTACATTGGGAGAGCAGTTTCCAGCACTCAGAACAAGGAGAAAGTGGCCTCTGTAAACCAGATATTGGTGGGTGACATCACTAACTGTATTATTATTCGAATGCGTGCTGCCTCCTGAGTTCTTCACCTGCTCCAAGTCCTCTGTCTGCTCCTTTCTACATTGGGAGAGCAGTTTCCAGCACTCAGAACAAGGAGAAAGTGGCCTCTGTAAACCAGATATTGGTGGGTGACATCACTAACTGTATTATTATTCGAATGCGTGCTGCCTCCTGAGCTCTTCACCTGCTCCAAGTCCTCTGTCTGCTCCTTTCCACATTGGGAGAGCAGTTTCCAGCACTCAAGACAGGAGAAAGCGGCCTATCTAAAGCAAACACTGGGAACCACCAGATCACAGTCTTGGATCTGCTGGACCGCGCCCCTCAATTTATATCAAACTGGGAGCTCCGAGTAGCGGCACCACCGGACCGCAATCCACCACTCTCACAGACCTTAGGAAATTGCTGGATTGGGTCTGCGGGCCTACCGGACATGGCCTCCAGCTCATACTGAGCTATGTACCCCAGGGAGCACAGTGGGACTCTACATGAGAAGAACTCCTGAGCGAACACGGGACGTGCAACCTCTGAGACCACTATCAAAGGAGCTCAAACCATCCTCACACTTTTCCACACTTTCCCTTTACTGGATTGAGGGAGAGCAGCGGGGCGAGCTTAGAGTGAACAGCAGTAGAAGCCGTTAACGAGGAGGACCAGCTGGCCTCACTCTCGCAGCACCACAGAACAAACAGCAAACGACCCCTCCAGGCCACCGACAAGGAAAACCAGCTCTCTCTACCCCAGCATCAACGCAGACCAACGATCAACCATCTGCAGGACATACAACAAACAAAAGAGGTAGGAGGTAACTGGAAATAATATAGAAACCACTGCATGTATATGACAAACAGAAGTCATCACCCCAAATTCGGCACTACCTACAACACAGAAGGCAGCAGACAAACAAGGTAGGCAAAACACTGCCACTAGAGAAACAGATCTAATCTTTAACCTAAACAGTGCTACAAGCAAAAAAAAACAAACAAACAAAAAGACAAGCAAAAAGTGCTGCAAGCAGTGGCGTACCAAGGGGGGGGGCGGTGGGGGCGGTCCGCCCCGGGTGCATGCCGCTGGGGGGTGCCGCGGCGCGCGCCTGCTCTGAGTTTGCTGACTTCGCGCATTTGCTGCAGCTCCCTCTGCCCTGGAACAGGTTACTTCCTGTTCCGGGTCAGAGGGAGCTCCAGCGAACGCTCAAAGTCAGGGAACTCTGAGCATGGGCGCGCCGCGGCACCCTTCCCCCCAGCGGCATGCACCTGGGGGGGGTTCCCGCGCTGCATCGGGGGGGGTGCTGCACCCGGGGGGGCAGGGCGCCGCCCCGGGTGTCCGCCCCCCTAGGAACTTGTAGCTGCAAGCAAACAAGGCAGGCAAGACACTGCAGCCAGAGAAATAGATCTAATCTTTAAACTTAAACAGTACTGCAAACAAAAAAGGAGGCGGAGATTATCCTACTTCTCCCCAACCTCAGTGTCACAGACCGGAAACAGCCATAAATCAGAATTCATTAAATAAAAATAAAAATGAACCATACAAAACTAATCCTAGGATTACACATCCTGGCCCTAGTACATACAATAGATGCCCTATCCCAAGGAGAACAGAATATCATCCCCATAATACACTCCCAACATAGAACGAACAGATTAAACTACTGTCATCAGATCGAAACCAGACCTTACCATGTAAAATTATCATCACAGAAACAAAAACGGAAAACAGGAGAAAAGAACCCATACACACCCAACACATCGATCACACGTCAACTAATAAATATTCCATTAATACCCGCCTTAGACGAAACCTTTAAACAGATCCAAATAGGATATATAAACACTAGATCAGTAATAAACAAAATGGAAACCTTAACTGACTGGATTACTCATGACAACCTAGACCTAATATTCATCAGTGAAACTTGGATTCACAACCAAGATGACCCCATAATCCTTGACATCTGCCCTACAGGATACAAAATCAACCATTGGACCAGAACAGGTAAAAGGGGAGGAGGCATAGCCCTAATCTACAAAGACAAATTCAGAACCCATTGCGGAATCCATTAATACTCAACTTGAAATTGCCGCAATCAGGTTACAAAACAAATCCCTCCCAGCTCACCTGACTTGCATCATATTATATCAACCACTAGGAAATTTGAAAGTTGCCAACCAATTCTCATGGACTTTATATCAAACACATGCCTCGCAAATCATAACGTAATAATAATAGGAGATATAAACCTTCACCTAGAGGACACAACCTCAAAGGACACACTAGAATGCAAAGCGAACGCTACATACCTGTAGAAGGTTTTCTCCGAGTACAGCAGGCTGATTGTTCTCACGAATGGGTGACGTCCACGGCAGCCCCTTCGATTGGAGATCTTCACTAGCAACAGCGTTTGCTAGCCCTCGCGTGCGCATGCACCATGCGCATGTGCGACCGTCTTCCCGCCCAAACGCGCTCGTGTTCGTCAGTCCAGTTCATAGCAAAGACATAGACAAGGGAAGACACAACTCCAAAGGGGAGGTGGGCGGGTAGGTGAGAAAAATCAGTCTGCTGTCCTCAGAGAATACCTTCTACAGGTATGTAGCTTTTGTTTTCTCCAAGGACAAACAGGCTGCTTGTTCTCACAAATGGGGTATCCCTAGCCCCCAGGCTCACTCAAAACAACAAACATTGGTCAATTGGGCCTCACAACGGCGAGGACATAACTGAGATTGACCTTACTTATAAAACTAACTGAGAGTGCAGCTTTGAACAGAATAAAAATGGGCCTAGGGGGGTGGGGTTGGATTCTAAACCCCAAACAGATTCTGCAGCACCGACTGCCCGAACCAACTGTCGAGTAATGCGATGTGAATGTGTGGACAGATGACCACGTCGCAGCCTTGCAAATCTCTTCGATAGTGGCTGACTTCAAGTGGGCCACTGACGCTGCCATGGCTCTAACACTATGAGCCATGACATGACCCTCAAGAGTGAACAAATTGCTAGATACCACACCAGTAACAAACAACAGCAAAGACACACCAGGGGTCGACGACCTCGCGAAATACTTCAAGGAAAAAATCATACAACTACGACTTAAAATACCCGCCAGCCCTACTGAATACACAACACTCCTAAACTGTCTAGACCCAGAAGACGGAATATACCCAGCAGACAGAATCTGGACCGAATTCGAACTACTATCAGAGGACCTCATCTTTAAAACGCTCAAAAGATTCGCCAAATCCCAATGCAAATTAGATATCTGCCCAAACAACCTCATGAAATCAGCCCCTCAACAATTCATAATAGACCTAACTAACCACATGAATTTCATGCTACAAAACGGACTTTTCCCAAAAGAAAAAGGAAACATTTTACTCACCCCAATACCCAAGGACACAAAGAAAAACACAAGCGAAATAACTAACTACAGACCAGTAGCATCTATACCACTAATAACCAAAATAAACGAAGGAATGGTTACCAAACAACTCACAAACTACCTCAACAAGTTCTCCATACTACATGATTCCCAATCAGGACTCCGGTCAAATCACAGCACAGAAACAGTGTTAATTACCCTAATGACCAAATTTAAACAAATGATTGCATCCGGCACCAATATACTCCTCTTACAATTTGACATGTCAAGTGCCTTTGATATGGTAGACCACGGAATCCTATTACACATTCTCAAATATTTTGGCATCGGAGGCAATGTCCTAAACTGGTTCAAGGGGTTCTTAACCTTACGCTCATATCAAGTCACATCAAACTCAACTACGTCTGCTGCATGGACACCTGATTGTGGAGTACCGCAAGGATCCCCCCTCTCTCCAACTATTTTCAATCTAATGATGACCCCCCCTGGCAAAACTTCTATCAAACCATAACCTTAACCCATACATATATGCCGATGATGTAACGATATATATTCCATTCCAAAAAAAACATCAATGAAATCTCTAACGAAATCAACCAAAGTCTACACATCATGAACACCTGGGCAGATACATTCCGACTGAAACTGAACGCAGAAAAAACTCAATGCCTCATACTTACATCCCAATACAACACAGATAAATTTACCGCCATTAACACACCTAAACTAAATCTGCCAATATCAGAAACCTTAAAAATCCTTGGAGTCACTATTGACCTCCACCTAACACTCAAGACTCATGCGAACAACACAACCAAAAAAATGTTCTACTCCATGTGGAAACTGAAAAGAATTAGACCATTCTTTCCAAGATCTGTCTTCCACAGTTTAGTGCAATCACTCGTACTCAGTCACCTGGATTATTGCAACTCATTATACGCAGGATGCAAAGAACAAACACTGAGGAAACTTCAAACAGCCCAGAATACAGCAGCCAGACTCATCTTTGGAAAACCAAAATACGAACGTGCAAAACCCTTACGGGAGAAACTACATTGGCTACCACTCAAGGAATGCATCACTTTTAAAGTATGCACCTTAGTCCACAAAATCATTCACGGTGAAGCCCCTGCATACATGTCTGATTTAATAGACCTGCCACCCAGAAACGCTAAAAGATCTTCCCGAACCTTCCTCAATCTCCATTTCCCTAAGTGCAAAGGCATAAAATACAAAGTACTGCACGGATCGACCTTCGCATACATGAACACACAATTCTGGAATACTCTACCATGCAACCTGAAAACGATCTACAAACTGACCGACTTCCGCAAACTACTGAAGACTTATCTCTTTGAGAAAATCTACGGCAAGGATCAAAACACATGAAGTCCATACAAACTAATAGATACGCACCAATACACTCCCCTCTGAAGTCTCTTCTCCCGTATCCTCACCACTCTTAAAACCCTACCCACAGATAAAAATGTTAGACCTTTATGTTCCCTCGATACTGTTCTGTCCCCCTCTCAATTCACCACTGTTTTATTCCGCTGTTCTATTCCTAAATGATATCCTGAATTTACTCTGTTTTACATAACTCTTCATAATGTAACCCATAATCGTACTGCAACCAATTGTACTTCCATCATTCACAATGTATTGTAAGCCACACTGAGCCCGCAAATAGGTGGGAAAATGTGGGATACAAATGCAAATAAATAAATAAAACCCAGACTGGGCGTAAGCAAAGGAGATGCAATCTGCTAGCCAATTAGAGATGGTGCGTTTCCTGACAGCCACTCCCCTTCTGTTGGGATTAAAAGAAACAAACATTTGGGCGGACTGTCTGTGGGGCTGTGTCCGCTCCAGATAGAAGGCCAATGCTCGTTTGCAGTCCAATGTGTGCAGCTGGTGTTCAGCAGGGCGGGTATGAGGATGGGGAAAGAATGTTGGCAAGACAATTGACTGGTTCAGATGGAACTCCGACACCACCTTTGGCAAGAACCTAGGGTGAGTACGGAGGACTACTCTGTTATGATGAAATTTGGTATAAGGAGCATGAGCTATCAAGGCTTGAAGCTCACTGACTCTGCGAGCTGAAGTAACTGCCACCAGGAAAATGACCTTCCAGGTCAAGTACTTCAGATGGCATGAATTCAGTGGCTCGAAAGGAGGTTTCATCAGCTGGGTGAGAACAACATTGAGATCCCATGGCACTGTAGGAGGTTTGATGGGGGGCTTTGACAAAAGCAAACCTCTCATGAAGCGGACAACTAAAGGCTGTCCTGAGATCGGCTTACCTTCCACACGGTAATGGTATGCACTAATCGCACTAAGATGAACTCTTACAGAGTTGGTCTTAAGACCAGACTCAGACAAGTGTAGAAGGTATTCAAGCAAGGTCTGTGTAGGACAAGAGCGAGGGTCTAGGGCCTTGCTGTCACACCAGACGGCAAACCTCCGCCATAGAAAGAAGTAACTCTGTTTAGTGGAATCTTTCCTGGAAGCAAGCAAGACCCAGGAGACACCCTCGGAAAGACCCAAGGAGGCAAAATCTACGCTCTCAACATCCAGGCCGTGAGAGCCAGAGACCGGAGGTTGGGATGCACAAGATGGCGACCTGATCGGACACCAAAACGGGACCTCTGCGAAGGATCGCTGGGATCTGCTGGGGATCGCGATCGAGGTGGGCCCGCTGCACACGGGGAGGTGGAGTGCCTCCACTGGACGGGATCGCCTGCTCGGGAGCAGCGAGGGAAGATCGTGGGGTGCGAGCCGAGAGCGTGGCGGGACAGTCACTCGCAGTGACCTGAGACCTAAGGCCACGAGGAAATCAGCTGCCTGGCTCTGTAAATTGGCACTCCAGCCGAGCATCCGGCCGAGTCGAAGGCCCTGTGCTGTGGCGATCAAGCGGAGAGCGGCCGAGAAGTGGGGGCCGAGCACGGCCACTCACCCATCTTGAGGCCTGGCTCTGATCCGAGGCCGAAGAGAGGTCCAGTGGCCGGACGGGGAGTCCAGCCGCGCCAGGACCACACCAGATCGACTGACTGGGCGACCAGAGACTGACGGCGGCTGTCTGGGCGACGTGCCCGCGGCCTGAGGAGAGGCGCCGACCGTGTGGCCCGAGGAGACGAGGGAGCCTCCATCGCAGGATCGCCACCCGGCCGCTCGGCGCCATGAGCGGTGACGACCGGCCAAGGCACGGTGCTGCAGGGCACCCGGGCACTCACCGGAGCATCGAGCCGCGGGTCACCCAGGCGCATCGGAGGTGCCAGCAGCCCGTGGGTCCCTGGACTGGAGGCGCTACCGAGGTTGATGGAGCCAGGCTGGGTGAGATCCTGCTGACTGGGTGTGTGCACTGGAGACCCGATAGGAACGGCTCTCACAGCTGCTGGGCCGCATTTGACTTGCCTGCTCTGCCTTTCGCCTTTTTTTTTTTCTTTTTCTTTCTTTTCATGGTGCAGCCTTTGCCTGCTTGCTTCTGCTGTTTGCAAAACTGCCTTCAAACGCATACTAGGGGCCCCTCATGCTGCTTTGCCTCTGGGCTTTGCTTCTAAATACCTTACTTACCTGCTTCTGACTTTGTAACACAGCCTTTAACTGCTTGCTTATGCTTTTTGCAATACTGCCTTTAAACGCACACTGAAAGCCCCGCATACTGTTTGGCTTCTAAGCTTTGCTCCCAAATGCCTTACCACTTTATGTTTAAAGGCAATTGCAGGCTGGCCTTGCTCTGAATTGTTGCCAAGCTTTGAATTGTTACCAAACTTAAATGTATATGTAAGCTTTATCTCGCTCTGAACTGTAGCAAAGCTCAAACGCAAACGTAGACTTTACCGCGATTTGAACTGCCAAGCTTAAATGTAAATGTAAGCTTAATTCGCATGAATGTAAACTAGCTGAACATCTGCCACAACGCCTCAGACATAAGGATGAATACTAGTAAAACATTCCTAATCATCCATTGTCTCTCCCTACTCATACACACAAACACAACCCACAACCCAGATAACAACAACCCCATTACCCACAATTCACACAGCACTCACATACACACAATGCCCACCCTAAAGAACATCCAGAACAACTCACTCACAATACACCAATCCTATGTACAAACTATCAACAACCCACCAAACCAAAGACAAAATAAACAACCAAAAGGAAGAATCTCTGGATATGAATACCACCGACAAAAAGAAGAAAATAACAACAACAACAAATTCAACCACCGAAGAAACAGACAACTAATAAAAATAAATACATCGAACCCCCCCATGGAACCATACCACTCAATCCAACTAGGATACATCAACGCAAGATCAGCAGTAAGCAACTCAGTAGACATACAAGACTGGACTACCACAGATAACTTAGACCTATTATTTATCACAGAAACCTGGTTCCACAGCCCCACCGACCCCGCCATCCTAGAAACATGCCCACCAGATTACAAAATCACCCACTGGACAAGAAAAGGAAAAAAGAGAGGAGGCAGAATAGCTATTATCCACAAACCCGAATTCACCATCACAATCACGGGTGAATCTACCTCACCACAACTTGAAATTGCATCAACAAGAATTAATCATCCATACCTAATAGGACACCTTAACACAATCCTATTCTACAGGCCACCAGGAAAATGGCAAGACTCCCAAGCAATACTCATGGACTTCATCTCGAACTCCTGCGTATCTGCCTCAAACATCCTTATACTAGGAGACATCAACCTACACCTAGAAGATGACACCTCACCAAGCACGCGAGAATGCAAAGAATTCCTAAAACTCTGGGACCTGCAAGCACCCAACACGCAACCAACACACAAAAAAGGACACACACTAGATATCATAACAAACAAATTTGAATCGGACTCAACTATCACACTCACTGACACAAGATGGACACCCACATTATGGTCAGACCACTATAAAGCAAATGTCTTTCTCTGCTGGCGAAAAACACACATAAACACAATCAATAAAAATGAGCGAACAACATACACAACAAGAGGAAAAATAGACCCCACAATATTCTGGCAACAGATCTACCAGAACGAATGGTCAACAAACGCTGACATCACCCAATTCCTCCAAGAATGGGACGATATATGTACAACAACATTAGACAAAATCGCCCCAATCCAAACCAGAACATCACACAGGAAAAAAGCAAATCCATGGTTCACCGAAGAGCTGAAAAAACTTAAAACACAAGTCAGGAAACTAGAACGAGAATGGAACAAAAAGAGAGACGAACAAACACTAAACGCCTGGAAATTACTTCGGAGAAAATACAAATACACCATAAAACAGACCAAAAGACTACATTACAAAACAATAATAGGACCAAACTACAAAGACACACATAAACTCTTCAACCTTGTGAACAAACTGCTAGATACCACACCAGTTACAAACAACGACAAAGATATACCAGACGTTGCCAACCTTGCAAAATACTTCAAAGAGAAAATAATACAACTACGACTCAAAATACCCGCCAGCCCTACTGAGTACGCCACACTTTTAGATTGTCTGGATCCAGAAGAAGGAACATACCCAGCAGACAGAACCTGGACCGAATTCGAAATACTATCAGAAGACCTCATCTCTGAAACTCTCAAAAGATATGCCAAATCCCATTGCAAACTAGACATATGCCCAAATAACCTCATGAAATCTGCTCCTCAACAATTCATAATAGACCTAACGAACCATGTAAACTTCATGCTACAAAACGCACTCTTCCCAAAAGAAAAAGGAAAAATCTTACTCACCCCTATTCCTAAAGATACAAAGAAAAGCACGAGCGAAATAACCAACTACAGGCCAGTAGCATCCATACCACTAATAACCAAAATAACCGAAGGAATGGTAACTAAACAACTCACAAACTATCTGTACAAACACTCAATATTGCATGATGCCCAATCAGGATTCCGATCGAATCATAGCACAGAAACAATATTAGTCACCCTTATGACTAAATTTAAACAAATAATTGCAACTGGCAACAATATACTCCTTCTACAATTTGACATGTCAAGTGCCTTCGATATGGTTGACCACGGAATCCTGCTACACATACTTGAATACTTTGGAATTGGAGGAAATGTCCTGAACTGGTTCAAGGGGTTCCTAACCCTACGTTCATATCAAGTCACATCAAATTCAACCACGTCTAAGGCATGGACACCTGAATGCGGAGTACCACAAGGATCACCCCTCTCACCAACCATTTTCAACCTAATGATGATCCCCCTGGCTAAACTCCTATCAATCCATAACCTCAACCCATACATATACGCTGATGATGTTACAATATACATCCCTTTCAAACAAGACATCAACGAAATCCTCAATGAAATCAATCAAAGCCTACACATCATGAACACATGGGCAGATGCATTTCGTCTGAAATTAAATGCAGAAAAAACTCAATGCCTGATACTCACCTCCCAATACAACACAAAGGAATTTACCGCTATAAACACACCAAACCTAAACCTTCCAATCTCAGAAACGCTAAAAATCCTAGGAGTCACTATCGACCGCCACCTAACACTCGAAATTCATGCAAACAACATAACTAAAAAGATGTTCTACTGCATGTGGAAATTGAAAAGGATAAGACCATTCTTCCCAAGATCCGTCTTCTGCAGCCTAGTGCAATCCCTCGTAATCAGCCATCTGGATTACTGCAACTCACTATACGCAGGTTGCAAAGAACAAATACTGAGGAAACTTCAAATGGCCCAGAATACAGCAGCCAGACTCATCTTCGGAAAACCAAAATATGAAAGTGCAAAGCCATTAAGAGAGAAACTACACTGGCTACCACTCAAGGAACGCGTCACTTTCAAAGTATGCACATTAGTCCACAAAATCATTCACGGCGAAGCCCCAGCTTTCATGTCTGAGTTAATAGACTTACCACCCAGGAACGCCAAAAGATCATCTCGAACTTTCCTCGACCTTCACTTCCCCAAATGCAAGGGCCTGAAATACAAGATGCTACACGCGTCAACCTTCTCTCACATAAGCACGCAGTTTTGGAATACACTGCCGCGCAACTTAAGAACAATCTACAAACAAACTTCCTTCCGCAAAGTATTGAAGACCCATCTTTTTGAAAAAACATACGGAAAGAGCCAAAACACATAAAGTCCATACTCACTGTTCACTAATGCATCACACATCCAATTCTACAATCCTCTCCCCGTAATCTCACACCACTCATACATCCACTCAGAGAAATATGTATACCATATGTCTTCATGCCTTAATATTGCCCTTTAAGCCTCCCATTGTCCCCTTCCAATGTTTCAATGTCTGTGTTCCATTGTTATATTCCTTAACGTTACTTGACTGTCTCGCTTAAATCTACACAATGTAATCCATAACCAAGTTGTAACAAATTGTATTTCCATCATTTATATCATATTGTAAGCCACACTGAACCCGCAAAAAGGTGGGAAAATGTGGGATACAAATGCAATAAATAAATAAATAAATAAAATTCTGAGTAATGAGGGTCAGAAAACACTCCAATCTCCACGGTTCTTCGGAGGACAACTCCAGAAGAAGAGAGAACCTGTAAAAAAAAATGTTTGCTAACATAGAGTTAATCATTCTTACAATTTCTAAAATAAATGTAGACTCTCTGAACTGTAGATTCTCTGACCAATAGAATGGAATGTACCTAGATAGGCCTGGGAGCCAGACAAGCAGACTGGTAGCCTAGAAATGTAACATGCTAGAAAATATGAAAGTGTTGACAGACATACAGGCAACAAGCTTTCTTTGTATTCCTGCACATAGAAAATGTATAAGAGACGCAGGGAGGATTTATTTTGAGTCAGACAATCTTTGGACTGTGGTTGGATATTGTCTCTTGCTTGCAAGCAATAAACCGGTCTGTGATTAAACCTGATTGATCCTTTGGGGATTCGTGAGTATATTTGGTTAGATTCTTTTAAAAGTTTGGTCCTTCGAACAGCCGGAAACCAATATCTCTTTCCTTGTGTTGTAATGGTATCAGTTTAAATTATCAGGATTATTGATTATGCTGAATCAGATATACCAATATAAAAATGCAGCTTTTAAAAGATGTATTGAAACTGCATTTCAATACCTTCTTTCCCATTTTTCCTGGGACCCTCTGATAGCAGGGCCAGTCAATTACAAACACTTAACAGAGACAAAAGCTGGCTGGGAGGGTCACCAAGACATTTCTAGAGAAGCAGACAGAGAGTCTGGGAAGGTACAACTCCAGCTATTGACTCAGAATGAAAGGATAAACAGGAAGCCATAAACCACTTGCCACAAAGGACTCAGTGCTCCCCCCTTCAGATAAGACTTCAGCACATGTAAAGACAAAGGGCTGATGGCATGTGACCCCTTGCAAACTACAATACCCAAGATCCTCTGCAAGCTTCATTGCCCAGGACTCAGGGAACATTATAAAAAGCCTGGGAACAGCCCAGCTCTCTCTCTTGGAACCTGCCTTCTCTTGGAACCTGCCTCCTCTTGGGACCTGCTGCTCTCTTTGGGGTCTGCTGATGCCTTGCTCCTGACCATGTGCTCATCAATCAGCTGGACCACAGCATGCTTGTAACAAGGACTGAAAATTAACCTATAACCTTAAGATTTGGACCTGTTACTTTGTTCTATTTTATGCACAAATTCTCTGTTCTAAGATCCTTTTAAAAGCTATCTCGCGTTTGCAATATTATTTGTGTATTAAATGAACCCTTTTGAAGCTAAAAATATAGTCTCTTTGTGTTCTGAGTATATGGTATCTGTTAAGGTTAATCTTGCAGTACAGAATACTGCATTTCAACAGAGATAATATTTAATTTATTGCAATTATCACCTTTGGTGATTGGTGGAGAAATTAATATCCTAAAACTTATAAACACAGCGCCTGCTCTTAAATTATAAACAGTAGCGAGTGCTCTAGAGCTCTTTCCCCCAAGTAAATCATTTCTTGTAACAGTGTCAGGTTCGGAGCTATGTGCACTTGTGTTTTGAATAAATCCTTTTAAATCAAAGTCCCCCAGGCTAAATATTGCCTGTCAATAGGGGCCAGGTCTTCTGACCCTTGGAAGAGTGACGGTTTTCTTTTTGTTTATCAGGAATCTCATGGGACCAACTTAGGTACTGTGGTGTCTTGTTTGTCCTTGAATTAGTGTGTCTTTTCAATTGGTAACTGAGATTTGGAGCGAGGACTCTTTCACCATAGTTTAAGGGAAGCCCACGGTCTGGGACCCACTCGATGAGGAGTGTGGGCTCCCTTTGTCTGAGACTGCTAGAGAAGTCCACGGTCTGGGACCCACTCAATGAGGAGTGCGGACTCTTGTTATTGCTGTCTCAGACTGCTATAGAATAAAAAAGAAGTCCTTGGTCTAGGACCCGCTCATAGGCCATAGCCAGTGTGAGAAGGCTACAGGAAATAATTACTCCGTGTGCACATAAAAAAAGAGTGACATAACCATGGAAAATTTGTGTTGTAAGATAGGGTGTTGTTCATGTCTTTGTTGTTGTTTTACGAGATCCTCAAGGCAAGGGATTCTCTGTGGAGATCCTAAGTTTATGCATAAACGTAATCCAGATACTGTGTTGTATTTACAGAAATGGAAAAAGAGATTTGGTTTTGATGGGAAATTAACTGTTGAATCATGTAAGAAATTACTGCAAGATATAGAGGATTATGAGAGTACTAATCCTAGAAAGAGAGGGAAAAATGGCTATAAAGAAGCCCAGGACTGGTTCCTAGAAGCTTGTAAAAGACAAAAATTAATTGATGAAAAAAGGCTGAAATCTGAAATACATAACGTGTTAACACAGGATGACCTCCTAGTGATTAAACCCCATACTCAGCCAGGTCCTAATGATGAACTTACTCCACCACCTTATTCAGAGCCGCCACCTAAGCCCACTGAGCCTAGTTGTCCTAGGGAACCAGTCTCCCCTATTATATTGCATAGAGATAGCCATGGTACTAGAAGTGGGAAATCATGGGGAGAGTGGAGAAATAAAGGTCCCCAGTCATGGCAGATAGATGAAAATGAAAATTTTCCACTTATAGAAGTGCCTAACCCACGGGCAGGTGAGCAAGGTCAAAATGATACCATGTTCGTCTACCGACCATGGTCCCTAAATGATGTAAAGAAAGCAACAGAAGGTATTCCGCACCCCAAAGTTAAATCATTGGATTTTGAAATTCAGATTCGTAATTTATGCCAAAGTTACTGGGGTAGAAATAGAAAGAGCTCTTAGACAAATTCTTGGTCCTGATTGGTGCCTTATCAGCGGGGATTGGCAGCCCACTGATGGCAACAACAGACTATTGAGCTATGATGACGCTGTCCTTGCCCAAGCATTAAATAATTTATTGGCTCGCATTAGAACTAAATTTATACCTAGGGCAAATTGGACTGTTATAAATCAGTGCACTCAGCAGGAAGGAGAAAATGTGGAGTCATATTTTGTCAGATTAAAAGAAATCTTTGATATCCATAGCAGCATAAATCCCCCGCCCAGTATGGACAATGACACGCCATATGAACAACAGCTAAAAAATGCTTTTTTAAAAGGCTGCTTGCCATCTATTAATAGCTTCATTACTAAGCATATGGTGACACACCGCACATGTCGTCTCAGCTCCCTCCTTGAATATGCTAAGCATGGAGAGACACATTTTCAAGAGAAGAAAAAACAGAAAAAGTCCAACATCCTAATGGTAGACAGGAGCACAGGTGAAATATACTTGTCACAGCCAAGCCGACACTTTAAGGGAAACCGAGGGAGAGGTAGAGAAAGGGATAGGCAAACTAAGAGAGAACCAGGATGTTGTTTTGTGTGTGGGAAGAAAGGACATTGGGCTAAGGAATGCAGAGATAGGAAGGAAGACCCAACAGCATGACTAGAAGAGGGGTCCCCACGGTTAATTAGGGACAAAGAAGATCAGGATTTAGAAGAAACAGACATGTTGAGAAGGATGGGAAATGTTGAAGCTGAGGACGTACTGCAACTAGAAAGAGTTTATGATTGCCTTGAATGCCATGTTTTGCCTCAAATAACCCTTATGATTGGGAATAAAGAAATTACTTTCCTGTGTGATACTGGAGCTGGACGCACAGTGGTAAAGTTTGATGATGCAAAATTAATTCCTCTGTCCTCTGACACTATCATAGTGAAGAATGCGGGTGGAGGAATAATAAAGGAGCCATTGTCTGAAGTGATAGAAGTTCTTGAGCCTGAAAGTGGTAAACGCAGTATGTGCCAAGTAATTGTGTCTAAAGCTTGCCCATGTAATTTATTAGGGAGAGATCTTCTACATAGCTTAGGAATTGCTGTAGTGCCGACTGATAAAGGGTTAAAAGCTTTTAGGATTGAGAATGGCATGTAATGCAGGCTGTAAAACCCTTTATTTATTTTTATAGCCTGGATCCAATTACAAATGTCCCCTCCTCTGTAACTAGGGAACTAGTGCAGACAGCACAGACCCTTGTCAAACCAACTGCTGTAGAATTTATGTGCCCAGAGGATTTGCATTGCACTACTTACTATACTCATACCTCAAACCCCGATTCTTTGTATGAACCAGCCTTCTTAAGGCTGAAACAGTGTCGGATAACTATTTTGAAATTGTATTGGGATAACAGAGGGTTTTGCGCAGCTCATGTGCAGCTGCCTGGCATATTGTCAGAGAAGCGTCTTTATAGATTCAAGATATGTTTCACACATTTCCTTGTCCAAACCCCGTCAGGCCAAATGGGTAGATGTAGGCAGATTTGTCACCACTTGTGTGAATGATAATGATTGGAAACCTGTGAAAGAACATGGACTGCAATTTAATTCTAAAGTGGGTGCCTGGTCAAAATCCCTATACTACTACTACTTAACATTTCTAAAGCGCTACTAGGGTTACGCAGTGCTGTACAATTTAACATAAAAGGACAGGCCCTGCTCAAAGAGCTTACAATCTAAAGGACAAGTGAGTAGTCAAGTCGATATGGGCAGTCAAATTGGGGCAGTCTGGATATCCTGAAGGTAAGAGTTAGGTGCCAAAGGCAGCATTGAAGAGGTGGGCTTTAAGCAGAGACTTGAAGATGGGCAGGGAGGGGGCTTGACGTAAGGGCTCAGGAAGGTTGTTCCAGGCATAGGGTGAGGCGAGGCAGAATGGGTGGAGCCTGGAGTTGGCAGTGGTGGAGAAGGGTACTGAGAGGAGGGATTTGTCCTGTGAACGGAGGTTTCGGGTGGGAACATAAGGGGAGATGAGGGTAGAGAGGTAGTGAGGGGCAGCAGATTGAGTACATTTGTAGGTAAGAAGGAGAAGCTTGAACTGAATGCGGTATCGGATTGGAAGCCAGTGAAGTGACCTGAGAAGAGGGGTGATATGAGTATATCAGTTCTGGTGGAATATAAGACGTGCAGCAGAGTTCTGAACAGATTGAAGGGGGGATAGATGGCTAAGTGGGAGTCCGGTGAGGAGTAAGTTGCAGTAGTCAAGGCGAGAGGTAATGAGAGCGTGGACGAGAGTTCGGGTGGTGTGTTCAGAGAGGAAAGGGCGAATTTTGCTGATGTTGAAGAGGAAGAAGCGACAGGTCTTGGCTATCTGCTGGATGTGTGCCGAGAAGGAGAGGGAGGAGTCGAAGATGACTCCGAGGTTGCGGGCAGATGAGATGGGAGGATGAGGGTGTTATCAACTGAGATAGAAAGTGGAGAAGTGGGTTTTGGTGGAAAGACGATGAGCTCAGTCTTGGACATGTTCAGTTTCAGGTGGCGGTTGGACATCCATGTAGCAATGTCGGTTAAGCAGGCCGATACCTTTGCCTGGGTCTCCGCAGTGATGTCTGGTGTGGAGAGATACAGCTGGGTGTTGTCCGCATAGAGATGATACTGGAAGCCATGAGATGAGATGAGGGAGCCCAGGGAAGAGGTGTAGATTGAGAAGAGAAGGGGTCCAAGGACAGATCCCTGGGGAACACCAACAGATAGCGGGATGGGGGTGGAGGAGGATCCATGGGAGTGAACTCTGAAGGTGCGGTGGGAGAGATAGGAGGAGAACCAGGAGAGGACAGAGCCCTGGAACCCGAATGAGGACAGTGTGGCAAGGAGTAGATCATGATTGACAGTGTCAAAAGCGGCGGATAGATCAAGGAGGATGAGGATGTTTATGTTTGTTACATTTGTACCCCACGCTTTCCCACTCATGGCAGGCTCAATGTGGCTTACATGGGGCAATGGAGGGTTAAGTGACTTGCCCAGAGTCACAAGGAGCTGCCTGTGCCGGGAATCGAACTCAGTTCCTCAGGACCAAAGTCCACCACCCTAACCACTAGGCCACTCCTCCACCTGGAGCAGTGGCCTCTGGATTTGGCAAGGAACAGGTCATTACAGACTTTAGAGAGTGCTGTTTCTGTCGAGTGTAGAGGGCGAAAACCGGATTGAAGTGGATCGAGGATGGCATGAGAGGAGAGAAAATCAAGGCAGCGGCTGTGAACGGCACGCTCAAGTATTTTGGAGAGGAAGGGTAGGAGGGAGATGGGGCGGTAGTTGGAGGGACAGGTAGGGTCAAGTGATGGTTTTTTGAGGAGAGGTGTGACTACAGCGTGCTTGAAGATGTCAGGGACAGTTGCAGTGGAGAGAGAGAGGTTGAGGATATGACAGATGGAGGGGGTGACAGTATGAGAGATGGTGTTAAGTAAGTTGATGGGGATGGGATCAGAGGAACAGGTGGTACTTTTCGAGGAGGAAAGAAGGTGAGCGGTTTCCTCCTCGGTGATGTCAGGAAAGGAGGAGAAAGAGGCCTGGGTTGGTTGGTCAAAGGTTGAAGGGTGAAAAGGAGGAGATGGTTTGGTAGTGAACTCAAGGTTGATCTTTTGCACCTTGCCGCGGAAGTAATCGGCCAATGATTGAGGAGAGAGTGAGGGGGGGTAGGAGCGGAGGGCACTTTGAGGAGGGAGTTAAGGGTGGCGAAGAGACGACGGGGGTTGGAGCTGAGAGAATTGGTCAGTTGGGTGTAATAGTCCTGTTTGGCAAGGAATAGGGAGAAGTGGAAGGAGGATAGCATGAATTTGTAGTGAAGGAAATCTGAATGGGTGCGAGATTTCCTCCAGAGGCGTTCGGCAGATCGGGCGCAGGAACGAAGGTAGCGGATGCAAGGGGTCAGCCAAGGCTGGGGATTAGTACGCTTTGTGGGATGGGAGGTGGATGGAGCGAGGGTGTCCAGAGCAGAGGAGAGAGTGGCATTGTATGCGGAGACAGCCTTGTCGACAGACTCGGAGGACAAGATGGAGGGGAGGAGATTGGAGATACAAGAGGATAAGGTGGGAGGGTCAATAGCCTGGAGATTCCTGGAGGTAGTGGTTAGAGTTGGACGGGGCTGAAGTGGGGGGTGAAGAAGTGTGAAGGTGATCAGGTGATGATCCGAGATAGGAAGAGCTGAAGTGTGGAAATTGGAGGGGGAGCCGGAGGAGGAGAGGACGAAGTCAAGACAATGGCCGTCTCGGTGAGTCGAGGCGGTGGAGCATAGCTGGAGGTTGAAGGAGGATGTTAGAGTGAGGAACTGAGACGCGTGAGGGTCGGATTGGTCATCAACGTATATGTTAAAGTCTCCGAGAATGAGTGACGGAGATGAGGGTTCAAGAAAAACGGAAAGCCAGGCATCGAAGTCGGTGAGGAAGGAAGAGAGGAATTTATTAGGGGGGCGGTAAATGACTGCCACTCTGAGTGGCAATGGGTAGAATAGCCGGATGGAGTGTGCTTCAAAGGATGAGAAGCAGTGAGACTGCAGTAGGAGGAGGGGTTGGAAACTACAGGAGGGCGAGAGTAGTAGCCTGACGCCTCCACCGCGGCCAACTGGGCGGGGAGTGTGGGAGAAGAGATAACCTCCACGGCAAAGGGCCGCGACTGAGGCTGAGTCGTCAGGGGAGAGCCAGGTTTCAGTTAGGGCGAGCAGTTGAAGGGAACGAGAGATGAAGAGATCGTGGGTGAAGGGCAGTTTGTTGCAGACCGAGTGGGCATTTCAGAGGGCACAAGAGAAGGGGAGTGAAGAGGGGGGAAGGAGGGGGATAGAGACGAGATTGGAGACATCACGGAATCGTTTGCATGGAAGGAGGAGGACAGGTGAGGGGGGCCTGGATTAGGATTAATGTCTCCTGCGGATAGCAAGAGGAGGAGCAAGAGAGTGCGGAGGAGGGTGGGGAAGGTCGGGCGACGAAGGCGACGAAGACGGGGGTGCACTTAGGAGGAACGGTGATGGGTTAATGGCAGGAAGGAGGTGATGAAGGTTAAGAGCTAGGAAGGAGGAGGAGGACAAGAGAGATGGTGAGGTGGTGAGGGAAGGGGGTGAGTAGGGTATTGCCGTAGCGGGCAGGATGGGAGGGGACATGGATGAGTAATGAGTTCCAGCGGTAGGCAGCGGTGGGGGGAGAGGAAAAAGATTAGGAAGGGACAGGGCAAGGAAGAGAATGTGGACAGGGGCCATAAGTAGAGATTGAGGTGTAACAGGTGTATGTGTAGTGACTGAGGTGTGAAGCAGATAGAAAGAGCTGAAAAGCTGGAGGCTTGGAGTTGATGGAATTGATGGACTGGAGAGCGGGTAAGTCAATGGTTGACAAGTTGGCAGGCAAGTACGTCAATGGCTGAGAAGCTAGCAAGCAGGCAGGCAGGTTGGTGGGTTAGCAGGGAGGCAGGCAGGCAGGAGCAGGACTTGAGTCAACAGGACAAGTTGGCAGGCAAGTAAGTCAATGGCTGACAAGCTAGCAAGCAGGCAGGCAGGTTGGTGGGTTAACAGGGAGGCAGGCAGGCAGGAGCAGGACTGGAGTCAGCTGGAGCAGACGGATTGAAGTAAACTGGAACGGATGGGCTGGAACACGCTGAGGTAAATGGACTGGAGCAGGCGACAGGACTGGAGCAGGCTGTAGCACTTTGAAGGTTGGTTTGATTGGCTAGCAGGCAAGCAGGCAGGCAGGAACAAGCTGGGACAGGCTGGATCAACGGGCTGGAGAAGCTGGATCAGATGGGCTGGAGAAGCTGGATCAGGCGGGCTGGAGAAGCCGGATCGGAGCAGATGGACTGGAGCAAACAGGGAGAAGCTGGATCGGTGGACTGGAACATGCAGGGAGAAGCCGGATCAGCGGACTGGACTGGAGGAACAGGCTGGAATCGGCAGACAGGAACAAGCTGGAGAAGCTGGATCAGGAACAGGCTGGAGTCGGCTCACAGGAACAAGCTGGAGAAGCTGGATCAGGCGGGCTGGTACAGGCTGGAGCAGATGGACTGGTGCAATCTGGAGCAGATGGACTGGAACAAACAGGGAGAAGCTGGATCGGTTGAGTGGAACATGCAGGGAGAAGCCAGATCAGCGGACTGGAACATGCAGGGAGAAGCCAGATCAGCGGACTGGACTGGAGGAACAGGCTAGAATTGGCAGACAGGAACAAGCTGGAGAAGCTGGATCAGGAACAGGCTGGAGTTGGCAGACAGGAACAAGCTGGAGAGTTGGATCAGGCGGGCTGGTACACGCTGGAGCAGATGAACTGGTATAGTCTGGAGCAGATGGACTGGAACAAACAGGGAGAAGCCGGATCGGTGGACTGGAACATGCAGGGAGAAGCCGGATCAGCGGACTGGACTGGAGGAACAGGCTGGAATCGGCAGACAGGAACAAGCTGGAGAAGCTGGATCAGGCAGGCTGGACAAGCTGGGGCCGATGGACTGCAGAAGCTGGAACACGCTAGGGCAAGCTGGGTCAAGCAGACTGGAACAGGCGGGGACAGGTGGACTGTAACGCACTGAAACAGGATGGGCCAGGTATATGGGACACGCTGGGTCAGATGGACCGGAGCAGCCAGGGCAGGGAAAGAGCAGCCGAGCAGCAGGGCTGGGACAATCTGGGGCACACAGGAACTGTGGCACAGACACAGGCTGCGAGGCTAGGAGGGCCCAACGACAGACCTTCAGGCCCTGGATGACGCCACAACGTGGTCGGGTCCGGTCAGACGAGGCGATCCGCCACGTTGATCCGCCAGACGAGGTGATCCTCCTTTGGGCGCAGAAGGTGCTATCGCAGCTCACCTCGATCTGGTCCGGTCCCACGGGCAATCCTCCCGCGATGGTGCGCCCCCGATCCGTGTTGTGAGTCCGCGCCCGGGTCGTTCCAGCCGGGGAGTGCGGCGGTAGAGCAGCCGGCAGTTCACTTGAAAGACTTGTCTGACAAATTGCCAAACAATTGACATTTGTATTACCTGAATGAGCCTGAGGAGGTAGACTTGCCCGAGGTACCCTCCAAGCTTTGGTCTAAGGGGAGCACTGATATTGGTACAATTAAAGATGCACCTATGATATCTATTACCCCAAAAGGCTCATTCAGGCCATATCAAAAGCAGTATACCCTAAAACCAGAAGCAGCAGATGGAATCCGACCAGTCATAAAAGACCTTTTGCAAGCAGGGGTATTGATTCTATGCTTGAACTCACCCTGTAATACTCCTTTGTTCCCTGTTAAAAAAGCGCCTCCTTCCCAAGGATGGAGGATGGTACAGGATTTACAAGCGGTCAATAAGGCAGTGATACCAAGAGCCCCCACAGTACCCGATCAATCTACTTTGCTCAATGACCTCAGACCACAAAATAAATATTTTTCAGGTGTAGACATTAGCAATGCCTTCTTTAGTATTCAAATTGAACCACAGAGTAGATTTTGGTTTGCATTTACCTTTGAGGGAGACAGATATACCTATACTCGTCTTCCTCAGGGATACTGTGAATCACCCACCATTTTTTCACAAATCATGTCTGCAAACTTAGCAAAATTTGAACCGCCACAGGGAAGTCAAATATTACTGTATGTAGATGACATTCTTTTAGCCTCAGAGACTGAAGAGCAGTGCAGATTTGATACTATCAGTCTCCTTCAGTTTTTAGCTGACCAAGGCCATAAGGTAAATAAATCAAAACTTCAGTTATGGCAGACCACTGTGCGGTATTTAGGATATAACCTTTCACATGAAGGAAAGCATTTAGATGAAAACCGTAAAATTGCCAATCTACAGGCACCAAAACCAATTACTAAGAAACAAATGATGTCCTTTTTGGGAATGACAAATTTTTGTAGGTCCTGGATACTGGATTATGCTGCCATTACAGCCCCTTTGTTGGCTTTAATGTATGAAATCCCCATGGCAGCCTCTAACCCACTTTCCTGGACACCTGAAGCAGAGGCAGCATTCATAAAAATTAAACAGGTCCTGGTCAGCTCCTCAGTTTTGGGATTACCAAATTATACCAAACCTTTCTTTCAAACTGTTGATTGTAAAGATGGGTATATGACTTCAGTACTGACACAGGAGCATGGGAACAGGCAAAGACCCTTGTCCTATTACTCCAGCAGGCTAGACCCAGTTGCCTGCGCTCTTCCACATTGTGTTCAGGCTGTGGTAGCTGCTTCTATGGCCATACAAGCATCTGCTACCCTGGTACTTTTCCATACCCTTACACTTCGAGTTCCACATGCAGTTGCAGTAATATTACTTCAAAATAAAATTTCATACTTATCACCCTCTCGACATCTTTCCTGCATGACCACCTTACTGTCACAACCACATCTGACTATTGAACGCTGTACTACCTTGAACCCTGCTTCCTTGGTACCTATTGTAACTGATGGTAGCCCACATGACTGTCTTGCAGAAATAACTCAGAAGGTGCTGCCTAGACCTGATTTAAAGGATGTACCTTATCAGAAGGCTGACCTTACCGTATTTGTAGACGGTTCAAGTAAAAGGAATCCTGATGGAACAAATGCTACAGGTTTTGCAATAGTAACCTATAACCAAGTCTTAAAAGCAGCATCACTACCAACTACCTATTCTGCCCAAGCTGCAGAATTGGTAGCCCTGACAGAGGCATGTAAATTAGCGCAGAACAAGACAGTCAATATTTACACAGATAGTCAGTATGCCTTTTCTACTGTCCATACCTTTGCACAACAGTGGAAAAACAGAGGCATGGTCACCTCTACAGGAAAAGAAATAAATCACAAAAACCTTATTCTTCAATTACTAGATGCTGTCCTATTTCCTAGACAGATAGCCATCTGTAAGTGTGCAGCTCATACTAAAAGTTCTGATCCCATTTCCCTAGGAAACACTTTTGCAGACAAAACCGCCAGGGCAGCTGCATTATCTGCTTCTTTACATGTCATTCTTTTTCAAGCAGACAAAGGAGCACCCTTCCTGGATCTGGTCTTACTATGCCAGATGCAGCAAGTGTCCCCAGAGAAAGAAAAACAATCTTGGGTTGATAAAGGAGCCACTCTGGTAGATGATATCTATCTATCCACTGAACATAAGTATATATTACCCAAAAATTTATTTCGTTATGCTGCTATAGTGAGCCATAGGCCAAGCCATGTCTCAACAGGAGGGATGGTGACACTAGTGACAAGAATATTCACAGCATATGGATTTTCACAATACTGTAAAGTTTTTTGTTCACAATGTATGCTCTGTGCCAAGCACAATTTTCAGGGAAGACTTAGACCCTGAGTGGGCACCTTCCCTCACCCGAAGTACCCATTTCAGTACTTATGTATGGATTTTATTGAATTGAATAAATGTGAAAATAGGAAATATTGTTTAATAATCATTGATATGTTTTCCAAATGGGTAGAAACATTCTCAAATAAAACAGCTGATGCCCTGACGATGGCTAAAGCCTTGATGAAGGAAGTTATACCACGGTATGGCATTCCAGAGAGAATTTATAGTGACAATGGCCCTCACTTTGTAAATTCCATTATTTCTCTGTTAGGGAAACAATAGGCCATTAATTTGAGGGACCCATTGTGCCTACCACCCCCAGTCAGCAGGGTTGGTGGAGAGACACAATGGGATCTTCAAAAGTAGGTTGAGAAAGATAATGGCAGAAACTGAAAAGAATTGGATATACTGCCTCCCCTTGGCCACCTTGTATATGCATATAACACCAGCAGGGAAGACAGGACTAACCCCATTTGAAATGTTATTTGGGAGGCAGTATGTGATCCCTCAGTTTGCCTCACTGGACAGGAGTCATGAGGGGGCTGAGGAATCACTAGCAACATATATGAAGAGAATGTTGTCTAATCAAGAAATTTCTCTGTCTAATATCATTCCAGAACAACCTGAATAGCCTGAACTTACTGAGCTTGGAAAGGTCCAAACAGGTGACTGGGTCTTAATCAAGATCATCAAAAGAAAAAATTGGGTGTCGCCCCATTGGGAAGGCCCATACCAAGTACTCCTAAGTACCCCCACAGCTGTAAAAATAGCTGAACAAAATACCTGGGTACACCTGTCACACTGCAAGAAGGTAGCGGAACCAGGAGCTGAGATTAGGCAACCAGAGTAGACCAACTTCTCGCAAGGGCAAGTCCGGCAACAAAGGGGAGGTGCTTCAATAGGAACCCTAACCTCAACACCGGTGAAGAAAATAATAACCCAAGCGAGAATTTAGGGTCGAAATGAGAGACTCTACACCTGAACCAGATGACCCACGTGAACAATTAACTGAGACAACAGTGTGGTGTCCCTTCGGACGACTGGAAAAAAAGAGACCAATTAGGACCTTGACTGACAGACAGATAACAATCAGGTTGGTCCTAGGAGCCATTTGTGGTGTACTCCTCATCATCCTCCTGTTGCAAATTTTGTCCAGTATTGACCGGACACCAAATCCTGGAGAACAGGAAAGGAATAATTCTGAGGACCACTCCAATCAGAGAGAGGGGGAATTTATTTGAGGAAGACGCCGGTATGGGGCAGCTCAAGCACTACTTAAGGTAATTGAACCAACAGATTGGGCACGGACGGGGCTTCCTGAACCCCCAAGAACATTACCCTCTATGAAGGTCAGACCAGTTCAGTGGAAGTATATTTTTGTGAATTAACTCACTGTGGAGGACGAGAGGCAGCTGCGAGACTCACTTGGTCTGACAAGTATGTATGCTTCCTCCCAACAAACACTCCTGGAACCCGTCAGTGTACTATGTGGGACCTAGCTATCTGGAGTATGAGCTCCACCCCTTGGGGGTATTACCTATCAGAAAACCAAGATGACACTGGGATCCAAAACAGATTCTCCATCATAAAAAAAGCAGTATCCGAGTGTACTGGTGAGACAAGTTGCAATAAACTGCTAATCACGTTACAAGCACCCCGGAAGGCAGATGAACGTTTATATGCTGTGGGAGCATATGTCTCTGGGACTGATCCTATTGGACATTTTTTTTATCCAAATACTAAAGCAAAACGTTTCCCGAACAGACTTTGAGCTTTCCCTGCCTAAAGTGATCAGATTTGAAAATCTGACCATGGAACAAAAACTGGAACTTGAAACAGGTTACCAGGAAAAAAATGAGTGGATGGCATGGGTGATCTATATTACTGAGAAAATAAACAAATCTGACTGTGTGGCATGTGCTAAGGCAAGACCCTCCTTGGGAACCATACCCTTCAGAACAAGTCCAGATGATCCTGAGGGATTACAATGCATGATTCAGCTATATAACAGCAGTTATCGACCCAGTGGAACCTGCCTTATAATGTCACACCTCTTTCCCCCCACTCAAGGAAGAATTAGGCCACCAACGGTGACATCATACCCAGGTAACTACACTTGCTTTTCTATAAAAGGACAAAGACGACGGCAAAATTTGAAGTAACTACCAGATTCATATTGCCATCATCGGGTTAACTTGACAGAAAACGAGGGTCATAAATACCCTCTTGACTGGTTCCAGAATCAAGACCAAGGGAGAGCTGATGTTTGGTGGATGTGTGGGGATCTTTATCTCAGGCCTCATCTCCCACAAATGTGGTATGGAGAGTGTGCATTAATACAAGTTGTCATGTCATTTTATATGTTACCCACAGGGACACTGGAATTGTAGGAATATGTGAAAGACAAGTGCTGCATGCATTAACTGTCAACAATTCTATGAGCTATGATGTCATTGGATATAGTGTAATGTCTTGTGGGTGTGTCTTAGTCACTCTAGTTGCTCTGAGAGTGAGTCAGTCTGTATCAGCATAAGATGGTGTTAGCAATCTCTCTTCAAGCTGTATGATAACCAACTGACAGAATTTTGTATTCAGTAGTTTTACCATGTCTACTGCAAGTATGATGTAAATAGTTATGTGAAGAAACTGTAAGTAAACATCATTTTTGTTTGGAAGTTAAAGAAGAGAGAGTAATTGAATCTTTTATTCAAGAGTCTGTGTGAAAGAGAGAGAGAGAGAGAGAGAGAGAACAAAACAATGGGAGTTAACACTTCTAAAGCTCTGCTGCATATAGGCTAAATCTGCTGAAGTAAAAGTCTATTTTTTCATTTCTCCCCATCAGGAATTGCCAAAACCAATCCCACACAGGATGAAGAGGGCTGTGACACCTGGCGGATCATTTGATCCACATGTATATGTAGATGACATTGGGGTACCACGAGGGGTACCCAATGAGTTCAAAGCAAGGAACCAGGTTACTGCTGGATTTGAATCCTTCCTCTTCTGGTGGGTAACAATTAACAAAAACGTAGATTGGATCAACTACATCTATTACAACCAACAGAGACTTGTTAACTACACTCAAGATGCTGTAAAAGGGATTGCTGAACAGCTGGATGCCACTTCAATGATGGCATGGCAGAATAGACTGGCATTGGATATGTTACTGGCGGAAAAAGGCGGAGTTTGCCAGATGTTTGGAGAATTTTGCTGTACATATATCGCAAACAATACAGCCCCTGATGGAAGTATTACCAAGGCATTGGCCGGACTGACAGCCTTATCAAAAGAACTGGCAGAGAATTCAGGCTTTGATGACCCATTTACCAAATGGATAGAAGATTGGTTTGGGAATTGGAGTGGCCTGATTACTTCAATATTGACTTCTGTTGCTGTGGCTGCAGCTATATTGGTAACATGTGGATGCTGTTGTATACCGTGTATTCGTGGTCTATTCCAAAGACTCATTGATGCGACCCTGACAAAGACCATGTACCAGTATGAAGAGCCTGATGATGAGGAAAATAGCCAGGCTTAGACTATACAGCTTCATAGGTATCAGCAGGAGATCTATTTTGTAGGCTTATTGCAGAGTGTTTCTATGTACTTTCTTATATAACAATCTCAAGACTATATGAATTTCCAGGACTAAAAGATGGAGTCTTGGAGGGGAATCTACTTTAGAGACTTGAGTAAAATATGTAATAATAATAAACAGGAGGGAAATGTAAAAAAAATGTTTGCTAACATAGGGTTAATCATTCTTAAAATTTCTAAAATAAATGTAGACTCTCTGAACTGTAGATTCTCTGACCTTGTGTACATGACCAATAGAATGGAATGTACCTAGATAGGCCTGGGAGCCAGACAAGCAGACTGGTAGCCTAGAAATGTAACATGCTAGAAAATATGAAAGTGTTGACAGACACACAGGCAACAAGCTTTCTTTGTATTCCTGAATAGTAGAGGAGTGTGGTAGCCGTGTTAGTCCACTCTTAAGGTTATCAATAGAAATCAAACAAAATAAAACATGGAAAAGAAAATAAGATGATACCTTTTTTTATTGGACATAACTTAATACATTTCTTGATTAGCTTTCGAAGGTTGCCCTTCTTCGTCAGATCGGAAATAAGCAAATGTGCTAGCTGACAGTGTATATAAGTGAAAACATTCAAGCATTACTATGACAGTCTGACAGGGTGGGAGGATGGGGGTGTCCCCATGCATACCTCCTACCCACCCCCATCCTCCCACCCTATCAGACTGTCATAGTAATGCTTGAATGTTTTCACTTATATACACTGTCAGCTAGCACATTTGCTTATTTCCGATCTGACGAAGAAGGGCAACCTTCGAAAGCTAATCAAGAAATGTATTAAGTTATGTCCAATAAAAAAGGTATCATCTTATTTTCTTTTCCATGTTTTATTTTGTTTGATTTCTAGTTGTATTCCTGCACATAGAAAATGTATAAGAGACGCAGGGAGGATTTTTTTTGAGTCAGACAATCTTTGGACTGTGGTTGGATATTGTCTCTTGCTTGCAAGCAATAAACCGGTCTGTGATTAAACCTGATTGATCCTTTGGGGATTCGTGAGTATATTTGGTTAGATTCTTTTAACAGAACCAGATCTGACATGCCCAGAAAGGAGCAATCAGGATCATGGTGCCTCGGTCTTGCCTGAGTTTCAGCAAAGTCTTCCCCACCAAAGGAATGGGAGGATAAGAATACAGGAGGCCTTCCCCCCAATCCAGGAGAAAGGCATCCGACGCTAGTCTGCCGTGGGCCTGAAGTCTGGAACAGAACTGAGGGACCTTGTGGTTGGCTCGGGTAGCAAAGAGATCCACCAAGGGGGTGCCCCACACTTGGAAGATCTCGTGGACCACTTTGGAATTGAGCGACCACTCATGAGGTTGCATGATCCTGCTCAACCTGTTGGCCAGACTGTTGTTTATGCCTGTCAGATATGTGGCCTGAAGACACATGCCATATCAGCGAGCCCAAAGCCACATTCTGACGGCCTCCTGACACAGAGGGCGAGATCCGGTGCCCCCCTGCTTGTTGATGTAATACATGGCAACCTGGTTGTCTGTCTGAATTTGAATAATTTGGTGGGACAGCTGATCCCTGAAAGCCCTTAGAGCGTTCCAGACCGCTCGTAACTCCAGGAGATTGATCTGTAGACCTTGTTCCTGGAGGGACCAACTTCCTTGGATGTGAAGTCCATCGACATGAGCTCCCCATCCCAGGAGGGACGCATCCGTCGTCAGCACTTTTTGCGGCTGAGGAATTTGGAAGGGACGCCCCACAGTCAAATTGGATCGAATTGTCCACCACTGCAGGGATTAAAGAAAACTGCTGGGCAGCTGGACTACATCCTCTAGATCCCCAGCAGCTTGGTACCACACTGGGAAGCTAGGGTCCATTGAGCTGATCTCATGTGAAGACGGGCCATGGGAGTCACATGAACTGTGGAGGCCATGTGGCCGAGCAATCTCAACATCTGCCGAGCTGTGATCTGCTGAGACGCCCGCACCCAGGAAACGTGGGACAGAAGATTGTCGGCCCTCAGTTCCGGAAGGTAGGCACGAGCTATCTGAGAATCCAGCAGAGCTCCTATGAATTCGAGTTTTTGAACTGGAAGAAGGTGGGACTTTGGATAATTTATCACAAACCCTAGTAGCCCCAGGAGTCGAATAGTCATCTGCATGGACTGTAGAGCTCCTGCCTCAGAGGTGTTCTTCACCAGCCAATCGTCAAGGTAAGGGAACACGTGCACTCCCAGTCTGCGTAGAGACGCCGCCACTACCACCACCAGGCATTTTATGAACACCCTGGGCGCGGAGGCGAGACTAAAGGGTAGCACACAATACTGAAAGTGCCGTGTTCCCAGACGGAATCGAAGATACTGTCTGTGAGCTGGCAGTATCGGGATATGAGTGTAAGCATCCTTTAAGTCCAGAGAGCATAGCCAATCATTTTCCTGAATCATGGGAAGAAGGATGCCCAGGGAAAGCATCCAGAACTTTTCTCGGACCAGATATTTGTTCAGGGCTCTCAGGTCTAGGATGGGACGCATCCCCCCTGTTTTCTTTTCCACAAGGAAGTACCTGGAATAGAATCCCAGCCCTTCTTGCCCTGGTGGCACGGGCTCGACCGCATTGGCGCTGAGAAGGGCGGAGAGTTCCTCTGCAAGTACCTGCTTGTGCTGGAAGCTGAAGGACTGAGCTCCCGGTGGGCAATTTGGAGGCTTTGTGACCAAATTGAGGGAGTATCCTAGCCGGACTATTTGAAGAACCCACTGGTTGGAGGTTATGAGAGGCCACCTTTGGTGAAAAAAGTTTAACTTCCCCCCGACCGGTAGATCATCCGGCACGGACACTTTGATTGCGGCTATGCTTTGCTGGAGCCAGTCAAAAGCCCGTCCCTTGCTTTTGCTGGGGAGCTGCTGGGGCCTGTGGAGGTGCATGCTGTTGACAAGAACAAGCGCGCTGGGGTTTGGCCTGGGCAGCAGGCTGGTGAGAAGGAGGATTGTACCTACGCTTATTAGAAGAATAGGTAACAGTCCGTCTTCCCCCATAAAAACGTCTACCTGTTGAGGTAGATGCTGAAGGCGTCCGGCGGGAGAATTTGTCGAAAGCGGTGTCCCACTGGTGGAGCTGTTCTACCACCTGTTTGACATTTTCTCCAAAAATATTATCCCCCCGGCAAGGAGAATCCGCTATCCGCTGCTGGAGCCTATTCTCCAGGTCTGAGGCGCGCAGCCATGAGAGTCTGCGCATCACCACACCTTGAGCAGTGGCCCTGGACGCGACATCAAAAGTATCGTAAATACCCCTGGCCAGGAATTTACGATACGCCTTCAGCTGCCTGACCACCTGCTGAAAAGGTTTGGCTTGCTCAGAGGGGAGCTTGTCCACCAAGTCCGCCAACTGCAGCACATTATTCCGCATATGAATGCTCGTGTAGAGCTGGTAGGACTGAATTTTGGAAATGAGCATAGCAAAATGGTAGGCCTTCCTCCCAAAAGAATCCAAGGTTCTAGAGTCTTTGCCCGGGGGCGCCGAAGCATACTCCCTAGAACTCTTGACCTTCTTAAGGGCCAGATCCACCACACCAGAGTTGTGAGGCAACTGAGTCCGCATCAACTCCAGGTCCCCATGAATCCGATACTGGGATTCGATCTTCTTGGGAATGTGGGGATTAGTTAGCGGCTTCGTCCAGTTCACCAGCAATGTCTTCTTGAGGACATGATGCATAGGTACTGTGGACGATTCCTTAGGTGGGGAAGGATAGTCCAAAAGCTCAAACATTTCAGCCCTTGGCTCATCCTCCGTAACCAAAGGGAAGGGAATGGCCGTAGACATTTCCCGGACAAAGGCCGCGAAAGATAGACTCTCGGGAGGAGAAAGCTGTCTTTCAGGAGAGGGAGTGGGATCAGAAGGAAGACCATCAGACTCCTCATCTGAGAAATATCTGATGTCTTCCTCTGCTTCCCACGAGGCCTCACCATTGGTATCGGACACCAGTTCATGAACTTCTGTCCGAAGCCGTGCCCGCCTCAACTCCATAGGAACATGGCCATGGTGGGAGCGTCAAGAGGAAGACTCCCGCACCGGCGGCGATGGAGCTCCCTCCATCGATGTCGTCGGGGAGTTCGCCTGGGAGGCAGCCGATGCCGGTACCGCAAGCAGTACCGGTACGGGAGACCTCACCACGGATGAGGGCCCAGCCATCGCCTCAGTCGTCGGTACTGGCGGCGCAAGCACCCCCGGTACTGGAGAAGAAGGGCGCAACAGCTCTTCCAGGATCCCTGGAAGGATGGCCCTGAGGCTCTCATTTAGAGCGGCTGTCGAGAGAGGCAAGGAGTCCGGTACCGGCGATGAGCTGCGAATCTGTTCAGGACGCGGAGGCGGTACTGGGCTGTCCACAGGGGAGCGCATTGACACCTCCTGGTTGGAGGGTGAGTGGTCCTCCCAGTGTTGACGCTTGGGTGCTGGCGGCACCGGCGACCCAGAGGCTCTCAGTACCACACCTGGAAGGTGACCGATGCCAATGCTTCTTTGCCTTCGCACGAAGCACACCACCGGCACTTCCCGGTACCGAAGAGGAGGATGTCGAATCCAAACGCCTCCTGTGGGCCAGGTCTGAAAGAGGTCGATCCCGGGGGGGGCTGTACCGCAGGAGCCCTCGAGGCAGGCGGAGACCTACTCGAGGGCTCACCGCCACCAGCAGGGGAATGGGCAGCCCTCACCTGCGCTCCAGAAGAAGAAGCACCCTCCGACAACATGATACCACCGATAACCTCGGTATCGAAGACGCTGGGTCACCTGCCGAAGAGCTGGGTACCGCAGACGTCGACACACCGGACGATGACCTCGGTACCGAAGACGTCGAAGCACCGGACGAGGCACTGAAAAGTAAATTCCACTGGGCCAATCTCGCCGCCTGAGTCCACTTCTTCAAGCGATGCCCGGCCCCCAGACACTGAAGGCACAAAACGTGCCTGTCAGTGAGGGAGATAGTCCGGCTGCACTGAATGCACTTTTTGAAGCCGCTGGTAGGCTTCGAGGACATGGGCGGAAAAATCACACTGGCGAAGTCAAAATTTGCGATGATGGCTAAAGGCACCAAAAAATGTAGAAAAACCCCGTACAGGCGGCGAAAAAGGCCGCACCCGACAACAAAAGGAAACTTACCGGAAAAAACTCGACATACAGGAAGTTTTTTTTTTTTTAAACTAAGAGACACACGATGGAAAAGGAGAAAATCGGGTACTTCCGAACGGAAGAACACAGCGAAAAGACGCGAGGGGTCTCCTTGGGGCACAGACCAACCGAAAAACAGCCATCCTGAGCCACGGAAAAAAGAAGACTGACGAACACGAGCGCGTTTGGGCGGGAAGACGGTCGCGCATGCGCACAGTGCATGCGCACGCGAGGGCTAGCAAACGCTGTTGCTAGTGAAGATCTACGATTGGAGGGGCTGCCGTGGACGTCACCCATTCGTGAGAACAAGCAGCCTGCTTGTCCTCGGAGAAAGAATTCTTACAAATGTGGGACTTCCACTGGCCACAAGTCAACCCCACACACATAAAAGGCCATGCACTGGATCTATTAACCTTTTCGGTAATGGAACAGCAATGGAAAAGCGTACCTTGGTCTGACTACTTTAAATTAACTATGACCTTATGCTGGAAGAAGAAAGGTCGTCCCCAAATGCATCAACAGGCCTTATATAAAACAAGAGTTAAAATAGACCCCAAAACATTTTGGCAAGAAATATACGATAACAACTGGGCACCAAAAACTGATTCAACTGACTTCTTCACTGTTTGGGACGAACCGATGAAACGAAATCCTCAACAAAATAGCGCCCGTACGTACAAAATCAGCACAAAAACGCAATAAAATACTCTGGTTTAATGAAGAACTAAAAATTCTAAAAAACGCAAACTAGAAAATTAGAACGAAACTGGAAAAAAAACAAAAATGAACAATCACTAAAGGCCTAGAAAGAAAGTCAAACAAAATACAAATATAAAATAAGACAATCCAAAAGAAACTTCTACAGAGAACAAATAGGCACAGATTACAAAGACATAAAGAAATTATACAAACTAATAAACAACTTAACACCAAAATGGTAACTACACAGAATGCAAACCTCCCACATGCAGACAATCTTGCCAAATACTTTGAAGAAAAAATTACCAATCTACGCAAGAATCTGCATCAGGGAAATATTAATCCAGAAACCTTCATAAAAGAACTAGATCCAAACCCAAGGGAATACCTGGCAGACCGTATTTGGAATAACTTCACTCATCTAAGCACTGAAATAATAGCTCACGCACTCAGAAAATTCTCCTCCGCCCACTGCCAACTAGACACCTGCACCAACTATATAATGACCCACCCCCCCCACCCCCACCTAATCAATACGTCACAGAACTCACAGACCGCCTTAATTATCTATTCAAAAAAGGCCTATTCCCACAGGACAGAGGAAATATCCTACTAACTCCCATTCCAAAAGACACCAAAAAAAAGCAGAAGACACCTCGAATTATAGACAGATAGCATCCATACCCCTAACAACCAAATTGACAGAAGGCATAGTCGCCAAACAACTAACAGAATACCTCACTGATTTCAACATACTGCATGAATCTCAATCTGGCTTCAGACCTCAGGACAGTACAGAAACAATACTAACCACACTCTTGACCAGATTCAAGCAGGAAATAGCAAGGGGTAAAAACATCCTCCTACTCCAATTTGACCTATCAAGCGCATTCGATATGGTTGACAAGATAGGAATTACAGAAAAAGTACTCAAGGGATCTCTGACATCCAGAACATACCACGTAAAATCAAACTCAGATATATCTCCACCTTGGAAAGCGGAATGTGGAGTACCACAAGGATCACTGCTCTCACCTATATTATTCAAACTAATGATGACATCACTATCCAAACAAGGCCTCAATCCATTTCTCTATGCAGATGACATCACCATCTATATTCCCTTCAAACAGAACCCCACAGATATCACCAAGGAAATGATAAACAGCATGACCATCATGGAATCCTGGGCATCGGCATTCAAGTTAAAACTCAATAGAGATAAAACCCAATGTCTCATTCTCTCGTCCCAATACAATAATGCCCCCCCCCCTCGGCAATTAACGCACAGGGTTCATCCCTCCCAATCTCAGACCACTTGAATATGTTAGGCATAACAATTGACCACAACCTAATGCTAGAAAGCCAAGCTAAGAATGCAACCAAGAAAATGTTCCACACTATGTGGAAGCTCAAACGTATAAAACCTTACTTTCCCAGGGATTTATTCTGCAACATGATCCAAACCATGGTGCTAACCCATGTAGACTACTGCAATAGTATTTACCTAGGTTGTAAAGATCAAATCATAAGAAAACTACAGACAGCACAAAACACAGCTGCCAGACTCATCTTCGGAAAAACACGCTTCGAAAGCGTGAAACCCCTCCTACGAAGCTTACATTGGCTTCCTATTAACGCTCACATAACATTCAAAATATGCACAATAGTCCACAGAATCATCTACGGACTCGCACCTGATTACATAACGGAACTTATCGATCTACTAATAAGAAACGTGACGAGAACAGCAAGAACCTACCTAACCCTTCACTACCCCAATTGCAAAGGTATAATATACAAATCGTCACAAGTAGGGTTACCATATGGCTCCAGAAAAAGGAGGACGAATTGAGCCAGCCGGGTTTTACTTCCATTGCTTTCCATTGAAAGCAATGGAAGTAAAACCCAGCTGGCTCAATTGCTTTCCATTGAAAGCAATGGAAGTAAAACCCGGCTGGCTCAATCTGTCCTCCTTTTTCTGGAGCCATATGGTAACTCTAGACATGCCACCAGCCTCTCCTTTATAGGCACACAACATTGGAACTCACTACCCAAAGACCTGAAACTCACAGAAAACTACCTACAATTCAGAAAAAAAACTGAAAACACATCTTTTCAAGAAGTCTTTCCCCGCTGGATCTGCCTAATCCCACACCACCATACATCACGAAAAGTTCAGAAATGGAAAACAATAATATTAACCTCTCTCACAATATGCTAATATATCAACCTAAGCGTTTATTGTACTTCTGTATTATGTACAAATCTAAATTTTGTTAACCGCTTTTTTAGCAATATGTAAGCCACATTGAACCTGCAATACGGTGGGAAAATGTGGGATACAAATGCAATAAAATAAATAAATAAATAAGCTGAACCACTTAAAGATAGGACTGCTATTTATGCGGCCCAATTTAAGCATTTACCTTATACAGTTTGCCCAACGATGAACTCATTTTTAATTTACCCAGCCTTAGGCAGTTTATCAAGTTTACCTAAATGAATAAGTGTCAACTATGCCCCTGAAATGCACAGCTACTGTCTTGGCTGTATAGATTTAGGTTTACCAACCTGTACTCTACCTGTTGTATAGCAGGGGTGTGTGTGTCTGTGTGTGTGTATAGATAGATAGATAGATAGAGATTCTTTTTGTATGTATGTTTGAAATATGAACTGCTACTACGTATCTGTTTCATAGTGAGGCAGGTGTGTGCATGTATGGGGGAAGGAAGCACATATTGCTGCACATGCTAAAATAGAGCATGCACTAAACGTTAGAGACACCCATAGGAATGCATTGGCATCTCTAACGTTTAGTGAGTGCTCAATTTTAGTGTGTGCTAAAAACGTGAGCGTGCATTAGTAAAAGGGGGTCTAAGTGCCTTTCTGAAGATCACATTAGAAGTGAAAGGGGTACAGAAATAGGATCTCCATATTCTCAATTGCAAGTTCTTCCTATCTCATCACCCTATATAATGAATGCCTCCTCTTGTTTTTACTTTATGTCATTTTCAGTATAATACTCCGCGTTCACTTTGTATTTTTATATATCTAGATAACCACATATTTATATATTTCTTCTTGCTGCTCTTAGGTTTTTTTTTTTGGCAAACAGGAAATCCTGGTTAATCATTTATTGTCTGCAGCCCAGCAGTGACAGCAGGGCCAAGGACATGGGTAGATAAGAGAGCAACAGAATGCAGGAGTCCATGGTGGGACCTGGCTGAGCCCCACCCCACTCTGCTGATAACACAAAAATCAAGGTTAACCCCTGGTGTACTTCAAGGTTTTCCAACACCAGCCCACAGCTTCTACTCAGGAACAATGCAAATAATCCCCACACAACAGTTCTTCAATAGAGCATCCACCCAGCACATTGCTGCAATAAAATATAATTGTCACTGGTCCTCATATTATGTATATTAGAAGGATGAAAGGCTCACAGCCATATGAGGATGGGAATCTGTGATCCACAGGAGTATTATACACAGATACCGTGGTACAGCCTATCTCGCTTTCCTGTATTATGGTACCTGTTTTCATGTGTTTATCTGCATGCGGCACTGAAGATGCTTGGCAGTGCTATATATCAGTAAATATCCAATGTACCTGAATGTAACTCACCTTGAGCTACTACTGAAAAAGGTGTGAGCAAAATCTAAATAAATAGATAACCAATATTATAAAAGAATATTCATTTATGCAAATCCAATTCCTCTCAGGTATTTTCAGTCCTACACCACCTGCAATTTGTTAGACTCTCCCCTGGTATTCAAGCAAAGACCAAAGGCAAAAAAAAAAGGCCCTGAACATAGGGGATGCTTTAGATCAAGATGAAAGCAACTATGAAATTCTGCAGAGTCTGCAAACATATTATGAAAAAGAAACTCCTCATGGAATTTCCCTTTGAAAATACAGAGAAGCTGTCTGGACGGCAGCTATATCCACAGACATTGAACCTGTTTGCAGATGGGACACAGTCAGGCTTAAACCAAATGCAGGGATTTCAAAATAAAATAACCATGCTTTCATTCTGCCTCTTTTTGATATCAATATTAATATCAATAAGGCTCTTATTAACCACTATATGCTCTGAACAAAGGTCCAATGTGGTTTACAGATTAAAAGCAACAACAGTACATCTTAATAATTTTTTTAAAAACCACAGTATTTGTAATAATCATAATCTACCAAACAAATACGTTTTCATCTTTCTTCAAAATACGTAGTAAGTCATCTCCATTCTAATAACAGATGGAAAAGATCCAAAAAGGAATTACAAGAGATGAGAACAGAGTGTTTTCCATCTTGAGAAAGCGCACATCTTTAAAAGGAAAGAGAACGAAAAATAAAAGAACTATGCAGTCTTACAGAAAACCAATTTAATGGTACAACAACCAGGTTTATCAGCAATTCCTTTATTTATTATTTATTTGTTGCATTTGTATCTCACATTTTCCCACCTATTTGCAGGGTCAATGTGGCTTATAATGTTCCGTTATGGCATTCACCATTCCAGAGTAAAAGATAACTATTGGTGTTACATAGAGAACATGGATGACATAATAGAATTAAGCAAACAGATATAGGTAGAAAACAATTCAGAATATAAGGTAAAGTGGTGGATGCTGTTCAAAAGTACCATCCTAGAGGCCCAGGCCAAACATATTCCGCGAATTACAAAAGAAAGACGGAAGTCCAAAAGACAGCCAGCGTGGTTGAAAAGTGAGGTGAAGGAAGCTGTTAGGGCTAAAAGAAATGCCTTCAGAAAATGGAAGATGGAACCGTCTGAAAATAACAAGAAGCAACATAAGGAGTGTCAAAGCAAATGCAAGGCACAGATAAAGAAGACCAAGAGGGATTATGAAAAAAAGATAGCATTAGAGGCAAAAAAACATAGTAAAAAATTTTTTTCGGTATATTAAAAGCAGGTAGCCGGCGAGAGAATCGGTTGGACCGCTGGACGACCGAAGGGTAAAAGGGGCGATCAAGATTGAATGAATTCTTTGCTTCAGTCTTCACCAAGGAAGATTTGGGTGGGATACCAGTGTTGGAAATGGTATTTCAAGTGGACGAGTCAGAGAAACTTACTGAATTCACAGTAAACCTGGAGGACGTAATGGGGCAGTTCAGCAAACTGAAGAGTAGCGAATCTCCTGGACCGGATGGTATCCATCCTAGAGTACTGATAGAACTGAAAAATGAGCTTGCGGACCTTCTGTTAGTGATATGCAATTTATCCTTAAAATCGGGCGTGGTACCGGAAGATTGGAGGGTGGCCAATGCAACGCCGATTTTTAAAAAAGGTTCCAGAGGAGATCCAGGAAATTATAGACCGGTGAGTCTGACGTCGGTGCCGGGAAAAATGGTAGAGGCTATTATTAAAAACAAAATTATAGAGCACATCCAAGGACATGGATTACTGAGACCAGGTCAGCACGGCTTTAGTCCGGGGAAATCTTGCCTGACCAATTTACTTCGATTCTTTGAAGGAGTAAACAAACATGTGGACAAAGGGGAGCCGATTGATCTTGTATATCTGGATTTTCAAAAGGTATTTGACAAAGTACCTCATGAAAGGCTACAGAGGAAATTGGAGGGTCATGGGATAGGAGTAAATGTCCTATTGTGGATTAAAAACTGGTTGAAGGATAGGAAACAGAGAGTGGAGTTAAATGGGCAGTATTCACAATGGAGAAGGGTAGTTAGTGGGGTTCCTCAGGGGTCTGTGCTAGGACCGCTGCTTTTTAATATATTTATAAATGATTTAGAGATGGGAGTAACTAGTGAGGTAATTAAATTTGCTGATGACACAAAGTTATTCAAAGTCGTTAACTCGCGAGATGATTGTGAAAAATTACAGAAGGACCTTACGAGACTGAGAGACTAGGCGGCTAAATGGCAGATGACGTTTAATGTGAACAAGTGCAAGGTGATGCATGTGGGAAAAAAGAACCCGAATTATAGCTTTCTCCGAGGACAAGCAGGCTGCTTGTTCTCACGACTGGGTTGACGTCCACGGCAGCCCCCACCAACCGGAACAAAACTTCGCGGGCGGTCCCGCACGCAGGGCACGCCCACCGCGCATGCGCGGCCGCCCTCCCACCCGTGCGTGACCGTTCCCGCTCAGTCTTTTCTTTTCCATGCTGGAGAGAGCCGTGTTCGTCTCTCTCTCTGTCAGCCCCGGAAACCGGATCGCGCTTTCGCCGCGAACTTTTTTTCTCTTTGTGTTCCCCGTTTTTCTTTTCCTTTGAGTAAAAAAAAAAACAAAAAAAAAAAACGCTGAACTTTGTTTTTCCCTCGTCTTTTAGCGGGGGCGTCTCGTTGCGGCCTTGTGGCCGCGCGGTTGATTTATTTTCGAGGTGTGAATTTTACCGCCACCATCGACGACTTTGACTTCGCCGACGCGATTTTTCCGTCGATGTCCTCGAAGGTCCCGAGTGGATTTAAGAAGTGTGGTCGGTGCGGCCGGCATATCTCGCAGACCGACACCCACGCTTGGTGCCGCCAGTGCCTCGGGCCGGAGCACGATACCAAGACGTGCACCTTGTGTCTCGGTCTCCGGAAACGGACACAAGTAGCGAGGCAAGTTCTTCGGGACCGTCTTTTTGGAACTTGCGCCGGCCCCTCGACGTCGACTTCGACAGCATCGGTATCGACGGCCGGATCTTCGGTACCGGTATCGATGTCCACGAAATCGGCACCGACAGCATCGACCCCCAGGAGCACAGGTCCCGTCGGCCCACCGGCTCTCCGGAGACGGCAGGGGTGAGAGGCCGCGTGGGCAATCGGCCCCGGTCACTCCCTCTACCTAGGCCCTCGGGACCGAACCTTGTCAGACCCGATTCCTCGAGGCCGAGGGGGATCCACCTCCTCCTCTTCTGTCCCACCGAGCGCCGATGACGGGCACCGTAAAAAGGCGAAGAAACACAGTCATCGGTCGCCCACGACGCATCCGGCTCCCGGCGCCAGGGATGAGTCAACGCCGAGGAAGCGGCAGCGTCGAGAGGAGAGGTCCCCCTCTGTCGTAGACATATCAGCACGTCAGGGTGCCAGCACTTCGGTGCAGTCTCCTGGACCTGAGCAGCTTCCGGCACCGACACCTCTACCGGCCCCTTCGTCTTTCCCGACAGCGGGCCTGGACGAGTGCCTCCGAGCCATCCTTCCGGGGATCCTGGAAGGGCTGATGCACCAGACTATGCCGGCGCCGGGGGTGCTTGCACCCTCGGCGCCGTTGATGGAGGCACCGGCGTGCTCTAGCCTGGTGCCGAGGCCCTCGACGCCGACGCCGCTTGCGGCGCCGGTCTTGACCGCCACGCAGGTGGAGTCCCCGTCGACGTCGATGGAGGGAGCTTCATCCCCGCCGGCGCGGGAGTCCACCGCTCGACGACGCCACCGAGGTCTCGGTGCCTCGACGTCGAGCCGGGCCCGGTTGAGGACTGAGCTGCAGGAGCTCATGTCCGACACCAAGGAAGAGGCCTCATGGGGGGAGGAGGAGGACCCCAGATATTTCTCCTCAGAGGAGTCTGTGGGCCTTCCCTCTGACCCCACTCCTTCACCTGAGAGAAAGCTCTCGCCACCTGAGAGCCTCTCCTTTGCCTCCTTCGTCAGGGATATGTCTATTTGCATTCCCTTCCCCGTGGTCTCTGTGGATGAGCCGAGGGCTGAGATGCTCGAGGTCCTCGACTATCCATCACCACCTAGAGAATCCTCCACGGTGCCGTTGCACAATGTCCTCAAAGAGACACTGCTTCGGAACTGGTTGAGACCACTATCTAATCCCACCATCCCCAAGAAAGCGGAGTCCCAATACAGGATCCACTCAGACCCAGAGTTAATGCGGCCTCAATTGCCTCATGACTCGGTGGTCGTGGACTCTGCTCTCAAGAGGGCACGGAGTTTGAGGGATACCGCCTCGGCGCCCCTGGGGCAGGAGTCTCGCACTCTGGACTCGTTTGGGAGGAAGGCCTACCAATCTTCCATGCTCGTGACCCACATCCAGTCTTACCAGCTCTACACGAGCATCCACATGCGGAATAATGTGAAGCAACTGGCGGACCTGGTTGACAAGCTCCCCCCGGAGCAGTCCAGGCCTTTTCAGGAGGTGGTCAGGCAGCTGAAGGCGTGCAGAAAGTTCCTGTCCAGAGGTATATATGACACCTGTGATGTGGCATCTCGTGCTGCGGCCCAAGGTATAGTGATGCATAGGCTCTCATGGCTGCGTGCCTCTGACCTGGACAACCGCACCCAGCAGAGACTGGCCAACGTCCCTTGCCGGGGGGATAATATTTTCGGTGAGAAGATCGAGCAGTTGGTGGACCAACTACATCAGCGGGAAACCGCCCTCGACAAGCTCTCCCACCGGGCGCCTTCAGCATCCACGTCAGCAGGTGGACGTTTTTCCCGGGACAGGCAGGCTGCGCCCTATGCCTACAACAAGCGTAGGTACACCCAGCCGGCCCGAAGGCCTCATCAGGCACAGGGACAGTCCCAGCGCGCTCGTTCCCATCAACAGCGTGCGCCTAAGCAGCCCCCTGCGCCTCCACAGCAAAAGCCGGGGACGGGCTTTTGACTGGATCCATGGGAACATAGCCGCCATCAAAGTGTCCGTACCGGACGATCTGCCAGTCGGAGGGAGGTTAAAACTTTTTCACCAAAGGTGGCCTCTTATAACTACTACTACTACTATTTAGCATTTCTATAGCGCTACAAAGCATACGCAGCGCTGCACAAACATAGAAGACAGACAGTCCCTTCTCAAAGAGCTTACAATCTAATAGACAAAAGATAAATAAAGTAAGCAAATCAAATCAATTAATGTGAACGGGAAGGAAGAGAGGAGGGTAGGTGGAGGCGAGTGGTTACAAGTGGTTACGAGTCAAAAGCAATGTTAAAGAGGTGGGCTTTCAGTCTAGATTTAAAGGTGGCCAAGGATGGGGCAAGACGTAGGGGCTCAGGAAGTTTATTCCAGGCGTAGGGTGCAGCGAGACAAAAAGCGCGAAGTCTGGAGTTGGCAGTAGTGGAGAAGGGAACAGATAAGAAGGATTTATCCATGGAGCGGAGTGCACAGGAAGGGGTGTAGGGATGGACGAGTGTGGAGAGATACTGGGGAGCAGCAGAGTGAGTACATTTATAGGTTAGTAGAAGAAGTTTGAACAGGATGCGAAAACGGATAGGGAGCCAGTGAAGGGTCTTGAGGAGAGGGGTAGTATGAGTAAAGCGACCCTGGCGGAAGATGAGATGGGCAGCAGAGTTTTGAACCGACTGGAGAGGGGAGAGGTGACTAAGTGGGAGGCCAGCAAGAAGCAGATTGCAGTAGTCTAAACGAGAGGTGACAAGGGTGTGGATGAGGGTTTTGGTAGAGTGCTCGGAAAGAAAGGGGCGGATTTTACGGATGTTGTAAAGAAAGAAACGACAGGTCTTGGCAATCTGCTGGATATGAGCAGAGAAGGAGAGAGAAGAGTCAAAGATGACCCCAAGGTTTCGAGCTGAGGAGACAGGGAGAATGAGAGAGCCATCAACAGAAATAGAAAACGGGGGGAGCGGGGAGGTGGGTTTGGGGGGGGAAAATGAGAAGCTCGGTTTTGGTCATATTTAATTTCAGGTGGCGTTGAGACATCCAGACAGCAATGTCAGACAAGCACGCTGAAACTTTGGTTTGGATGCAAGGTGAGATATCAGGGGTAGAAAGGTAGATTTGGGAGTCATCAGCATAGAGATGGTAGGAAAAGCCATGGGATGAGATTAATGAACCAAGGGAAGAAGTGTAGATAGAAAAGAGGAGGGGACCAAGAACAGAACCTTGAGGTACGCCGACAGGCAGAGGGATAGAAGTAGAAGAGGATCCACCAGAGTGAACACTAAAGGTGCGGAGGGAGAGGTAGGAAGAGAACCAGGAAAGGACAGAGCCCTGGAATCCAAATGAGGACAGGGTATCAAGAAGTATGCTGTGATCGACAGTGTCAAAAGCAGCGGAAAGATCAAGAAGAATGAGGATGGAATATTGACCTCTGGATTTAGCCAGTAATAGGTCATTGGAGACTTTAGTAAGCGCAGTTTCGGTTGAGTGGAGAGGGCGAAAACCAGATTGTAGTGGGTCAAGAATAGCATGTGAGGAAAGAAAATCAAGGCAGCGGCGGTGAACAGCAAGCTCAAGTAATTTGGAGAGAAAAGGAAGGAGGGAGATGGTTCGGTAATTAGAGGGACAAGTAAGGTCGAGTGAAGGCTTCTTAAGGAGAGGTGTGACCACAGCATGTTTAAAGGCAGCAGGGACAGTCGCAGTGGAAAGTGAGAGGTTGAGAATGTGACAGATAAAAGGAATAAGAGCAGGAGAGATGGCATTAAGAAGGTGGGTGGGAATGGGATCAGAGGAACAGGTGGTACATTTTGAGGAAGAAAGGAGCAGTGTAGTTTCCTCAATAGTAACTTCAGGAAAGGAGGAAAGGGAATGAGGGGAAGGAGAGAGAGGGGAACGGACTAGTGGAGGGAGAGCTGGTGAGGTAGAGAAAGCAAGGTTTATCTTTTGAACCTTGTTGTGAAAGAATTCAGCAAGGGACTGAGGAGATAATGAAGTGGGTTCTCCAAATAGTGCGGTGCGGATACGCCCTGAATTTGGCCTCCCCTCCACCAAATTGTCCTCCGGGAGCTCAGTCCTTTAGCTCCCAGCACAAGCGAGTACTTGCAGAGGAACTCTCCGCCCTTCTCAGCGCCAATGCGGTCGAGCCCGTGCCACCCGGGCAGGAAGGGCAGGGATTCTATTCCAGGTACTTCCTTGTGGAAAAGAAAACAGGGGGGATGCACCCCATCCTAGACCTGAGAGGCCTGAACAAATTCCTGGTCAAAGAAAAGTTCAGGATGCTTTCCTTGGGCACCCTTCTGCCAATGATTCAGAAAAGCGATTGGCTATGTTCCCTGGATTTAAAGGACGCATACACTCACATCCCGATACTGCCAGCTCACAGACAGTATCTCAGATTCCGTCTGGGCACACGGCACTTTCAGTATTGTGTGCTGCCCTTTGGGCTCGCCTCTGCCCCACGGGTGTTCACCAAGTGCCTCGTGGTGGTTGCGGCGTATCTACGCAAACTGGGAGTGCACGTGTTCCCATATCTCGACGATTGGCTGGTCAAGAACACCTCGGAGGCAGGAGCTCTCCGGTCCATGCAGTGCACTATTCACCTCCTGGAGCTGCTGGGGTTTGTGATAAATTACCCAGTCCCATCTCCAGCCAGTCTAGTCTCTGGAATTCATAGGAGCTCTGCTGAATACTCAGATGGCTCAGGCCTTCCTTCCCGAAGCGAGGGCCAACAACCTCCTGTCCCTCGCTTCCCAGACCAGAGCGTCTCAGCAGGTCTCAGCTCGGCAGATGTTAAGACTCCTAGGTCATATGGCCTCTACGGTTCATGTGACTCCCATGGCTCGTCTTCACATGAGATCTGCTCAATGGGCCCTAGCTTCCCAGTGGTTTCAAGCCACCGGGAATCTAGAAGATGTCATCCGCCTCTCCACCAGTTGCCGCACTTCACTGCACTGGTGGACCATTCGGACCAATTTGACCCTGGGACATCCATTCCAAATTCCACAGCCCACGAAAGTGCTAACGACGGATGCATCTCGCCTGGGGTGGGGAGCTCATGTCGACTGTGGTCCCTCCAGGAAAAGGATCTTCAGATCAACCTCCTGGAGCTCCGAGTGGTCTGGAACGCACTGAAGGCTTTCAGAGATCGGCTGTCCTGTCAAATTATCCAAATTCGGACAGACAATCAGGTTGCAATGTATTACATCAACAAGCAGGGGTGCACCGGATCTTGCCCCCTGTGTCAGGAAGCCGTCGGGATGTGGCGTTGGGCCTGCCAGTTCGGCATGCTCCTCCAAGCCACATACCTGGCAGGCGTAAACAACAGTCTGGCCGACAGACTGAGCAGAGTCATGCAACCGCACGAGTGGTCGCTCCATTCCAGAGTGGTACGCAAGATCTTCCGAGAGTGGGGCACCCCCTCGGTGGACCTTTTCGCCTCTCAGACCAACCACAAGCTGCCTCTGTTCTGTTCCAGACTACAGGCACACGGCAGGCTAGCGTCGGATGCCTTTCTCCTCCATTGGGGGACCGGCCTCCTGTATGCTTATCCTCCCATACCTTTGGTGGGGAAGACCTTACTGAAGCTCAAGCAAGACCACAGCACCATGATTCTGATAGCGCCCTTTTGGCCCCGTCAGATCTGGTTCCCTCTTCTTCTGGAGTTGTCCTCCGAAGAACCGTGGAGATTGGAGTGTTTTCCAACTCTCATTTCGCAGAACGACGGAGTGCTTCTGCACCCCAACCTTCAGTCTCTGGCTCTCACGGCCTGGATGTTGAGGGCGTAGACTTCGCTTCGTTGGGTCTGTCTGAGGGTGTCTCCCGTGTCTTGCTTGCCTCTAGGAAGGATTCCACTAAAAAGAGTTACTTTTTCAAGTGGAGGAGGTTTGTCGTTTGGTGTGAGAGCAAGGCCCTAGAACCTCGTTCTTGTCCTGCACAGAACCTGCTTGAATACCTTCTGCACTTATCAGAGTCTGGCCTCAAGACCAACTCAGTAAGGAATCACCTTAGTGCGATTAGTGCTTACCATTATCATGTGGAGGGTAAAGCCATCTCTGGAGAGCCTTTAGTCGTTCGATTCATGAGAGGCTTGCTTTTCTCAAGGCCCCCTGTCAAGCCTCCAGCAGTGTCATGGGATCTCAACGTTGTCCTCACCCAGCTGATGAAGCCTCCTTTTGAGCCACTGAATACCTGCCATCTGAAGTACTTGACCTGGAAGGTCATTTTCTTGGTGGCAGTTACTTCAGCTCGTAGGGTCAGTGAGCTTCAAGCCCTGGTAGCTCTTGCTCCATATACAAAATTTCATCATAACAGAGTAGTGCTCCGTACTCACCCTAAGTTCCTGCCAAAGGTGGTGTCGGAGTTCCATCTTAACCAGTCAATTGTCTTGCCAACATTCTTTCCCAGACCGCATACCCGCCCTGCTGAACGTCAGTTGCACACATTGGACTGCAAAAGAGCATTGGCCTTCTACTTGGAGCGGACACAGCCCCACAGACAGTCCGCCCAATTGTTTGTTTCTTTCGACCCCAATAGGAAAGGGGTCGCTGTCGGGAAATGCACCATCTCCAATTGGCTAGCAGATTGCATTTCCTTCACTTACGCCCAGGCTGGGCTGAATCTTGAGGGTCATGTCACGGCTCATAGTGTCAGAGCCATGGCAGCGTCGGTGGCTCACTTGAAGTCAGCCACTATTGAAGAGATTTGCAAGGCTGCGACGTGGTCATCTGTCCACACATTCACATCACATTACTGCCTCCAGCAGGATACCCGACGCGACAGTCGGTTCGGGCAGTCGGTGCTGCAGAATCTGTTTAGGGTTTAAATCCAACTCCACCCTCCAGGACCCGAATTTATTCTGGTCAGGCTGCACTCTCAGTTAGTTGTTCTTCGTAGGTCAATTTCTGTTATGCCCTCGCCGTTGCGAGGTTCCATTGACCTGGGTTCTTGTTTTGAGTGAGCCTGAGAGCTAGGGATACCCCAGTCGTGAGAACAAGCAGCCTGCTTGTCCTCGGAGAAAGCGAATGATACATACCTGTAGCAGGTGTTCTCCGAGGACAGCAGGCTGATTGTTCTCACCTACCCTCCCTCCTCCCCTTTGGAGTTGCGTTTTGATCATTTGCTTGTCATTCAACTGAGCGGGAACGGTCGCGCACGGGCGGGAAGGCGGCCGCGCATGCGCGGTGGGCGTGCCCTGCGTACGTGACCGCCCGCGAAGTTTTGTTCCGGTCGGTGTGGGCTGCCGTGGACGTCAACCCAGTCGTGAGAACAATCAGCCTGCTGTCCTCGGAGAACACCTGCTACAGGTATGTATCATTCGCTATGTCATGCAAGGTTCCAGGTTAGGAGTTACGGACCAAGAAAGGGATCTGGGTGTCATCGTTGATAATACACTGAGACCTTCAGCTCAGTGTGCTGCTGCGGCTAGGAAAGCGAATAGAATGTTGGGTATTATTAGGAAAGGTATGGAGAATAGATGTGAGGATGTTATAATGCCGTTGTATCGCTCCATGGTGCGACCGCACCTTGAGTATTGTGTTCAATTCTGGTCGCAGCATCTCAAGAAAGATATAGTAGAACTGGAAAAGGTGCAGCGAAGGGCGACAAAAATGATAGCGGGGATGGGATGACTTCCCTATGAGGAAAGACTAAGGAGGCTAGGGCTTTTCAGCTTGGAGAAGAGACGGCTGAGGGGAGACATGATAGAGGTATATAAAATAATGAGTGAAGTGGAACAGGTGGATGTGAAGCGTCTGTTCATTTTTTCCAAAAATACTAGGACTAGGGGGCATGCGATGAAACTACAGTGTAGTAAATTTAAAACAAGTAGGAGAAAATTTTTCTTCACCCAACGCATAATTAAACTCTGGAATTCGTTCCCAGAGAACGTAGTGAAGGCGGTTAGCTTGGCAGAGTTTAAAATGGGGTTGGATGGTTTTCTAAAGGACAAGTCCATAGACCACTACTAAATGGACTTGTATAAAATGTTTGTACGTTTGGATAGCTTGCCAGGTGCCCTTGACCTGGATTGGCCGCTGTTGGGGACAGGATGCTGGGCTCAATGGACCTTTGGTCTTTTCCCAATATGGCATTACTTATGTACTATGTACTTATGTACAATTATTGATCGTTGTGGTAAGCCTTGTTGAAGAGATAGGTCTTCAGAGATTTACGAAAGTTAATTAGTTTGTAAATTGTTTTTAAGTTAAGTGGCAATGCATTCCACAACTGCATACTCATGTAGGAAAAGCTGGACGCATGTGTTAGTCTGTATTTTAGTCCTTTACAGCTTGGGAAGTGAAGATTAAGGAATGTGCGGGATGATCTTTTAGCGTTCCTGGGTGGCAAGTCAACCAGGTCTAACATGTAGGCCGGGGCATCTCCGTGAATGATTTTATGAACTAGAATGCAGATCTTGAATGCAATACGTTCTTTAAGTAGAAGCCAGTGTAGCTTTTCTCTTAGGGGTTTTGCACTTTCATATTTTGTTTTTCCAAATATGAGTCTGGCTGCAGTGTTCTGGGCTGTTTGAAGTTTCTTGATGATTTGCTCTTTACAACCAGTGTAGAGTGCATTGCAATAATCTAGGTGACTTAGCACCATTGACTGTACCAGGTTGCGAAAGATGATCCTTGGGAAGAAAGGTCTTACTCTTTTAAGTTTCCATATTGAATGCCAACGTAAATCCTTGAAGAATCTGAAACATAAGTAGATAAATATTGCCACACTGGGACAGAACAAAGGTCCATCAAACCCAGCATCCTGTTTCCAACTGTGGCCAATCCAGGTCACAAATGCCTGGCAAGATCCCAAAAAAGTTCAATACATTTCATGCTGCTTATCCCAGAAATAAGCAGTGGATTTTTTCCAAGTCAATTTAATAACGGCCTATGGACTTTTCCTTTAGGAAGCTGTCTAAACCTTTTTTAAACCCCGCTAAATTAACCACCTTCACCACATTTTCTGGCAACAAATTCCAGAGTTTAATTACACATTGAATGAAGAAATATTTTCTCCAATTTGTTTTAAATTTACTACTTTGTAGCTTCATCGCATGCCCTCTAGTCCTAGTATTTTTTGAAAAAGTAAACAAATGATTCATGTCTACCCGTTCCACTCCACTCATTATTTTTTTTTTTATAATATCTTTATTAGGTCAAAGGTAGACGGAATAAATTACAAAAGCACCATGTCCACCAGTAATAGGAAAAGAAATAGTTAACACACACCAACAAGTGATGCTTCCATAAAGCAACTGGAAAGTCACCGCTATCTACAGTTTATACAAAAGTAATTATTAGAATCATTAATGAATAACACTGGAGCCACACTCTCCCCTTGACATATTCTCCCCTTTTTCCCTCCCTCAAAACCCACCTCCCCGCCTGCCCCTCCCCCAGGTCTCCACCCCTTTAAGCGCCTAAGACTCTGCATCACCTGTCGTCATATACAAGCTGGAATACCTTTTCCAAACCTCTCGATAAGACCTATGTCTGCTAGACGTTGAAATAGAATATTCCAGCGAGACCCAATGTGCCATTTCCAACATTAGTGTATGCCATTAAGACACCGATGGAGGAGTAGGATCTGCCCACTGCTGCAAAATGCATTTTTTCACCAACAGGACAGCTGTTAAAATAAACTGACATTGCGTTTCATTAAGTCCCTCTTCCTTCAGCTGTCCATCATCACACAGTAATAGAGCTCTGTATGACCACTCAAACATTCGCCCTAACGTTCCCTCAATGACTGCTAGAGACCCCTGCCACAACTGCAAAAGCAACGGGCACTCCAAAAACGAATGAATGAAGTTGCCCATAGCTGAGTGGCACTTGATACACAGATCATCATCCCATAAACCCAACGTTTTCCCTCTCTGTCTAGTTATATACACTCTATGCAAAATTTTATATTGTATGAGCTGCAGTGCCACATTCGCTGTAATCTTAGGTATCATCCCGAATACCCTCCCCAGAAATTCCCTAGATATTATCTCACCCAGGTCCGAGCTCCAGCACGCAGTCATACCCTCCAAATAAGCTGCAGATCTATTGTCCCCCAATAGCCGTCCCCATTGAGAAAGTCTATTAGACGAAGCAGGCAAACCTAAAAACAGGTTGTCAAGTTTAGTGAATGTCACTTGAGATCCGCTGCACGCACCACAGAAGTGTAATAATCTCTAACCTGCAAAAATTGAAAAAATTGAGAGTTAGAAAGACCCCCACGCTCGCTTGATCTGATCAAATGAAGGCAAACTCGATCCCCCCAATTCCATCACGTGCCCTAAATAACGACAGCCTCCCCTCTCCCACCGCTGAAAAAAGCTCTGCCCCATCCCCTCCGGGAAATCTGGGTTATATTTAACAAAGAAAGGAACGGATAGCCCTTCCCCGCTCCCCCCACTGTAATCATATACCATTGCCAGGCCTTACTTAAAGCTAGAACAAACTGATTCCTATGATTCCTACCTGCCATCCCTCTCTTCCATCTCCCCCTGCCCTGCAATACATAAAATGTGTCCACAGGAGCACACCAACTTTGCCAAAAACCCGGTAAGGCGTACCTAGTAGTCAGCGTATGTATCTCATGTATCCACCTCATTAATGACATCACATTATATAGCCTAAGGTCTGGAAGATGTACTCCCCCCCACCTTAGACCTGTCTAGAGTTAATTTAGCAAACGCAATACGTGGCCGTTTGGAGTGCCATATAAATGAGCTGATAATGCTTTGGTAAGTTTTTCCTCTTTCTGCCGAACCCATATAGGTACGATTTGCAGGGGGTATAACAATTTCAAGAGAAGAACCATCTTTACAAGAGCTATCCGTCCCATAAAGTTCACTGGAAGGTCATTCCACTCTACACACAAGCGATGTACATGCGCCAACCTCTCTATGACATTCTTCCTATAAATCCATTCATAATCAGCACTCAAATAAACCCACAGGTAATTTATCACCATTTGGGCCCACACCAGAGGGAAATTAATAAGAGCAGAACTGCGACAAGGGTTACTAACAGGCAAGGCCTCTGATTTCAAGAACCTTCTTCCCCATTCAAAACAACCTTCCTCCCTCACTCCTACCCTTAGATAAACACTCCCCCCTCCCCCTCCCAACATTCTAACAACCTTAATTAAAGTAACCACAAGTTAGTTGATCAGGCATATGAAAACAAATTGAACAACTGTCATAACTCGTGCTCGAAACACAAGAGAGCATCGTAACAGAAAGTCAGGATGTTTCACTTCACCCCTTTCAGGGGTCCCAGGTACAGCACCCTCATCCTCAGCACAAAACTCCACTCGCTATACAGTGTAAACCGGGTGCCCCCCCCCCCCCCCCCACCGACAACCAAGGGCTTCATCTCGACCAACATCAAGCACCCACCAGTCATATTATTTCCAATTACAGTTTGTCTGATGGATCAGTGAAAAAGAAAGTGTTATTATTGTGAGTCACTCGGACCTTCGCTGGATATAACAGAGTGAAACGGATATCCCTGGTAAACAATGTTTTGCACAGCTGCCCCATCCGTCTCCGCTGCTCAGACACACGTGCAGAATAATCTTGAAACAACAGAATTTGGTTCCCTTTATAATTCACAGATCGCTTTGCCTTGAATGCCCGCATCAACCGCTCTTTATCAGAGTAATTAAGAATACAGGCGAGCACAGGCCTCAGGCGCTGCTCTCCATGTCAGGTGACACCCACTCAGTGTATGCATTCCACCTGTACCGGCGGGCCCATGTGGCAAGGCAACATCCAGGTGAACCGGAAGCTAACTCTCCAAAAATTTCCCAAAGCTCCTTATCCTGCACTGCCTCGGGTAAGCCGATAATCCTGATATTGTTTCACCGACTTCTATTTTCCAGATCATCTGTCAACTGTATAAGCTACTTAGCCTGTGCCTCCACCAATCGGCATCCATAACATCTGACTGATTCTCCTGCCTGCCGATGCGCTTCTCTGCCACCTGTAACCTCAACGCCTGCCATTCAAAATTTTCCTTTATTTCGTCGACCGAAGCTTGTAACTTTGAAAGACGATCATCTAACACTATGGTGAGCTGTTTCGTGAGCTCCCGTACTGTCTCTTCTTGTAAAGTAAACACCGAAGCACTACTTTGCTGCGACGCCATTTTGGGGCTTCCTGCAGGCACGCGATCTCTACCAGGCTTGGGGGTTTTTGCTGGCGTACCCCTGTGAACAGTTCACAGCAGCTAGAAAAACCTGCTCAAACAAACGCAAGTGCTCTAAACAACAGTTCAGCCCAATTTCAGCTTCCAAAGGAGTCTGGGGGATTGGCAATGTGCAGATTAAAACATGGGTGAAGATGAAGAGGAGCAGAGCTGACGAGCGTCCAATCAGCCCAACGGCATCACGTGACCCCCTCCACTTCACTCATTATTTTATAGACCACTATCATATCTCCCCTCAGCCGCCTTTTCTCCAAGCTGAAGAGCCCTAGCCGCTTCAGCCTTTCCTCACAAGGAAGTTGTCCCATTCCCTTTATCATTTTCGTCGCCCTTTTCTGTACCTTTTCTAATTCCACTATATCTTTTTTGAGCTGCAGTGACCAGAAATGAACACAATATTCAAGGTGCGGTCGCACCATGGAGCGATACAAAGGCATTATAACATCCTCATTTTTGTTTTCCATTCCTTTCCTAATAATACCTAACATTCTATTTGCTTTCTTAGCCACCGCAGCACACTGAGCAGAGGGTTTCAACGTATCATCAACAAAGATGCCTAGATCCCTTTCTTGGTCGGTGACTCCTAACATGGATTACGTAGCTATAATTCAGGTTCTCTTTCCCACATGCATCACTTTGCACTTGCTCACATTAAACGTCATCTGCCATTTAGACGCCCAGTCTCCCAGTCTTGTGAGGTCCTCTTACAATTTGTCACAATCCTCTCGCGATTTAACAGCTTTAAATAACTTTGTGTCGTCAGCAATTTTAATTACCTCACTAGTTACTCCCATCTCTAAATCATTTATAAATATGTTAAAAAGCAGTGGTCCCAGCATAGGCCCCTGGGCAACACTACTATCTACCCTTCTCCACTGAGAATACTGACTATTTAACCCTACCCTCTGTTTTCTATCTTTTAACCAGTTTTTAATCTACAATAGGACACTACCTCCTATCCCATGACTCTCCAATTTCCTCTGGAGTCTTTCATGAGGTACTTTGTTAAACACCTTTTGAAAATCCAGATACACTACAGATACTCTACAGATCTCACCGCAACCTCTCTAACCTCATCTCTATTTCTCTACTCCCCTCCTCTTCTCTGCCCTTCTCTTGCGCCCTATGGAATGCCCACTCTATCTGTAACAAACTCGCCTATATCCAGGACCTCTTTATCTTGCGTCACCTCCATCTGCTCGCCATAACAGAAACCTGGCTCTGCCCTGATGACTCTGCTTCAGTCGCAGCCCTGTGCCATGGCGGTTATCTATTTTCACATACTCCTCGCCCTGCTGGCCGTGGGGGTGGTGTTGGACTACTTCTCTCTCCCTCCTCCAGATTTCAACCCCTTCTTCCACCTCAATCTCACTGTTTTTCCTCCTTTGAAGTCCACTCTATCCGCCTTTTCTCTCCTCTGCCTCTTCGAATAGCGGTCATTTATCGTCCCCCTGATAAGTCCCTTTCATCCTTTCTCAGTAACTTTGACGCCTGGCTTGCCTTCTTCCATGATCCTTCCTCCCCCTCTCTCATCCTTGGTGACTTTAATATTCCTGCTAATGATCCTTCCAACTCTTATATTTCCAAGTTACTCGCTTTAACGTCCTCCAACTATGCTCCACCTCCCCCACTCATCAAAATGGTCACTGTCTTGATCTCATCTTCTCCTCCAACTGTTCACCCTCTAGTTTCCTTGCCTCTGATCTTCCCTCCTCTGATCACCATCTTATAACTTTCACACTTAAATCTCCTCCCTCCCAGTCCCGTCTTATCTTATCTAATTTATCTAAAAATCTTCACGATATTGACCCTTCATCTCTATCCTCCCATGTTTCAAACCTCCTCTCTACTGTGGCACCATCCACGTCTGTCAACGAGGCTGTTTCTTCTTACAACAGTACTCTATCCTCTGCCTTAGACACTCTTGCACCTTTGATGACCTGCCCTGTAAGGCGTACAAAACCCCAACCTTGGCTGACTTCTAATATTCGCTACCTACGTTCCTGTACCCGCTCCGCCGAACGCCTCTGGCAGAAATCTCGGGCCCTTGCTGATTTCTTACACTTTAAGTTCATGCTGACCTCCTTCCAATCTGCTCTTTTACGTGCCAAACAGGATTATTATATCCAACTGACCAACTCTCTTGGCTCTAATCCTCGACTTCTCTTCACCACATTGAACTCTCTCCTCAAGGTGCCCCCTCCCCCAACTCCCCCTTCATTATCTCCTCAGACCCTTGCTGAATTCTTTCACAACAAGGTTCAAAAGATAAACCTTGCTTTCTCTACCTCACCAGCTCTCCCTCCACTAGTCCGTTCCCCTCTCTCTCCTTCCCCTCATTCCCTTTCCTCCTTTCCTGAAGTTACTATTGAGGAAACTACACTTCTCCTTTCTTCCTCAAAATGTACCACCTGTTCCTCTGATCCCATTCCCACCCACCTTCTTAATGCCATCTCTCCTGCTCTTATTCCTTTTATCTGTCACATTCTCAACCTCTCACTTTCCACTGCGACTGTCCCTGCTGCCTTTAATCATGCTGTGGTCACACCTTAAGAAGCCTTCACTCGACCCTACTTGTCCCTCTAATTACCAACCCATCTCCCTCCTTCCTTTTCTCTCCAAATTATTTGAGCGTGCTGTTCACCACCGCTGCCTTGATTTTCTCTCCTCACATGCTATTCTTGACCCACTACAATCTGGTTTTCGCCCTCTCCACTCAACCGAAACTGCGCTTACTAAAGTCTCCAATGACCTATTACTGGCTAAATCCAGAGGTCAATATTCCATTCTCATTCTTCTTGATCTTTCCGCTGCTTTTGACACTGTCGATCACAGCATACTTCTCAATGCCCTGTCCTCACTTGGATTCCAGGGCTCTGTCCTTTCCTGGTTCTCTTTCTACCTCTCCCTCCGCACCTTTAGTGTTCACTCTGGTGGATCCTCTTCTACTTCTATCCCTCTGCCTGTCGGCGTACCTCAGGGTTCTGTTCCTGATCCCCTCCTCTTTTCTATCTACACTTCTTCCCTTGGTTCATTAATCTCATCCCATGGCTTTTCCTACCATCTCTATGCTGATGACTCCCAAATCTACCTTTCTACCCCTGATATCTCACCTTGCATCCAAACCAAAGTTTCAGTGTGCTTGTCTGACATTGCTGTCTGGATGTCTCAACGCCACCTGAAATTAAATATGACCAAAACCGAGCTTCTCATTTTCCCCCCCAAACCCACCTCCCCGCTCCCCCCGTTTTCTATTTCTGTTGATGGCTCTCTCATTCTCCCTGTCTCCTCAGCTCGAAACCTTGGGGTCATCTTTGACTCTTCTCTCTCCTTCTCTGCTCATATCCAGCAGATTGCCAAGACCTGTCGTTTCTTTCTTTACAACATCCGTAAAATCCGCCCCTTTCTTTCCGAGCACTCTACCAAAACCCTCATCCACACCCTTGTCACCTCTCATTTAGACTACTGCAATCTGCTTCTTGCTGGCCTCCCACTTAGTCACCTCTCCCCTCTCCAGTCGGTTCAAAACTCTGCTGCCCATCTCATCTTCCGCCAGGGTCGCTTTACTCATACTACCCCTCTCCTCAAGACCCTTCACTGGCTCCCTATCCGTTTTCACATCCTGTTCAAACTTCTTCTACTAACCTATAAATGTACTCACTCTGCTGCTCCCCAGTATCTCTCCACACTCGTCCATCCCTACACCCCTTCCCGTGCACTCCGCTCCATGGATAAATCCTTCTTATCTGTTCCCTTCTCCACTACTGCCAACTCCAGACTTCGCGCTTTTTGTCTCGCTGCACCCTACGCCTGGAATAAACTTCCTGAGCCCCTATGTCTTGCCCCATCCTTGGCCACCTTTAAATCTAGACTGAAAGCCCACCTTTTTAACATTGCTTTTGACTCGTAACCACTTGTAACCACTCGCCTCCACCTACCCTCCTCTCTTCCTTCCCGTTCACATTAATTGATTTGATTTGCTTACTTTATTTATTTTTTGTCTATTAGATTGTAAGCTCTTTGAGCAGGGACTGTCTTTCTTCTATGTTTGTAGCGTTATAGAAATGCTAAATAGTAGTAGTAGTAGTAGTACACAATATCAACTGGCTCACCTTTATCCAAATGTTTGTTCACCCCTTCAAAGAAATGTAGTAGATTAGTGAGGTAAGATTTCCCTTCACTAAATCCATGTTGACTTTGTCTCATTAATTTATGCTTTTGAATATGCTCTGTAATTTTGTTCTTTATAATAGTCTCTACCATTTTGCACAGCACTGACATCAGGCTCACCGGTCTGTAATTTCCCAGATCTCCTCTGGAACCTTTTTTAAAAATCGGTGTTACATTCGCCACCCTCCAATCTTCCAGAACCACACTAGATTTTAAAGATATTACATATTACTAACAAAAGTCTTGCAAGTTAAGTTTTCAATTCTATCAGTACTCTGGGATGAACACCATCCTGTCTAGGAGATTTGTTACTCTTCAATTTGTCAAATTGCCCCATTACATCCTCCAGGTTTATAGAGATTTCATTCAGTTTCTCTGACTCGTCAGCTTTCAATACCATTTCTGGCACCAGTATCTCTCCCAAATCTTCCTCCCTGTAGGCCTCCTCTATGTATCTCTCTGTCTCCCTCAGCTCCTCCAAGTCTGCTACTGTAGAAACATCAATAGAACGGATTTGAACTCTGAGAGCTAGGAGCTCTTTGCATTGATCACACACATATGACATCTCACCAAATGGGAGATAATCATACATGTGACACTCAATTCACATGACTGGATAGCACCCCTCTCGCTGCTGAACTACTGTCTGCATTTTTGTATTTTAGAGTTGTTTATTTAAAACTTCTTAAGGTACTAGGGATATCAGATGAATATAATGATCCTTTTGACTGGTGTAATTTGTAATTTATTTAGGGTTTGCTTCTTAGAAACTAATTAAATGCAATTAAAACTAATGAAAATTGGAAATTCCCCTCTTGTTGTCTTAATTAGAATAATTGACTATAAATGAAGAATTGAGCTAGGGGTGGGTGGGTGGGAGTTGGGGAGGGTGACTGAACTGTTAATTCTGTGGCAGAAACTACAAGTTTTAAAACTATGGGGAAAAGGGTATGGAGACTAGCTAATAAAGTTTTCTTGCTTTTTTTATTTTAAAATTCTGTGTTTATCAATATCCTACAATTCCTCTTCTAAACCCTAATCTTTAAGTTACCAAGCTCAGAATAAATTAATGTCACTTACACACAGAGATGTCCTCTTCTCTCAGAACTTCTCAGAAACATCAAACAAGCCTATTTATATAAGATTCTTTCCTGAACTGGAATCCAATGTAAGTTAGCTATATGAAAGGAGACACTATCAAACTTCTAAGTTTGAATTTTAATCTTGCCAAAGTGTTCTTAATCAGCTGAAGCTTCTTGACAAGTTTCAAAGTCAGCCCCAAATACAAGATGTTACAGTAGTCAAGGTGGGGCAATGCTAATAGTTGTAACAAAGAGCAAAAGCTTTTTGCTCAAAATAAGGAAGCACCAATCGTAATTGTCTCAACTTTAAAAAATGTTTTTCTCAATAAATGATTTATCTGTGGTTCAAAAGACAAAGATATTCACTCAAAAGCACATGGTTCAGTTGCTCAAAAGCGCATGGTTCCAGTCGCTCAAAAGCGCATGGTTTGGAATAAGGTATCTTTCAAAGATATCACCAAAACAGGGAAGATAGGGTATCCCGATAGTGAGGCTGCAAATTTGATTATTAGGCATGTAGATAGCTGGGTGATGTGAGGATCACATGGTCACTTGCCTGCCTGGTGCGAAGGTGGCGGACCTCATGTGTCACCTAGATAGGATTTTAGATAGTGTTGGGGAGGAGCCAGCTGTCTTGATACATGTGAGTACCAATGACATAGGAAAATGTGGGAGAGAGGTTCTGGAAGGCAAATTTAGTCTCTTAGGTAGAAAGCTCAAATCCAGAACCTCTAGGGTAGCGTTTTCTGAAGTGCTAACCGTTCCACGCGCAGGGCCCAAGAGACAGGCAGAGCTCCGGAATCAACATGGATTTAGTGAAGAGAAATCTTACCTCACCAATCTACTACATTTCTTTGAAGGGGCCAATGTAACGCCAATATTGTAAAAAGGTTCCAGAGGAGATCTGGGTAATTATAGACCGGTGAGCCTGACGTCGGTGCCAGGCAAAATGGTAGAGACTGTTATAAAGAACAAAATTACAAAGCATATTCAAAAGCATGGATTAATGAGAAAAGCCAACATGGATTTAGTGAATGGAAATCTTGCCTCACCAATCTATTACATTTCTTTGAAGGGGTGAACAAACACGTGGATAAAGGTGAGACAGTTGATGTGGTGTATCTACATTTTCAAAAGGCATTTGACAAAGTACCTCATGAAAGACTCCAGAAGAAATTGGAGAGTCATGGGATAGGAGGTAGTGTCCTATTGTGGATTAAAAACCGGTTAAAGGATAGAAAACAGAGACTAGGGTTAAATGGTCAGTATTCTCAGTGGAGAAGGGTAGTGGGGTTCCCCAGGGGTCTGTGCTGGGACTGCTGCTTTTTAACATATTTATAAATGATCTAGAGATGGGAGTAACTAGTGAGGTAATTAAATTTGCTGATGACACAGTGTTGTTAAATCGCGAAAAATTATAAGAGGACCTTACGAGACTGGGAGACTGGGCGTCTAAATGGCAGATGATGTTTAATGTGAGCAAGTGCAAAGTGATGCATGTGGGAGAGAGGAACCCGAATTATAGCTACGTAATGCAAGGTTCCACGTTAGGAGTCACGGCTGGATATGTGCTGTGGCGGCTAAGAAAGCAAATAGAATGTTAGGTATTATTAGGAAAGGAATGGAAAACAAAAATGAGGAAGTTATAATGCCCTTGAATTGCTCCATGGTGCGACCGCACCTCGAATATTATGTTCAATTCTGGTCACGGCATCTCAAAAAAGATATAGTGGAATTAGAAAAGGTACAGAGAAGGACAATGAAAATTATAAAGGGGATGGGATGTGGGTGTGGAGGAGTAGCCTAGTGGTTAGTGCAGCAGATTCTGATCCTGGAGAACTGGGTTCAATTCCCACTGCAGTTCCTTGTGACTCTGGGCAAGTCACTTAACTCTCCATTGTCTCAGGTATAAATAAGTACCTGTATATGATTTATTTATTTAACACATTTATATCCCACATTTTCCCACTTAGTTGCAAGCTCAATGTGGCTTACACAATACCTTAAAGCTCCTGTGCAATATTACAGATACATAATAAAGTAGAAAGCATGATAAGAAACATAAGTATAAGCTACAAGGAATGAAGAGGGGGTGGTAATAAAAGTCTAGTTTTGTCCATATTTAGCTGTGTCTCAGGAAGTAGAAAGTTAATGTGGATCAGGGGGATAGGCCATCTTAAACAGGATGGTTTTCAGTATTTTCCTGAAGTTAAGGTGGTTATGAATAGATCTTACAGCTTTGGGCAAAGCATTCCACAGTTGTGTATTTATGTAAGAAAAGCTGGATGCATAAGTAGTTTTGTATCTAAGTCCATTACAGTCTGGATAATGCAGATTTAAATAAGTACGGGATAGGTTGGTACTGTTTCTGGGTGGTATTTTATAAGGTCTAGCATGTATCCAGGAACATCACCATAGATAATCCTGTGGATAAGAGTACAAACCTTGAAGGCAACACGTTTCTTGGTGGGAAGCCAATGCAGTTTTTCACGAATGGGTTTGGAATTTTCAATTTTTGGTTTTCCAAATATCAATCTGGCTGCTGTATTTTGTGTGGTCTGAAGTTTCTTTATTAGTTGTTCTTTGCAACCTGCATAGATTCCATTGCAGTAATCCAAATGGCTTAGTACCAATGATTGTATCAGCTTGCAAAATACGTCTCGTGGAAAGAAATGTTTTATGCGTTTAAGTTTCCACATTGAGTGAAACATTTTCTTTGTAGTTGAATTTACTTGACTTTCAAGTGTCAGATTACAGTCAATTATGACACCAAGTAATTTTAGGCTATCCGAAATCGGGAGAGAGCGGTTTGGGATAGTTAATGTTGGAAGTTTGTACTTATTGTGTTGAGATGAAAGGATAAGACAATGAGTCTCTTCGGAATTTAGTTTCAATTAGAATGAGTTTGGAATAATATGTAAACCGCTTTGAATGTAGTTGGAAAAACCACAGAAAGGTGGTATATAACTCCCATTCCCCTTCCCTATGAGAAAAAGCTGAAGTGTCTAGGGCTCTTCAGCTTGGAGAAAAGACTGCTGAAGGGAGATATGATAGAGGTCTATACTATAATGAGTGGTGTGGAATGGGTACATGTGAATCATTTCAGGGGCGTAGCCACGGAGGGGCCCACCCAAGTTCGGGTCAGGCCCGCCCAGCAGCAAAGTTCCTGAGTGATGGCGATTCCAGTCGCAGCGATTCCCACACGCTGCCTGCCAGTGCCGGCTGCCGCTCAATCTCCTCGTGCTACTAAGCCCTAACCCGGAAGTTTCTCCTCTGCAGGAGAGATTTCCGGGTTAGCGCTTAGTAGCGAGAGGAGATTGTTGAGCGGCAGCCGGCAGGCAGCGTGTGGGAATCACTGCGACTGGAATCTGTTAAATTCCCTTCTATTTCTATATTGTGAATAATTATGTACAAGACTTCCAATAGTATAGTAACAATCTTTCTTTTATTCAACTGTCAATACCATGACAGAGCTATGTAATAACTTTACATAGGAAGCAAGTTATACAGAGATGAAGTTGCTTGCTGACAATGTTTTCTATCTTCCTTATATACACAGCATGTCTCTAACTTAAGCTATTCATTCAACTATTTTCCCTTATCTTTTCCTTGCCCTTTGCTCTAACCACAAATCAGCAGACCCCAGACATTATCTGTTCTTAAGGCAAGGTTTGTTTTTCTCCTGTTTCTGCACTGCTCAGCCTTCCACTGATCAGCACATTCCTTTGCAAGGTCTCAGCTTTTTACAAGCCTCCTGTAGTTTTCCATTCTTTTTCTATACAAACCTCCCTTGAACACTGTTTTACAGTGTTCACAACACTATAGTTCTATTAGCGTGTTTGAGCTAGGTTTAGATGTGGTATGTCTCTTCACTCTATTTCCATTCTATTTTCCATTCTTTTTCTATACAAATCGCCGTCAGGAACTTTGCTGCTGGGCGGGCCTGCAAGGAGGGTGAGATGCTGCAGCTGCACGGGGGGTGGGGAAGATGTCACATGAGGGAGGGAAGACGGGGGGACACAGCAGCTGCACAGGGGAAGGGAAGATGGAAAGAAAGATGCTGCACAGGGGGGAGGGAAGATGGAAAGATGAGGCTTGGTTGGTGGGTGAGGGAGATGCAGCAAAGGGGTGGAGGGGTGAGGAAGGGAGAAGTCTTGGCTGTGTATGAGGTGGAGGGGAGGGACACATGCTGCATACAGAGGGGATAGGTGGGGATGGGGAGAAATGGTAGGCATAGGAGTGGAGAGGAGGGAGAAATGGTGGGTATAGTGGAGGGAGGGAGGGCGGGGCAGAGACAATTTTGTGCCCACCCACTTTGGGCTCAGGCCCACCCAAAACTGGCTGTCTGGCTAAGCCACTGAATCATTTGTTTACTCTTTCCAAAAATACTAAGACTAGGGGGCATGCGATGAAGCTACAAAGTAGTAAATTTAAAATGAATTGGAGAAAATTCTTCTTCACTCAATGTGTAATTAAACTCTGGAATTCGTTGCCAGAGAATGTGGTAAAGGCTTAGCTTAGCGGGGTTTTTAAAAGGTTTGGACAGCTTTCTAAAGGAAAAGTCCATAGACCATTATCAAAATGACTTGGGGAAAATCCACTATTTCTGGGATAAGCAGCATAAAATGCATTGAACTTGTTTGAGATCTTGCCAGGTATTTGTGATCTGGATTGGCCACTGTTGGAAACAGGATGCTGGGCTTGATGGACCTTTGGTTTGACCTAGTGTGGCAATACTTATGTACATGGGCGTAGATTGGGGGGGTGAGGGGGCATTGCCCCCCAAACGACGATGACAACGACTTAGTCTTACACGAAGTCGCAGCGGCGAACTGGTGGCGGATGGGGCGCCAGTAGTAATAACAGCAATGAGGCAGGCTCAACTCCGACTCCGTCCTTCGCTTCCTGACCCTGTCCTCTCAGCGTCCCACCCAAAAGGAAATGACATCAGAGGAAGGCGGGATGCAGAAAGGGCAGGGTCAGGAAGTGAAGGACGGAGTCGAGCCTGCCTCATTGCTGCTATTACTACTGCTGCCCGCCTGTTTGCCGCTGTAACTTAGGTGGAGTTGGATTGGAAGCGAGCCAGGCAGCCTATCTAGTCCACTCCCCCGCACAGCCGTCGACGTTCACTCAAAACACAGCAAGCAAACCTGTGAGCTGCATCCACATTGTCGTTCTTTATCGTAGTAGTAGTAGTTGGCTGCCAGTAGGAGAGAGAGAGATGGGAGATGCTGCGAAGGGGGAGGAGGGATAGGGGGGGGAGATGCTGGATAGAATGGGGAAGGGGATGGAAAGAAACAGGATGGGCAGGGGAGAAAGAAGAATTGCTGGACAACAGGGATTGATGGAGGGGACGGGTGAGAGGAAATTTGCTGGAGATGGATGGAGGAAAAAGCAGGGGAGAATGGAGAGTTGCTGGACATGGATGGATGGATGGAGGGTAGGGGAGAGAATAGAAATCGCTGGACATGGAGCAGAGGGCAGGGGAAGGAGGAGAATTGCTGGACATGGATGGAGGGGAAAGGGGAGAGAGGAAATTTGCTGGATATGGATGGATGGAGGAGAGGGCAGGGGAGAATGGAGAGTTGCTGGACATGGATGGATGGAGGGGAGGGCAGGGGAGAGAGGAGAAATGCTGAACATGGATGGATGAATGGAGGGGGCAGGGGACAGAGGGACATTTGCTGGAAATGGGTGGATGGAGGAGAGGGCAGGGGAGAATGGAGAGTTGCTGGACACGGATGGATGGTGGGGAGAGAAGTCAGTAAGGAGATGCACATGGATGGAGGGGAGAGAAGAGAGGAGAAATGCTGGACGGATGGAGTGGAGGGCAGGAAAGAGAGGAGAAATGTTGGACAAGGATGGAGGGAAGGAAAGACAAAGGAAGGAGATCCATATGGATGGAGGGGAAGGGAGAGAGGAGAAATGCTGGACATGGATGGAGGGGAGGGAAGACAGGAAGTAGATGCACATGGATGGAGGGGAGTGAGGAGAAATGCTGGATATGGATGGAGGGAAAACTGCTGAGTTTAAGGGCTGGTTTGGAACACGTTGAGGGCAGATACTGAAACTCGAGGAAGGATAGGGGCAGGGCTACAGATGGTAGACAGGACGCATAAGGACACAGGAGGGAGAAAAAAATATCAAATGGAAAGAAGACGCTGCATAAAACAGAAGACACTAGGACCAAAGCAAATAGAAAACTAAATGATCAGACAAAAAAGGTAGAAAAAGTATTTTATTCAGAATTTATTAATTGAAATATGTCAGCTTTTTGAAATGTGCATCTGTGATATTTTGCATGTAAGTTTCAATTTTTCTGGTATTGCTGCATGCTGAGTCTGACTTCTTGAGTTAACTTTCCAGTTCAGTATTTTGCCTTCACATTTTTTATGTCTAGTTCCTTGTGTCATGTCTGTTGTGTCATGTGTTTTTCATGTGTGATCAAGGTGCAGTATTCTTCTAGCGTGTAGTATTTGCAGCCCTTTTTGTTTTGCTGTTTTTTCACGAGGTAGTGTATTGGTGTTTTAGAGCCTGGTGTAATTACAGTTCTGCCTTTTCACGCATAAGGTTGTAGCTCGTCCTGTCCTTGGAATTAGTGCTGTTATGGTTTAGTAAGGTTATGAGTGTGTTTTTGCACAGGTTTGTGTATAGCGTTTTGCAATGGAGAGATTGTGTATTGGCCTTACTGAGGTGGCACCAAAACATCAGAAAGGGTGTAGAGCTGGGGCGTATCTGGAATCTGGCGGTAGGGGGGACCAGAGCCAGAGAGGGGGGGCACATTTTTGCCTCCCTCCCCCCCCCCCCCGCCGCCGCCTCTCTCCACCCCCCTCCCCGCCGTCAACCCTCCCCCGCTGCTTACTTTTGCTGGTGGGGGGCCCCAACCCCCGCCAGCCGAAGTCCGACCCGCAGTCTCCATATTTCGTCTTCCTCCGTGGTCATGCTGCAAGGAAGTAACACTGCAGACAGTGCTGATTCGTTGAATCCAGTTCGGAGTCTGACGTCGCAGCACGTTGTCCGCGCGTACAACGTGCTGTGAAGTCAGACTCCGAACTGGATTCAATGAATCAGCACTGCAGCGTTACTTCCTTGCAGCATGGCCACGGAGGAAGACGAAATATGGAGACTGCGGGTCGGACCTCGGTTGGCGGGGGTTGGGGCCCCCCGCCAGCAAAAGTAAGCAGCGGGGGAGGGTTGACGGCGGGGAGGGGGGCCAGGGCGAAATCTGCGGGGGCCAAGGCTCCTGTGGCCCCACGCAGATACGCCCCTGGTGTAGAGCCTAAATCATGACACACTACCTCTTGAAGGATCTACATATAGAGCCTATGCATTTCTAAGGTCAACAGTGGCATGGTATGGGAAAGGGGGTGGGGAAATACTACTGGAGAGGAAGAGGGAGTGCTGGGTAAGGAGGAAAGAAGGAAGGAAAGGAGAAAGAGCTGGCTTGATATCTCATACATATTCATTATGGTTATTCCCAAAAAACAGCCAGCTCTTTTCCCTTCCTTCTTTCCTCCATATTAACATATTCATTTGTATGTATATATATATATATATGCAAATGAATATGCTAATATGCTCCGCCCCATACCTTGCCCCCCCCCCCCCCAAATGAAACAGTCAAACTACGCCCATGCTTATGTAGGAATCCAGAGCAATTCCTAGAACTCTGGACTTTTCTTCAACCGGCAGAATAACATCAGTACACAAACTAATAGAACTGGGTGTCATAACGCCAGGATTTTTGAACAACAAAATCAATGTTTTAGCAGAATTAAGCTTCAGCATGTTAGTTAAGGCCCAGCGTTGAATCTAATTCATACAGCAATTCATCTTTTGTGGAATATCTAACAGATCTCCAGAAATAGATAACAGCAAAAAGATAATATCCGCATAAGAAAGAAGTTCCCCAGAGTTCAGCTCAATCTTACCCAAGGAAGCCATAAAAAAATTTAAAAAGCAAGTAAATGTATCGATATAAGAAGAGAACATCCTCTACCTCTACATCCCCACCCATTTTGCTAAGGTAACTGTCTTTTGTATCCAGATAAAGTCTTCTGAAAATTGGCCTTTATGGGGGGTGACTTTCATGCTACCTGCATGGCTGCATAGTTTTCAATTTTACTCTCAGGCCTTGCATCAGTTTTCACAGTGCACTTTTACTGTGAAAACTGCCAAAGGCAAAAGTGCTTAGATGCAGACCTGCGCTTGTTTTTCCAAATAAACTAAGTGTATTTTCAAAAACACAAAAGTGCTTACGTTTGCTGCAGTTCCAGTTCTAACCCCACTCTCTATCCCAGGAATTTTCAACTATATGCAGTAAATGTTACATTTACTTATTTGTGTATTTAAAAATTTATAACCTGTTCAATCTACCATTTTTGCCGGGGAACCTTGTACATCTACAATAACACAGAGAACAGCAAATCATTAAAATGACATACAGGGTAGGCAATACCCTATTACTGCAGATAAAACACTGTTTTATTCTCCCTTCTCCCTGTGATTCAGATGATCATGTAAGTCATATACATGTCCGTCTTGATGCAAAATTTGCTGGTTGTACTAATTTTCAAAACAGAGTATATGTACGTCATTGTTCAGACTGCTGTTCCAGCCTTTCCATGTGTTATTTTCCAATCCTGCCCAAAACACTTTCCCAGCAACAGGCCAGTTACCAGGCCACAGGGCCCTCAGGCTGTCTGGGAGGGAAGAAGTCATCCACCTTCAAAATTTGGGCTGGCAAAGCATCTGCATCATCTCCCTCAGATGATACTGCTGCAAGCTAGCGGCAGCATATGAGCCCTAGAAAGCTCATACAGCTGCAGGAGCAACAGCATGGCAGAGCTGGAACTATTCCTCTTGAAGAAAGACATGTTGGCACCATCTGGGCAATCATCTCTCTTGCCTGCCCATTCTAATGGCCCTACCTGGGAACAACTCCTCTCAATTGAATGATCATACTATAGATCACTGTACAATTTCTTAAAGGGGGAATCATATTCCATAGACCACTAAAGCACTGAAAATTGGAGCTAGCAAAAATGTGAACGTTTCCTCCTACATTTTATTTATTTATTCTTGACATTTATACCCCACATTTTCCACCTTCACATTCCTTATTGCAAAGTTATTTGCTCTGAGGGGAATTTAAAAGCACAGCTAATAATGCAAAATACAAAGTAGTCCTGGCATATGAAGGAAATGGTTTCTAACATATTTTTTTGCAAGTTGCTATTAGATACTGTTTGGTGCCCCCTTGTGACTAAAACTTATAATAATACAAATAAAGATTAGCCTAGAAAAAAAACTTGAATCAATATTCAGTCCACAATGGTCAGAGGTTTTTTATGTGAAATAATTTTTATTGAAACATGACAGCAGAAATTCACACAGTTACATCCCAAATTCTGCCCCCAGCTGTATACACAAAGAGAATCCAAAACAGATTGCAACCATTTTATCCCAATAATCCCCCTTCCCCCCCCCCCCCCCCCACCCAGATGCTGCATGGGAAAGAAAGCAATCTTGTCAGTCAATGGAGTAAACGACTTCTAGCTGAGGATTGTAAAGTAGACCCGAAGCGCTCCCAACAATGACAAAATCTTTTGCATAAGGAAGAGGAGGTCCCCGAAAAAATTTGTCCCTCTATAGCCAACACAGTGATCATTTGAGTCCGCCAAGACGAGAATGTAGGAGTCAAAGGTTCTCTTCATGGTTGCAAAATGGTCTTTTTTGCCATTCACACAAGTCTCCATAAAAAATCTAGAAGGCCTGGAGGTGCAGGTGAAGGTAATTGATAGTCTTCAAACAAAATCAGTGGTCCCATTGAATCTCAGTCTCATGTTACACTTTTGCGCAGAACTGTATCCTAGGACACAGCCAAAACATGTGACCCAGCTTACCAAGGCACTTCGGGCACACCTCTGATCCCACAAATTTTGCTTTGTATGCCCGACGTGGCGATATATAGAGTCTCAAGAAACTTACATTGTAATTCCCACAGTTGTGCATTGCGAGTGGTTCTATATACCTGCTGCAAACAGGTTTGGATGTGCTGGGCAGACAGTTGTGTTGACAAATCCAAGTTCCAGTGTCTAGCAAAACGTGTATAATCCAAATCTGATGAAGAATCTTGTAGATACTTATGATGAAAGGCCAAGGGCACATGATTTTGAGAATTCAGTGTGAAAGTCTCACTCATTGTCTCCTCCCAGGGCAAGCTGTTGACATAGTGCTGTAATTGAAAATATGCAAAAAAATCTTTGGAGGACAGCTGATATCGAGTGAAAGTTCCTCAAAAGATTGCAGTTTACCATCGTCCGAAAGCAACTGGGGCAAATAATGAATCCCAAGAGCTTCCCATCAAGCAAACACCAACGAGTCGGTGCCTGCCAGAAAGTCCGGGTTGTGCCGGATTGCCAAAAAGGGGGATACTGCTGCTAAAAAGTGATAGCATCTGTACAGCCATCTCCAAACCGTTCTGGCTGCTCGGATAAACAGATTAAGTTGAAGATTTATTTATTTATTTGTAGCATTTATACCCCACTCTTTCCCGCTCGATAGCAGGTTCAGTGCGGCTTACATGGTATGGTACAAAGTAGCACAGAGTTAATACAAAGTATGGAACAAAGTATCCGAGATAACATAATAACATAGGGGGTGGTACAATGTATCACAAAATTAATACAATGCAAGAGACAAAGTATCAGAGATGACATTGTTACATAGAGTAGGTCAATAGTAAGAGATGTGGGGAAAGAAATTGGTGTTTGGGTAATACTAGTGTTGTGTAGTTGGGTTCAAGAGTTAGGATGGTTCATTTGGGTAGGCTTGTTTGAAAAGGTAAGTCTTCAGTAGTTTCCGGAAGGGTAGGTGTTCAATGGTTTTCCTGATGTGTCGAGGTATGGCATTCCAGAGTTGGCTACCTATAACAGAGAAGTTGGATGCGTAGTAGGTTTTGTATTTGAGGCCTTTGCAGTTGGGAAGATGGAGATTGAGATATGTTCGAGAAGATTTGAGCCAGTTCCTGTGTGGAAGATCGATCAGGTTGGACATATAGCTTGGAGATTCGCCATGGAGGATCTTGTGGATCATTGTGTGGGCTTTGAAGTTTTTGTGTTCCTTGATGGAGAGCCAGTGAAGTTTTTCCCGTAACGGTGTCGCGCTTTCGAATCGTGATTTGCCAAAGATGAGTCTAGCTGCTGTGTTTTGGGCAGTTTGGAGTTTTTTCATGATTTGGGCTTTACAACCGATGAAGATGCTGTTGCAGTAGTTGGCATGGGTGAGCACTGTGGATTGTACTAGATTGCGGAAAGTTTTCTGTGGGAGGAATGGTTTTACTCTTTTCAGTACCCACATCATGTTGAACATCTTCTTCGTCGTGGCTTTTGCATGAGTTTCTAAAGTTAGGTGTTTGTCTAATGTTACTCCTAGAATTTTTAGATAGTCAGATATAGGGATTGTAATGTCAGGGGTGGTCAGGGTGGTTGGGATCTGAGTAGCGTGTTGTGATGAAAGGATTAGGCATTGAGTTTTTTCTTTATTCATTTTCATCTTGAAAGCGTTGGCCCATGATGTTAGGATGCTCATGGCAGTGGTTATTTTCTCCGAGATTTCTGTAAGGGTGGATTGGAAAGGGATGAATATGGTGACATCATCAGCATAGATGTAGGGATTTAGGCCATGTTTAGATAGGGATATTGCTAGAGGAATCATCATAAGGTTAAAAAGGATCGGGGATAGGGGTGAGCCTTGGGAGACTCCGCATTTTGATGACCATGCAGGTGATATTGATGAGGTTGATTTAACCTGATAAGATTTGGTGGTGATAAAACTTTTTATCCACTTGATGATGTTTCCACCGATCCCTAGTTTGTCCAGTAGTTTCGTAAGAATGTCATGGTCTACCATGTCAAATGCGCTGGATAGGTCGAACTGCAGAAGAAGTATTTTGTTGCCAATTGAAATTTCTTGTTTGAACTTAGTTACCAGGGTGAGTAATACTGTTTCTGTACTGTGTGCAGGTCGAAAACACGATTGTGATTCATGTAGTATGGAGAATTTTTGTATGAATTTGTTAAGTTGGGAGGTCAATTTTCCATCAGTTTGGTTAGAAGAGGGATGGAGGCCACAGGTCGATAGTTGGTGATGTCATTCACTGGTTTTTTGGGGTTTTTCGGTATCGGTGTAAGTAGAATATTGCCGTGTTTGGAGGGGATGGAGCCTTGTTGAAGTAGGAAATTTAAGTGGGTGGTGAGTTCTGTAGTAAATCGTTCTGGTGCATTTATCATCAGATAATTGGGGCACGGATCCAGGTGGCAATGAGACTTGGAGAGTTTGGATAGTGTGGAGGAGATTTCCTCGGTGGTGAGAGGAATGAAATTTGTCCAGTAGCGATCTGCTGGGACCTCTTCAGAGTCAGGGTCTAGTTCGTCGAGGAAAGTGTCAATATTGGTGTCATCTTGTAGAATTGATTTGCACAGATTAGTGATTTTATTGTTGAAGTATTTGGCCATCTGGTCAGCGGATGGACTGTTTGAGGGTGAAGTTGTAACTGGGTTCGTGTTAAGAAGGCTTTTTATGATTTTGTATTGTTTTTTTTATGTCTGTTCCTGTGGTTGTGATTTGTTTTGTGTAGTAGTTTGTTTTTTTGTGGCTTGTTTAATGCCATTCTTGTATTTCTTTTGTGTTTGTTTCCAACCGTTAAGGGTGATATCATTTTTTGATTTGTTCCAGATCTTTTCAAGTTTCCTGGTTTCTTTTTTTTGTGTTTTTAAGTCCTCGCTGAACCATGGAGAGGGGTTTTTCTTTGAGTTTAGGGTTTTGGAGTGTAGTGGAGCAATATCATCTAGAATGAGTTTACATCTGTGGTCCCAATCTGTAAGGAAGTGGTTTGAGTTTGGGTCTATTGACCAATTATTGTCGTAGATACATTCCCAGAAGGTTTCCTTTTCAATCCGTCCTCTGGTTTCAATTGTTGTGGGTTCTGGTGGTTTGAGTTGACTTTTTTTCCCCCAGTATAAGGATAAGGTTGCTTTGTGGTGGTCTGACCAGGGAGAGGCGGCCCAGTGGATGCCAGATAATAGGAAGCTTTGATCTGTCGATTGTTTGTGAGTGATGATATCAAGTGAGTATCCTTTGTTGTGGGTTGGTGCTATTGGTGGAAGATTGAAATCACATAGTTGGAGGAAGTCTTTACAGTCCCGGGTTTGAGCAGAGTTGGAGTCTTCTAAATGAAGGTTTAGGTCCCCGCGTAGGAGTATGTTGGAGTTGTTGACACATGCATTTGATACAAAATCCATGAATAAAGTTTGGTTGTGGTTCCAGTTATTGGGTGGCCTATAAAACAGTATGCAGGTTAGATGTTCATATAGCATGGGGCTATATAGTTTTATAAAGGCAATTTCGAGTTGTGTTGAGAAGGACTCTGAGGTGGGGTCTGCGGAGAAAAGTGATCTGTAGATGAGTGCTATTCCTCTTCCTCTTTTGTCTTTTCTGGGCCAGTGTGATATTTTATAGTTCGGGGGACATAGATCGTTTATGATAGGATCTTCTGGTTGACGGATCCAGGTTTCTGTGATGAAAAGTAGATCAAGGTTCTCATAGGTGATCCAGTCTGTGATGATTTTGCTTTTATTTACCACTGATCTTGCATTAATGTACCCTATTCGGACGGATTGAAATGGCTCGGTGGTGTGAGGAGATGGGCGGATTTTGGTGAGTTGTCTTGTTTTTTGTGTTTTGGTGATGTGGGGGGGTTCTTCCTGTTTTTAAGGATGGTATGGACGTTGGGAGGTTTCTAAGGTTGTTGTTGGTTTGTAGGGGAATGGGTGTTGTGTGGATGTTTGGGTAATGCTGGAGGAGTGGTGTCAAGGTAAATTGAGTTGAAGGGGTTATGAGCGTTGCATGCGTTGTATTGAGTGAGTGGATGGTGAGTGTTATTATCAGGATGTTCATGTTATTGAAATGTTTAGGTTGGATGGGGAGTGGATGTGTGTGGTGGGACAAACATATCAATATAGTAGCATACAAACATATCAATATAGCAACATACATTCAGTTGGAAGATGGTATAGTGACTGTAAGATAGCTTAATAATTGTATTTAGTACTACTATAGTATGCTAATAAGGCAATCTCAGCAAATAATGTTAACAGGTTAGACGGTAGCTTGTTAACTGTATTTAGTACTATTATAATATGCTAATAAGGCAATCTCAGCAGATGCTGTTATCAAGATAAATGGTAGAAGGATACATTGCAATCGGTGACCCAGTAGGATAAAAGAAGACAGTGGCATCATTAAGTATAAATTGAGTTAGCACTGAGAACACAAAGGATATATATATATATATATATATATATATATATATATATATATATATATATATATATATATATATATATATATATATAGATTATATATAATGAGAGTAGTTAAATGATATGGGTGTTATAAGCCAGGTTATATATATATAATAATTTAACTTACAGAGTATCAGGAGTACATGCACATGAGTTATGTAATTATGTCTGATTTACTTTCTGCAAGTCGGTTGAGGTCTGTGTTAGTTCCCGCTTGTTCAGTGAGGTAGGTTCGGATGTCTGTTCTGCTGGTCATGGTGAAGTTCTTATGGTAGTTTCTGCACTGATTCCCTCTTGATGTTGTATGGTGGTAGAGAGCCTGAACGCTTCTAGGGCTGAGCAATAGTGGGCCTGGTCGTCTCTAGAAGTTCTTCCAGCAGCACTCCGGTGGTTCCGATCTCGCCCTGGGTCGCTGCTTCTCTGCTGGAGGTGTATTAGCAGAGGTGATGTTCGCGAGCTGGTCGCTGGCACTGTCGGTCCCGTATTGGACCTCAGGGTGAGAATTGGTGAGATCTCAGTTTATCGACCTCGCTGGTGTCAGGCTGGGTCCTAGCTAGCGTCTACGAGATCATGACCGGGCGGCTGGGTCGCTCGAACATGCGCTGTTGGATGGGTCAATCGCCGTTGGTTTTCGTGCTAGGTTGTAGAATCGGCACAGGTTCTTGTTTTATTCCTCCGCCGTTTGCTTTGGTAAGCATGCTATGATGGCCCACACGGGGTGTTGGGCGGCCAGGTCTGGCCGAGTGTGCGCCTTTGGTGGGGCGGTCCTTGCTGGTTCCCGTGAAAAACTACAGGTTAGACTACGGTTTACAGATTGGCCTTCCGCTGTCTGAATCCATGTTCATGTTGGGGTGTCTGCGATCGGGTAGCTGCCGCGATGGACCTTGCAATTGGACCGCAGTCGGGGTGTCGGGCGTCCTGGTCTGGTCGAGCATGCCCTCCGATAGGGTGGTCACCGCTGGATCCCGTACAAAAGACTGCAGGTCCGATCCCGGTTTACAGACTGGCCTTCCGCCGTCTGTTTCCTTGATCGTGTTGTGGTGGCCTGTGATCGGGTGATCGGGTAACTACCGCAGCGGACCTAGCAAGTGGTATAGTGTGAATCTGCCAACTGAAATCTGCAAAAAAAGTTAGGTTCCAGTCTAGACAGAGAAAAATCATTTACATTCCTAAACCATTCATTAACATGTCTCATTGTACAAGCCACCATAAGGTATCTCACATTTAACAGGCCCAATCCCCCATGCAATTTAAGTTTTTGCAAAATTGAAATGTGTAGGCGGGCCCTCTTCCCCTGCCACAGATATGCCTGCAACATTTTGTTTAATACACTTTCGTCCTTAGCACGTAAGTACTAAGGTAACATCTGAAAAAGGTACAACCACTTCAGGACACAGATCATGTTAAAAAGCACTATACGCCCCAACAAAGAGATCGGATAAGCTCGCCATAAAGTGAGAGTCCGCTGTAAGGAGGACACCAATGGGCGAATGTTGCAGGCATATAATATTGACAAATAGGGTTGTATGATAACTCCCAGATATTTGATCCAACCATCCGTCCAGCTGAACGGGAAATCCCCATGCCACGAGCCTGGGATTGTAGGAGAAAATGGAAGAGCCACAGATTTATTAAAGTTCAGTTTAATAGCACTTAATAGTTTTTAAGAGCACCATAGAAAGAAATCAATTGCACTAGGTGAGGAATAGAAGTCTGAGGGTTAGTAAGAGTTAAAAGTAAGTCATCTGCAAAAGTAATAACTTTAATCACTTGATGTCATATCGTAACCCCTTCCAATGCCACAGTATTACACAAGGTGCAAAGTAGTGGTTCAAGCGTGATAATACCACGAAGGATGGGGAACATGTCAGTTCGCTGCCCATTGACTAGCAAGGCAGCTCTGGGGTCTGCATATAATGCAGTCACCGCCCTAAAATACCAGCCTGAAACCCCTAGGTAAGTGAGAGTGTCAAATAAAATGTCACTCGGTCCCAGATTGTGGGCCCTTGAGCCCAGGCCGTGAACAGAAAGGGAATCTAGGAATGGCCTGGGGTGGACCAAACCACAACTAGAAAAAATAATAAACCATAGGGTACTCACCCAGAACTCCAGGCTCCCAAGGAGTGGTGCAAAACTCCTCAAAGGTAGAGAACTTCAGGACACGTTCAGCCTGCACCAGCAGGCTAGGCTGCACCCAACTACCGGAAGCAGAGCCACAGGAACCGGCTGGCAGCAACAGGTCTCCACAGGGTAAAGCAGGGACAAAGATACCGGAACAGCTTCTCGAGACTTCACCTGCACTTGGCCACTGTTAACCAGGAGTTGAGCTCCTGGGTGCAGGCAGCCAGCAGGACTTCGGGCCAACAGAAGGCAGCAGTTGTATCAGGTGAAGCTGAACCAGACAGACAGGCAAGACAGACCAGGCAGAATCCAGCACTACGGGGAAAAGAGAACTAAGCAAAAGAAGTACTGGCCAGAGCAAAGACTTCTAGGCACAAATAACCCACACAGCCAGACACAGAGGGGTTAACATAGCACACTAACCCCAGAAAAAGAGGTGGAACCACAACAGACAGAACTAAAACAAACAAGTTGACACATCACAGAAGACACACACCCGTCAACCAGAGGACACAGCCCAGCTGCAGAGAAAAGCCAATTAACCACACGCTGAGACAAACAAATACAAAACGGAACACAGAGAAAATGCTGACAAGCCAGCACCTAGGAACACAAAGAAGGAGGAAGCAGATTCCTCCAGCGCACAGAGCAACTGCTCTCAGAAGAAATAAGATACGAGGCTACAGCAGGAAAATCCTAACGCTAGAGCAGCGCTTACCTGAAAACTGCAGGTAAAAATAGATCCTGATTACTGACATCTATAGCTGCAGACAACCAATAGCAAACAAGTCCCACCCAGCTATCCTAGCAGAGAGGTTTCCAGCCCCTCCCTAGCCCTAGCAGAGTGGGTTCCAGCCTCTCCTCAGCCTGCTTAGCAGAAACATAACATAAAAATTGCCAGTGTACCCTGTCAAATGCTCGCTCCGCATCCAAGCTGGCCACCACTAAGGGAATCTCTTTCCATTGGCAATGAGAAAGGGCCATCAACAATTTACGGATACTAAGAACAGACTGGTGCCCTTTGACAAAGCCAACTTGGTCCAAGTGAACATACTCTGGCAACCCTTCCGCCAACCTGGTAGCCAATATTTTAGATAGAATTTTAATGTCAATGTTTATAAGTGAAATTGGGCGATAACTCCCAGGTAAATCCCTGGGGCAGTCTGGTTTGGGCAACAAGCAAATCAGTGCCATATTTTTACGCCTTGGAAATCTCTGTATCTCAATCACCTCTTCAAAATAATCCACAAGGGAGCTTAGTATCTGGGTCTGCATAGATTTACTATATTTGGTCCCCCCAAAAAGAGGACACATGCCCCGCCCCACCCCCACCACACCCCTACCCCTTTCACACCCCACCCCACCCCCTGTCACATATCACCACACCCCCCTAAGGGTGTCCTCCCCTCCCCTTACCTTACTTTACTGCCCTGGTGGTCTAGTGACCTCTTCGGGGCAGGAAAGAGCCCCCTCTTTCCTGCTCAGAGTGATGCCCTGCCTCCTGTTCCCCTTGCAATGCTGAGTGCTGACAGTCCCAGCACCGATTCAAAATGGCCGTTGAGAGTTGAACCGGGCAGGCTGGCAAAACCCGCCCGGTTGCCGGTCATGTCCTCAAAAAGAGGACATGTTCGGGTAAAACCGGACATATGGTAACCCTAGGTCTGCATCAATTTGTAAAACTCCCCCGTAAAACCATCAGGGCCTGGAGCCGAATTTAGTTTAAGGCCCTTAATCACGTTTTGCACTTCCTTGGCAGTGAGCGGTGCACTGAGGGCAGCAACAAAGTCACCTGTAAATCTGGCCAACCCCAACCCTTTTAAATATGCTTGAATGGCAGACGGTGCTGCCAATGGTGCATCAGGATGGGCGTAAAGCTCCCAAAAGTGGGCCACCAATATCTCTGCAATCTCATTCAATTTCGATGTGACCCGCCCCAATGGTGTCTTTACAGCTGGTATGTAATGGGGACTGTAGGCGGATTTCCCAGATAATAAATTACCTGAAACAAGGTTTCCCAACAGAACTATCCGCAAGCAAAATATTCTGTTCTCTGTCTAGGGGAAGGGGGAAAACCTTGGCTATGGCCCTACATGCCACTATTTCGGTCAGAGAGAGAGCTGAGAAATCAGGCTGATATATATATTAGCTTTATTATGGATAATATAAAAAAGATATACAAAATAGAAATTTGGCAAAGCTTTGGCTGAACAAAATACTGGCAGTAATTCTTACAACTATATTCTCACACTACACACATTTCTTACTGGTTGCTAGGTAATCTTGCACAACTGATTAGAATGCAATAACTATGTTACGAGGTAGTATGGTAATTAGCAGCTTCTTTCCCAACCAAGGTTATGACTAACACCAGCCTTATGCTCAGGTAATCACCACTCGCTAACCCAGACTAATAGTAGATAGATCACTGTGTCTCTCACCAGGCAACCTCCGGGGACGCCTCTCAGGAGTAGCACAGGTTACTTCCCAGACTCAAGCTGAGAGATCAGCGAGTCTTCGTCAGAGCCACGACAGGCACTCTGCAGCAGTCAGCAAAGGCACAGGTCACACCTTGTAGGTAGCTGAATCACACGGTACTCTTCCAGATACACAGTTCATCAGTTGGTGGACCTTCTTAGGTCACTGGTCTTCTTTCCACCTCCACCTTCTTCCAAGGATTCCGACTCACTAACTCCCCAACTCTTCCCGCTCTTCCAGCGCCTCTCGGTCAGGTGATACCAATTATCCTCTTGTTTTTCTCTTTGTGACCTTGGAAATGGTAACTTCTGGTGCCATGCATGCCTCCCTTCTCATCATCTCCGAGATAGAAGGGGAATAATTGGAGCACAGAGTGTCCTTGGCTTCAGCAAGCCTGTCAGTGATTTTCCACAAACTGAAGCTGACTCTGACACAGAGATGTGCAGGTCAGAGGTTTGCAGCAGCCATCTTCTAGTAACAAGATGTCATAGGCTTGTATAGGCCAAGACCAGCAAGGGAGACACAGGGACATACCCCTACATATTCCCCCCCTTGGAGATGGAATTTACTACAAAGGAGTAAAAGCCTTCTCCAACCTAACTAAAACAGCTAGACTGGTTAAGTCAGACTCATGGTCAAGACTGAAGACATAAAAACAGTAAATGTCATAAACTCAATACTAACACGCTATCAATGATAACTAAAAGCAAATACTTCATAAAATCATATGTATTGTTCAAGCGTAGTTTCAATAATGCTAATACAGCAAACTACTAATTCAAGAACACTCGTAGGGTGTTAGCAGTTATGTCTTAATACATGAAATCATCATTACATATAATAATCATAATACCGTAATATGCATGGCAAAAGCATGAGCACAATTAGTACAGAAATGATAATGTAAAGAAAACTGATAAGTTGATGGAAAGTCACTCCAATGAGTTACACAAAGTCTCGAAGTCTCATGGACATAGGAGATGAAGATCTGCGAATGAGCTGGCGTTGAGCCAAGACTTCTCGTGCCAACAGGGTCACAATGACAAACATGACGATCCACAATATGGTGAGAAGTGGAATGGCGACATGAGTGGTGATGTTGACAACAGGGACATCAGATGGGCGATGCTTGTAGTCAGAAATTTGGAGTGAATCCTGATTAACCGCAAGTTCAACGGTATGAGAGTCTTTAGACTGTAAAAATGGCATAATGTCCAAACCAAAGTCAATAAGGTGGACCGTGATGAATGATGAGGTATAAATGGACAACTTCTCACATCAAGAAGACATCAAACAGGAACAATGGTCCACGTATTGGCGATGATGAAGAAAATCTTCAAACATAAGCAATGGACACAGTTCAAAAAGAAAGTCAATGAAATGTCCCAAAAACAAACAAACACATCCAAAACTTCACTTTCAGGAACACTGGATTGGTTGAAATAAAATAAACCAAACAAATTCCCCCCCCCCCCCCCCCCCCCCCCCCCCCCCCAGCAAGAAGAATGATTCTTGGGAAAAGAAAATCCAACAGTCATGACTAAACAATGGAAATCATGAGGGACAAAGGGAAGGAATGTTGAAAACCACCAATGGATTAGGAAGCAGGGCGTCAGGAACATCTTGAAGAACGACATCAGGAACGGAAACAGGATCAATCTGCTTGGCAACTGCACCGAATCTTCAAGGTTTTGTTTTTTCTCTGTAGCTGAAAAACAAAAGAAAACGAAGCTATTCTGCTTCATGGTTAGTTTGGGTCATTTCAACAATGCATGTATCTGGAACCAAATGACTGGGGTGAAATGGTCTCAGCTGATTGATGTGGACCCATTTAAAGTTATCTTCACCTGGAGAATTTTTTCTGAGGCGAATTTGGTACGCCACAGGTGAAGCTTTTTCCACTATAGGGAAAGGACCATGCCAACTGGGCAAAAACTTCTTTTCTTTTACCTTGTTTCTGGCAAAATTGAAATAGAATACCTTGTCGCCAATTTGGTATTCTTTGGAGGTAGTCCTTTGATCATAGTAGGCTTTTCTACCTCTAGCACTACTTTCCAAGTTCTTTTGGGCAAAGGCAAAGGCACTTTGTAGATGTTGACTCAAATGGGTGACATACTCATGAGAGGAAGTAGCACTGGACAAGTTCACATCATTAGTCCTGTAAAGCAAATGAATTGGTAACATCATTTCCCTACCTGTCATCATCTCAAACGGTGACACTCCTGTGGACTGGTGAGGTGTGGCACGAATGGCCATGAGGACCAGTGGCAAATTTATGTCCCAATCCTTACCTGATGAGAATACATACTTCTTCAGAATGGTGACGATGGTACGATTAGCTCTTTCCACTTGTCCTGAGGACTGGGGTCGGTAGGCGATGTGCAATTTACTCTTCACTCCTAACATCTTCCACATGTGCTGGATCACTTCTGCGGTAAACTGAGATCCTTGGTCTGAATCCACTCGCATAGGCAAACCCCACCGACTGAACACATGATTCAGTAGCAAGGTAGCCGTGGTCTCGGCTGTGCAATTGGGAGCTGGTAGACACTCCACCCACTTAGTGAACAGGCAGGTAACGGTGAGCATATACTTGTTGCCTCGAGTGGATCGCACCACAGGTCCAACCCAATCAATTTGGATATCTGACCAGGGCATAGCAATACCCTTCTTCCTGAGGGGTGCTCGATGTGAAGGAGAGGAGGGCTGAAAACGACAACAGGTCAGACAACCTCTTGTGTACAGCTGCACATCCTGACGCATGTGGGGCCAATAAGCTACTTGCTTCAAGTTCTCGTAGGTAATGCTTTCTCCTCTATGTCCTGCACATGGTTCATCATGAGCATGTTGCAACATGAGGCCACGAAATGCTTGAGGTATGACCCATTGTTCAATGCCATGCTTACTCGTCCGAATAAGCAGGTCCTGGCGGATCTCAAACTTCTCTCTAGATGTATAGAGTATCCTCAGTTCTTCAGTCTGACACTCCTCCTCCATCAACGAATGTTCATGTGGATTCTAGATGTACTCATAAAATCTTCCAACTACTGGATCTGCTTTCTGAGCCGTGACAAGATCAAAGGATGGGATTTCACTGCTCCACTGGAACACTGGAGTCTCACAGAGCTGTTTAGTTTGCTGTCGGGTGACAGCATGAACTGCCAATGTATCAAGTTCTGAGAACTGCCATAATTCTCCTGTGAGTGCACCTTCCTTGGCGAGTTGGTCTGCTAAGTCATTCCCTATCTTGTCGGGACTATCAACTTTTGCATGACCCTTGACCTTCTTCCAATAGATGGTCATATCATGGTCACGTACCAGTTGATCCAATGCCAGAATCAAATTTCCATGATGTACTGGTTTTCCTTTAGAATTTAGCATGTTGTTCTGCTTCCAGAGGGGTAGATGAGAAACAAAGTTCTGTCTCACATAATCGGAATCGGTGCATATGACTAATTCCCTAATGCCTTTCTGAACTGCAGACTGTACCGCCACCAAGGCTGCAACTATCTCAGCGTACTGGTTGGTCTGAGAACCCAAGCTGTGCTTCATCGTCTCTTCCGGTATGGTGGAATTCCATACCACTCCCACACCTGCAACCAACACATGGTCTGTGCCACTGCGGTAGGCACAACCATCCACATAGACCTTAGGCATTGTATCACAGATCTTCTCATCATACAGATGGTGTAGATGAGGTTCTTTCTCTCGTGGGTGAACATCGGTTTCAGACGGACCTGCAAGGGAATCATGCCCTGCACAGTCGTGCAGATCAGCCATACCTTGGGCTACTACATTACGATGTTTCTGAGCATACCTTACCTCTAGAGGCCATCCTTGGAGAGCCAATGTCCAGGAAACTATCCTACTGTTGGACACCCGACCAGATTTGATTCGGTCACTACCCAGGAAACCAACGATTTGATGACAGGTTTCCACGATTAGCTTCTCTCCTTGGATGTAACTCCGGAAGTGTTGCAGAGCCCACACCGTGGTCAATAAGGATTTCTCACAGTCTGAATATTTCTTTTCCACTTCGGATAGGTCTTTACTGGCATAAGCCACAACCCGCTTATCGGAATCATATTTCTGATATAAGACAGCACTCATGGAGTGATGGGAGTATCCCAGGTCCACGTAGAACTCACGACCCCCCTCAGGGTACGCGAGGCATGGAAAGCGGCTGAGCTGATCCTTGAGTGTCTGCATCGCCGATGCTTGCTCTGGACCCAAGCCCAGGGTGTGTCTTTCTTCAATAGCTTGACCAAGGGTCTGGTGATCTCCGCATACTCGTCGATGAACTGCCTGGAGTAATTGCATATTCCCAGAAAGGAACGAAGTTCTGTGAGATTGGTAGGTTGTTTCAGCTGTTGTAAGGCCTGTACTCGCTTCTTCTGAGGTGGCAGACCCTCAGCAGAAATTTCATACCCTAGGTAATTCAAAGATTTCTTGCACCATTGTCCTTTGGCCAATGTCAATTTAGCTCCCGCATTTGTCAACTGTCTGAAAACGTGCTCAATCTCTGACAAATGTTCTTGAAAGGTAGGGCTTTTGATCAGAATATCATCCACATAGACTACAGTGCCTCGAGCTTCAGCATCTGGAAGTGCTTTGTGTAGGAAGATGTTGAATTCAGCAGGTGAATTGAGAAAACCAAAGGGAGTCCTGTTCCACGTGTACTGTTTCTTCCCAAAGGTGATCATGTGGATTTACAGGTACAGTCCAAAACCCTGATGCCAAGTCTAAGCTGGTGAAATACTTAGACCCTTGATGGTAGCAAGACTCTGATTCAGTGAAGCCATCGGCCACCTAGACAATGGTACTCGCTTATTCAGCTGACGGTAGTCCAAGGCAATTCTCCAACTGTTGTTCTTCTTCAAGATGGGCCACAGAGGGGAGTTGTAGGTGCTGTTGCATTGCCTAATGATGCCCCTGGCCTCCAAGGTACTGAGAATCTCTTGTACAGATTCATAGGAAGCCAATGAAATCTTATACTGGTGCACAAAGACAGGCTTACTATTTGGTTCTGTAGGCACTCTGGTGACATGCAGGTCTGTAAGGCCACAGTCATATGAGTCTACAGCAAAAAGTTCCTTGTATTTGTACAGCAACTCAGTCAACTGCCTCTTCTCCGTGTCAGTAGTACAAGCATCAGCCTGTTCCACTTGATCTTTCACCATAGCATCAAACTCAGAGAAAGGTTGGTTGGATGGAATTTCCACTTGTTCCTCAATGTCCGCCTGCAGAGATGAGGTTTCCACAGAATTCACAACTCTAGCCATCTTTCTGGACAAAATCAAGAAGTCGTCTTCCAAAAGCACTTGTGAACCCGTTGAGTCATAAGGCCAGACAAACTCCAGAGAGACAAGGCCTCTGGGAGAGGTAAACAGACTCTCAGTTTCCCCCCCCCCCCCCCCCCCCCCCCCCCCCCTGGCAGGTGTTCCAAGAGGAAGGCAGCCTGCCAATAATAGGCAAACTTACCTCGACATCAGGAAAAGACTCTCCCACCAGAAATCCAAAAGGGTCTCCATTAGATACAAATACTTCCTCTGATTGCGGATTGGTGACCAACAAGTGAAAGGAAGTACCAGTCACCTCCAAACATGGCAGGACACCGGTGCACAACCCTAGGTCCCGAAAATGGGAATGAGGGTTGAAGAACACCACTTTGTCCAATAGACGCTGTCCCTGTGCAAGACGGAGCCGGATGGAAAAGTCCCTCACTCTTGCCGGAATGGTCACATTTTTATCACAGACTACTTCGCAGACCTGGGGTATGGTCTGTCCCGATTTCAGGCTAGCAGACATAGCTTCAATTCCACAGGGTTGCCATCAAGTCGACTCCACAAGACAAGGTTCACCAGATCCACATAGACTCCCAAGCGTACGAGGCAATCGGAACCTAAACATAAGGACTCCTGTAGGCCTTTGACCACCAAGAAGCTGTGGGTGAAAGACTTCTGTCCCACGATCACGGGCAGCCTGCACATTCCCACAAGCGTCTTGGCACCTTGCCCAGGTACCTGCACAGAAGTGGAAGACCCCTTGCTGAAGGGTAGCTGCAGAGACTTGCGAAGACTGTGAAACAGAGTGTCACTGATGAAGGAAATGTCGCTAGGCAACTGCAAAGTGGACTGAAGTGTAAGGTCAGCTATCTGGACAGGGATGGTGTAGGCCTCATCCTTCTGTAGGACATCAACCAACTTGCGAGGATGTGGTGGGTCAGGACTGGAAGTGGAATCAGCGGACTCTTGGGATATGACGGCGTCATCTGGAGAATCTTTCACCGTAGGCGAGTTATTCAACACGATCTCCAGATTGTCATCCCCTAGAACAATGTCAGCTATCCGATCGGTCTGGACTCGGATTACCTCCCGACGCTGGTCCCCCCCTTGTGCACCACACAACTGGAGCTCCCAGATGTGAGGGTCTTTGGAATTCTGAAAATTGATTCGGATAGGGGAATCCTTAAGTCCCACAGAACTGGAACCACTGACTCTGCTCATATGCCTTACTTTCCCATATGGAAGGGGGTCTGTAACTTGGGCCCAGATCACCTCATGGCGCAAGTCCAAAGTAGCCCACAATCTTTTCAGGAGATCAATTCCAATTAAGAATTCTTCACAAGGACAAGTAGCAATTATGGCGGGGTGTTTGATGTACATTTCCCCGAGCTGTAAGGAAAGCCACACCTGACCCACAGTACCAATGCTCTACTTGCCATAAGCCTCCAATGAGAAATTGCATGGGGTGACGCTCAAGCTATCTCGACCCTCCGCTAAAGATGCCTCAAGTTTCTGAAACAGGCCTTGGGTAATCAAAGTCACCTCTGAGGCCGTATCCAGTAGACCCTGACAGGAAAATGTCTGTTGAATCAACAGATCCATGGTATATCTGGAACCTTTAGGAGTAAGGTTACCCATAAAGTACCTGGTTTCCTTAATCAAGTCACTCCATAGAGGCCCTTCCGGGTTCGAGGGCGGGGCATCTGCATTTGCATCAGATAACTCCTCACTGACGGTTGACACAGCATCTACTTGAACAATGGGCAAAAGGGTTGGTGAAGAAGGAGCCGAGCCTAGTCATGCCGGTTCTTCTTCTGTATTCTGGTGTTCAGAGATTTCAATGGACTTGACACTAGGCCCTGTCTTGCTGATGTTATTGGGGACCTGATCCTTGTTCCCTGGGTAATTGTTTCTTCTCATGTAGGAAGATGGGGGTTGCTGCGATGCTCCCGAACTTGAACCTTGTTGTTTATCCCGCAATGCTTTAATCTGGGCTTCTAGGGCCCTGATCTTCTCCTCATGGTCGGGACTCCGATGTTGATCAAGCTGTGCCTGCAAGGACCGGATCTTGTCCTGGGCGCGCTTCCTCTGATTATAGCGCCGCCCTCGGGTGTTCTTGATCTTCCTGCACAGCAGGGGGCACTATATCCCTCGGCCGGAATGGTTGATTACTGCCACCCCGGAATTGTGTATGAGGGCTTGCCACCTTATTCTCCAGAGAAAGGGTGGAGGAAACAGCACAAACACTGGGTGAAGCCCCCGGGCTGCGGTTCTTCGCAGCCGGTTTGGGCGCCGCCCCCGTGGGTTGTGTGCGACACATATAAAAAACCTCCTCAGCCCACTTCAACATAACGGAGAATGGTTCTTTCTGGTAACCCGCTAAAGACACTTTTACGTGGTTGGGCAGGCCTTTCACAAAGAGAGTTCTCAAATCTCCAACTTCAAACTCTTGGGTCTCAGGGTCCGCCCCCCCCCCCCCCCCCCTCCTGAAATGCTTCCCTCAGGCGATAGGCCCATTCATGGGGACTCTCATTTGGACCACAACGCATATTATATGCTGCTCTTTTGGCCTCTGTGGAATCCGCGAACAGTCCATACCGCTTCTTCAGGGCTTGTTCCACTGTGAATAGATCATTATGCTCGGCTAAAATGGCCTTTAAATACGTTTGGCACTCTGCCGCAAACGTCCATTTCAGTAGAGCTCTTTTATCTGATTCGGCGTAAACCTGTAGTGAGTTAAAAAGGTCATGCACGCTATCCAGGTGAGCATGTATGGTAACCCCTGAAGACTCCTTAAAAGGTACAATCATAGCGCGAAGTGTTCTCATTACTTGATTGTGCTGCTCTCTAGATAAAGGAGTAACTGTGTGTGTCTGAGTGGAATTTTGCTGTTTACCAGTAGTGGAAGGGTATTGGGAGGCGGGGATGCTGCTGATGTCATCCAGTATGGCTGGGGGCGGTGACCTCCTGGGGAGGGGCACTGGCCCACGATTCCTAGTGACCTCATCGGATTGGGCAGAGAGCTGTGCCTTTCTTGGGTGGAGCATGTGTGTAATGGTACCGGTGTCTACCTCAGATAGTGCACTAAGCTGTGTCCCTCTTGGGAGAGGCATAGGTGTCTCCACCCTGTGGGCCTCACCAAGAGATACAGTGTTCCTTGACTGGACTGGGCGGAGTCTAGGCTCCTGCATGCCATCGTAAGTCTCAGGAACTATGGTACTGTACTGGGGAGGGGCTGACTTAGTCTGATCCCTGGAGCCTAACTGGAAGCTCTGAGGGTCCAGCTGCTGATCATATCTGGAGTACCAATCAGACAGTCTGGCAAGTTCCAGCGCAGGGCTAGGTAACTGGGCATCATCACTGTCTAGCAACTCCATAGGCATTACAGTATGTTCATATTCCAGGCTACAGATCTCCTTACTCATAGCGTCTAATTCTTCTTTGTACAGATCTAAAGCATTTACACAGGCATCGTTATCCTGTAGGGCTTTATGTAGCTTCAGTGTGAGCTCTCTATTCTGCTCCCATAAATCAATCATTTCTTGATTAGCTTTGTGCCTCTCCTGCTGAGCGGAGCTAAGGCTATCTTTTTCCTGTTGCAATTCTAGCCGGAGGGCAGCGAGCGACCCCTGGGAAGTTTCTTTCTCTTCCTGATAGAGAAACCGAAGCCGGTCTAACTCTTGCTGCGTCACGCCCAACTCGTGATTCATATTAGCTAAACGCTGGGCCTGAGAGCACAGAGAGGACTCCTTCTCCTTCAGTTCTCTACGCAGGGAGAGAGCATGTTCCTCCCATTTAGATCTTTCCATCTCAATAGCAGAACATTTTTCTTTGAGCACAACACATTCAACGCATGCCTGAACCTGGATGCCGTCCGCACCTTCCCTATCCTTATCAGCTGCCTGTGCAATTAACTCTGCCTTTTCCTTATGTAGAGTCTCAACAGTGCTCTGCATCTGTTGTAGCCTCTCCCGCTGAACGGAGCCAAGGTTTGCATTATATTCTTTAATTGCCAGGAAAATACAGCTTAATTCAGCTAGATCTGGGACAGTAAGGCGTGCTTTATTTGTTATCACCCGGTTAATTGCTGACGAATATGCGGCTATGCTATCATCGCCCGCCTTGTGAAACAAGTTAAATAAAGAGGTTACAGTCAACTCTTGTTTCAACTTCAGTTTTGTGAAAGACACCAGAATTTCTAAAGCTTCTAATTCCAAATTAGAAAGCGTAACTGTACGAGTTGACACGATCTCTGCTTATCTGTAAGCACTAAAGTAAACACAGGCTGTACTAACGAGCCAGAAACAGGCGAGATTTATGGCTTAGCCTGCAGGCAGCTTCACACACAGAAACCTGATGAGACACAGCCAAGATACTCCCCCCCTGCATGTCTCTGAACAGTCTAAGAGACACAGAGCAAGGAATCGCAGAATGAATCCAGACTTCAACAAAGCGTTTAATATCACAGCAGCAATTCTCTCTCACTACCAAAAAACAAACCGGAATACTTTTCTCAACTCTTAGAGCTCCCGTGACTGAGCCCCCATATCTGTAGGCGGATTTCCCAGATAATAAATTACCTGAAACAAGGTTTCCCAACAGAACTATCTGCAAGCAAAATATTCTGTTCTCTGTCTAGGGGAAGGGGGGAAACCTTGGCTATGGCCCTACATGCCACTATTTCGGTCAGAGAGAGAGCTGAGAAATCAGGCTGATATATACAGTATATTAGCTTTATTATGGATAATATAAAAAAGATATACAAAATAGAAATTTGGCAAAGCTTTGGCTGAACAAAATACTGGCAGTAATTCTTACAACTATATTCTCACACTACACACATTTCTTACTGGTTGCTATGTAAACTTGCACAACTGATTAGAATGCAATAACTATGTTACGAGGTAGTATGGTAATTAGTAGCTTCTTTCCCGACCAAGGTTATGACTAACACCAGCCTTATGCTCAGGTAATCACCACTTGCTAACCAGACTAATAGGAGATAGATCACTGTGTCTCTCACCAGGCAACCTCCGGGGATGCCTCTCAGGAGTAGCACAGGTTACTTCCCAGATTCAAGCTGAGAGATCAGCGAGTCTTCATCAGAGCCACGACAGGCACTCTGCAGCAGTCAGCAAAGGCACAGGTCACACCTTGTAGGTAGCTGAATCACATGGTACTCTTCCAGATACACAGTTCATCAGTTGGTGGACCTTCTTAGGTCACTGGTCTTCTTTCCACCTCCACCTTCTTCCAAGGATTCCGACTCACTAACTCCCCAACTCTTCCCGCTCTTCCAGCGCCTCTCGGTCAGGTGATACCAATTATCCTCTTGTTTTTCTCTTTGTGACCTTGGAAATGGTAACTTCTGGTGCCATGCATGCCTCCCTTCTCATCATCTCCAAGATAGAAGGGGAATAATTGGAGCACAGAGTGTCCTTGGCTTCAGCAAGCCTGTCAGTGATTTTCCACAAACTGAAGCTGACTCTGACACAGAGATGTGCAGGTCAGAGGTTTGCAGCAGCCATCTTCTAGTAACAAGATGTCATAGGCTTGTATAGGACAAGACCAGCAAGGGAGACACAGGGACAAACCCCTACAGGACCCTCTCACTCCTTTACCACTTTAGCAAGTAATGCGCCCGCTTTTCTTTCCAAATCTGAAAAATGTTTGTTTCATGCATAAAAGCAATTGGGAGGTATGTTCATGAATGTGGGAGCTCATGGCTACCCTAGTGGCCTGCAAGGTGTCAAAAGGAGGGGCGATCCACATAAGACTGCTTCGCCGTCCGCAATCTACATTCCAACGCTACTATTTCATGCGCTAAATGCTTTTTGCGGGCACTGACATAAGCAATAATATGGCCTCTTAGCACCGCCTTACCAGTAGGCCAGAAAAATGCGGGGTCAGTAACATGTTGTTGATTATTCTGCACAAAATCCTCCCATTGCTGTTGTAAATAAGCAAGGAAGTCTCTAGAGTGATACAAGTATGAGGGAAAATGCCACCCCGAATTCTGGTATGTGTGAGGGATGGCCTCCGTATCCACCCATATCAAAGCATGGTCCGATATCTCTTCTGGGCCAATAACCACTGACACAAATTGAGGAAACAGACCGCTACTCACTAGCAGATAGTCCAGGCGAGAGAGGGACTGGTGAGCTCGAGAGGTGTGCATATAGTCCTGTTCTTCAGGGTGCAAAAGTCTCCACAGATCTAATAGATTTAAAGCCCTGCACAAAGACTGTAGCTCGCTTCCCCCCCCCCCCCCCCCCCCCAATCCCACTTGGGCATTCAGTATCCCAGAGTGATCCACCTCTGGGTCAAAAACCATATTAACGTCTCCTACTACTACTAGCGGATAGGCAGCATATTTGAGGTATTCCTTTAGCAAGAGGCTACAAAAAGAGGGATCTCTAGGGACCGGCCCATACACCCCCACCAACACCAGCTCCCTACCATGTAAAGTTAACATTATCCCAATATAATGGCCTTTGTCATCTTGAAAAAGTTGTTTAGCTGTGCATTGCAGAGATTTGTGTAGTAATATGGCTATGCTCCATCGACGTCCCACGGAGGGAGAGCAGAAAACTTGCCCCACCCACTGATGTTGCAATTTTAGATGCTCTACCCTAGACAATCTAGTTTCCTGTAGACAGTGTCAGCCTTGTGGCGCATAAGGGGCCCTAAGATTTTAGCTCTCTTTACTGGAGAGGTAATGCCACCCACATTCCAGGAGGTAAATCGAACGTGGCGTGAGCTCTGGGTGTTCATCATCTGGAAACAACATCCATTAACAATCTGCAAAGCAGCCACCCACAACCCACCACCAGGCGCCCAGTGTTGACCCCATACCCCTCCCACACATACCACAGAATCTTCATATTGCATTCCCTCAGCACCCAACAATGGCTCCACACTCTCAGACACAGCATCCCAATCCCTAAAGAACTCTAAAACTCCCACCCTGACCCCAACCCCCCACCCCACCATCCCTTCCCCAATCCAATCCCAACACAATCCCCAACACATTCCCATGTAGTGAAAAGTGGAGAACACAACATTGTTGTTATGGGGTCCCGCACCCCAACATAGTATGTCAGCAGCCTACCATCATTAAACTACACAATCTTTGAACCATACTTAACAGTCCAAGATCCTGACCAGATGATCAGATTGGGAGTTTTGCAGCTTCCCGAAAGTCATTTAAACATTGCTGGGCTGCATTAGGCAAGTCAAAAGCCTTCCAATGTCCATAATGGAATACTTTCAGCAGAGCTGGATAAAGAAACTTAAATCGAGCTTTAAGTTCACGCAATTTCATGCAAAGTGGTGAGAAGCTGTGTTTGCGCCTGTTCTTGCTGTCCACGGAGTCCAATCAGGCCAGCAGTACTACGCAGACAAATCCTCTCAACTATTATCTTTAGAAACTGGACAGCTGGTTAAGGACTATTTACACTACAACAAGTAAAAACAAAAAGGAAAAAAAACAAGAGAAGCGCTTCTCGGGGTAACACTGGTTTATTTATTTATCCAGAGATTTAGGATAAATAATAAGAAATAGTTATAGGTATAGTACAGAGAGAAGAACATATACAGAAATGAAATTACAATGGAAAGTGATCAGGGCAGTCCCTCAGTTCTCTGGTGTGAGGCCAAGAGCGCTGCACACTGACCAACCTCCTATCTGGCAGAGAAATATTATATAGGGTTTCTTTTCCCTTTCAATACAAAAGGAGCATAAGAAGGAGGAGGGTTTCTCTCACCCCCTTAATTAGCATCTTACAGTCAGTCAGGATCTCCTGTCAATAAAGAAATACATAGCATCTGTTTACATTTCCTTTGAAGATGCAGTTGGTCTGTTGTCCAAATGTTTTGGATATTGTATCTCTTTTATTCATCTTTACAGCTTTTCTCACACAAGTATATATTCCTCAGAACCTTTGATCTATTTATCTTAGTATATCCCTTTATTCTTATTTTTATTCTAATTCTAAGAAGAGGAGACAAGAGTTAATTACTTTCCTATAGAGGTGATATGTTTCAAGCCTCTGACAGCCCAGGTCATTCTTATTCTAAAGACAAGAGTTAAAACTGCTTCCCTTTAGAGGTGTTACATTTCTCTCTGTCAGCTCAGACCC